>NC_081189.1:101312639-101628056 GCF_902713425.1 Acipenser ruthenus | reverse complement strand
TCTAAATCACAAGGGGCTGAATATGTAATTCCTATACAGGTAGCGGGGAAAAAGTCGGTAGCCTTTTTAGATTCTGGGTGTGGGCAAAGTTTGATTTCAGCTGACTTGTTGGGGGCTTATGAGCCAATACAAGGGTTGGAGGTACGCATTTGTTGTATCCATGGGGATGTAAAAACTTACCCCGCCACTTTGGTAGAGGTGGAAATTGGTTCTCAGCTAGTTAAAATAAAAATGGGCGTGCTTCCTAGGTTGCCATTTCCGGTCATTATGGGGCGGGATTGTAAGGATTTTAATCAGTTGCTGCAAACCCAGGAGGTTCTTATTCTAACTGAGGAGCAACCAGGGCCCTCTACTGACCAAACGGTAGAACTGTTTGATCTCTTTCCTTTTGGGGAAGACCTGTTGGGAGAGCCTGGGAAAACTAGACGCACCCGTAGTCAGAAAAAGAGGTCCCAGGCTAAACCCCAAAGGCTTCCCAGTGGGAAATGGTCTGGAAAGAGTAAGGTACCACAAGATAGTCTTTCAGAGTGCAGTGAACCAGTAGATACTGGCCCAGGGGTCCCTGAAGAACCACAAGAAGTATGGAATAAGTTAACGGTAGCTCATATAGATTTTAAGAAGGAGCAGGTTGAAGACAGTAATTTGCAGTATGCACTAGGACAGGTGGTTCAAACGGATGAAGGTTACTGGGACCATAGAGATACCATGCCAACACCACACTTCATTGGAAAAGATGACTTGGTGTATAGAGTGATTAGAAATGAAACGGGAGAATGGCTCGAACAGCTTTTGGTCCCTGCTAAATTTAAAGAAGTGGTTTTACAGCTTGCACACTCTCATCTGTTAGGGGGACATCTGGGGGTACAAAAAACAAGAGATAGAATAATGACACGGTTTTACTGGCCAGGGATTTACAAGGAGGTGGAAAAGTACTGTTTGGATTGTCCAGAATGCCAGTTGGTTTCGGGGCGGAAGCCTAAGCAAGCCCCTTTGATTCCCCTACCTGTAATAGAAGTTCCTTTTGAAAGAGTTGGTATGGACTTAGTTGGGCCCCTAGACAAGTCCCAATCGGGATTTCAGCATATATTAGTAATTCTTGATTATGCTACACGATATCCAGAGGCCATTCCTCTACGGAATACCAGTACTAAAAATATTGCCAAAGCCCTCATGCAGGTGTTTTCTAGGGTAGGATTTCCAAAGGAAATTATCACAGACCAGGGAACCCCATTTGTTTCTATGATTCTAAAGAAACTTTGTCAATTGTGTAAAATAAAAAAGTTGAAAACTTCAGTTTATCACCCGCAGACAGATGGCCTTGTTGAGAGGTTCAACAAAACGTTAAAGCAGATGCTTAAGAAGGTCATTCAGGTAGATGGAAAGGACTGGGATACTTTTCTCCCCTACCTGATGTTTGCTATTAGGGAGGTTCCCCAGGCATCCACAGGCTTCTCTCCCTTTGAGTTGCTCTATGGGAGGCAGCCAAGGGGAATCCTCGATGTAGTAAAGGAAACATGGGAAGAAAGATCGAGTTCGGGGGAGAACATGGTTGAGTATGTGACAAAAATGAGAGATAGAATGGAGAAGGTCAGCTTGCTGGTAACGGAAAATCTAATTAAAGCCCAAGAAAAACAGGCCCAAAGTTACAATAGGGGGGCCAGATTGAGGGAGTTTGCACCAGGGGATAAAGTGGTGGTTTTACTTCCCTCACACGTGCATAAGTTCCTAGCTAAGTGGCAAGGTCCCTACCAGATAGTGGAGAAAGTGTCCAATGTAAATTATAAAGTGTTTCAGCCAGGAAGGAGGAAGCCATACCAGATTTATCATATCAATTTGTTGAAGCCATGGCGAGATAGGGAGGTCTTGGTAGCTTCTGTACTGGAGGGAGATCAGAGACTCACACCTGAGCCCTTAGACGATGGTGGCCCAGACAATACCAAAGTTGGAGAACATCTGTCTGCCGTTCAGAAACAGGTAATTCATAACTTGCTTAAAAGATATGACGATGTCTTTTCGGATTTACCAGGCAGGACAGACTTAATCGAACATCACATAATTACTTCCCCGGGGGTGAGAGTACAACAGAAACCCTATAGAATTCCAGAGTCAAAACGTAAAGAGATTGCAAAGGAAGTCAAAATCATGTTAGAACTCGGAGTTGTTGAAGAATCTAGCAGCGATTGGTCTAGCCCTATTGTTATGGTCCCGAAACCTGATGGTACAGTTAGGTTCTGTATAGACTTTAGGAGGGTCAACGAGGTGTCCAAGTTTGACGCTTACCCGATGCCCAGGGTCGATGAATTATTGGAAAAATTGGGTAAAGCTAATTACATTACAACGCTTGACTTAACCAAGGGGTATTGGCAGGTTCCTTTGGCGCCAGCGTCAAAGGAAAAAACTGCATTTGTAACGCCAGAGGGGTTGTACCAGTTCACTGTCTTGCCATTTGGTTTACATGGGGCTCCTGCTACCTTTCAAAGGTTAATGAATAAACTGCTTAGGCCTCATCAGCAATATGCTGCCGCTTATTTGGATGATGTCGTCATTTTTAGTGTGGATTGGGAATCCCATGTAAAAAGAGTGGAAGCTGTGTTAGGCTCGTTAAGGGAGGCCGGTTTAAAGGCGAATGCAAAGAAATGTGCATTCGCGTTACAAGAAACTAAGTACCTGGGGTTCTCACTGGGACGAGGTCTGATAAAGCCCCAGCTAAATAAAATAGAAGCTATTCTGGCTTGTAAGGCCCCAGTGAATAAGAAGCAGGTAAGAGCCTTTCTGGGGTTAATCGGGTACTATAGAAGGTTTATTGAAAACTTTGCCTCAAGAGCAGCTCCCTTGACTGAGTTAACACGAGCTTCAGCTCCAGTCACGGTAAAATGGTCAGCTGAGGCTGAAACAGCATTCAATGATTTAAAGTCAGCAGTGTGTTCTGAACCAGTGTTGGCAAGCCCAGATTTCGAAAAGCCATTTATATTACAGACAGATGCATCTGAGGTGGGCTTAGGGGCGGTCCTTTCTCAGGTGATAAAAGGGGAGGAACACCCAGTACTGTTCTTGAGCAGGAAGCTTCTGCCTCGAGAACGGAACTATGCGACTGTAGAGAAGGAGTGTTTGTCCGTGAAATGGGCTGTAGAAGCCCTAAGATATTACTTATGGGGGCGTAAATTTACCTTGGTTACAGACCACGCTCCATTACAGTGGATGCATAGAAATAAGGATAAAAATGCTAGGGTTACCAGATGGTTCTTGGCCCTACAACCATACTCTTTTGATGTGAAACACAGAAAAGGGAAGGAACACACAAATGCTGATTTTTTGTCAAGGTTTCCCCAATCGGTAAATAATTGGTATGCCCAACCCCACAGGTTTGTGCAGAGGGGGAGGATATGTGATGACGTGTATGTCCCGGATCATAATTTGGAGGCATTAGGACCCTGGGGTTAGGAACATATACTCCATCTTGGTAAATGTTCCTGTCTCTAAGGAGTCCATCTTGGTGGAGGACTCTTAAGTGCTTGATTGTTTTGGTAATTGTTTTATTGATTGTTTATTGTTTAAGTGTTTTTCAGTTGGGCTAATTGGGGTAATTAGAGCCCCTTTAAAAGGGACAGGGAGAACCTGTTAAGAGAGAGAGATAAGAGAGCACATGCCAGAGTGGGTTTGTGTTTTGTGTTTTGAGTTTGTTTGGTTGCTTTGTTTAATAAACGCACGCTACGGCGTTTTCATTACACCCTGGTTTCCTGGTTGGTGATTTGAAGAGAAGACCCGGTACTGCACCCCCTGACTTCATTACAATATATATATATATATATATATATATATATATATATATATATATATATATATATATATATATATATATACATATACATATACACACACACAGTCACCTCCAAAATGATTGGCACCCTTGATAAAAATGAGCAAAAAATAAATAATACCAGTACTGAGCTACTGTATATTGTAATTTTCCAACATGTGGAATATATTTGACTTTATTAATGATTCAATGGAATCAACCAAAATTACACATTTCTCAAATTATAAATTTATTTCCAAACAAAATGAAGTGTCACAATTATTGGCACCCTTGTTTTCAGTACTTTGTGCACCCTCCCCTTGCAAGGATAACGGCACGGAGTCTTTTTCTATTATGTTGGGAGGGATCTTAGACCATTCCTCCATACAGAATCTTTCCAGATCCTTGATATCCTTTGGTCTGGACTTATGGACTGCCCTCTTCAATTGAAACCACAGGTTTTCAATGGGGTTCAAGTCCGGAGACTGAGATGGCCATTGCAAATGTTGATTTTGTGGTGAATTAACCATTTCTTTGTGGATTTTGATGTGTGCTTGGGGTCATTGTCTTGCTGGTTTCAGCCTCCTGGCAGAGGCAACCAGGTTTTTGGCTAAAATGTCCTGGTACTGGGTAGAGTTCATGATGCCGTTGACCTTAACAAGGGCCCCAGGACCAGTGGAAGCAAAACAGCCCCATAACATCAAAGAACCACCACCATATTTTACAGTAGGTATGAGGTTCTTTTCTGCACACGCATCCTTCTTTTGATGCCAAATCCACCGCTGGTGTGCGTGGCCAAAGAGCTCTATTTTCATCTCATCTGACCATAGCACCCGGTTCCAATCAAAGTGCAATGCCGTTTAGCAAACTCCAGGCACTTACGTTTGTTGGTTGCTCTCAATAAAGGCTTTTTTCTGGCAACCCTTCCAAATAGCCTATTGGCATGGAGGTGGCGTCTAATTGTAGATTTGGAGACTTGGTGACCCCAAGATGCAACCAAGTTCTGTAATTCTCCAACTGTGGCCTTTGGATTTCCCTTTACCTCCCAAACCATCTGCCTCACTGTGTGTGGGGGCAAGATACACTTGCTTCCTCTTCCAGGCAAGTTCACCACTGTTCCAGAGACAAAAGGGGAAGCAATAGTTCTTATTTAAAGAACTGTAGCACTTTTGATCTCATAAATATATTGAAAAAATAAAAAAAAGATAAGCAGACAATAACATTTTAGATGTAATGGATAGCCTGCTTGACAGAGCCCAGTCGTGTCTTGGCAATGGCATGTAATTCAAATACATTACATTTTAAATAAACAATGATTTTGTGAAAGCAGCCAATCAATAATTCTACTTGGTATACAATGTATTCATTCATATGACATCTGGGCTATTATGATCTCATTAAGGGAATTCTGTTGCTTAAAATATTGACCATGAATTATGCCTTAATACATACAAAGATCACAAATACAAGACCTTGAATAAAGCCTCAAATTCTCCTCTGGCAGTATTTATCCTTTGTATGGCACCTCAATTTCTACCTGTGGGGAATCCATTTTAATCCCAACCCAGATTCAACCACTAATTATTTCAGCACTACTTCTGGTAATCCTGTGATAAAAAAATTCTTATAGAATATTCAGTGGTGGCTGGTGGCCAAATAAAAATGGGGAGGCAGAAAAAAGGCAGAGGGCTTGGGGGTCCCCTTAAGACCCCGGCAGCAATTATTATTGTATTCTGATTGATAACACTTTTCGGGCAAGATTTTCAAAAGGTTGTAAAAGATAACCAGTGTTAATCAAGAAATCGGTATGTAGCATTGATTTGGGCATTTTCAAGCAGTCATTGTGCCTATTTCATTATTAAATAATTGTCCTAATTTCGGAATCACATTATGTTGCTTTACGAAATAATGGATATTATTATTGTATTATTACTTGTACTGTAATACTTGAAATGTATTTGCTTACGATTGTAAGTCGCCCTGGATAAGGGCGTCTGCTAAGAAATAAATAATAATAATAATAATATATAAATATATTAAGGAGCAGTGCTTCTTGCGACTATTTCTTTTGTTTGCGTGGGAATTTAAAAGAAAATCTGTGTTAATTGCCATAATTTATCAGGTTAATTTGCATGACTCACCTTGAAACAGAAATTTAACACACCGTGGCTGACAATACACAGAGAGAGAGAGAGAGAGAGAGAGAGATGGACAGTTACTCCCATCTCAGCTGTGGATCTCTCCAGCTCCTTCAGAGTTATCATTGGCCCCTTGGTTGCTTCTCTGACTAATGCCCTCCTTACCTGGTCACTGAGTTTTGGTGGATGGCCTTCTCTAGGCAAAGTCACGGTTGTGCCATATTCTTTCCATTTTTTAATTATGGATTTAACAGTGCTCCGGGGGATGTTCAAAGTTTGCGATATTTTTTTATAACCTAACCCTGATTGGTGCTTCTCCAGAACTTGTTTTGATAGCTCCTTGGCCTTCATAATGCTGTTTGTTTAGATATGCTCTCTAACAAACTCTGGGGCCTTCCAGAAACAGGTGTATTTAATCTGAGATCATGTGACACTTTAATTGCACACAGGTGGACTCCATTCAACTAATGATGTGACTTCTGAAGGCAATTGGTTGCACCAGAGCTTATTTAGGGGTGTCACAGCAAAGGGGCTGAATACTTATGCAATCAAGACTTTTCAGTTTTTTATTTGTAAATAATTTTGAAAAATATGTAGATTTTTTCCCCACTTCGACATTATGGACTATTTTGTGTAGATCAGTGACAAAAAATCCTAATTAAATCCATTTTAATTCCAGGTTGTAACACTACAAAATGTGGAAAAGTCCAAGCAGGGTGAATACTTATGCAAGGCACTGTAGAATGAACAAGGCATTTCCAAGCCTACCTTTCGTATTTCAATTCGAAAGCAAATTCGATTCGTATGGAATATAGAAACATGTGTTCCAAATTGGAGGTGATAACTTGTCGTAAGACCTTTCTTATTTGCACTTATGCATTCGCGATATAGAAACGAGCCCCTGGTACTGTAATATAAAACATAAATTCCTTCTACACTTTGTCAACATTACACTGGGAGTTGACTATCATATACCTTTGTTATTGAAATCTCTTTCATTTTTAACTCCCTTTACATTTATTTATGACATTTT
The DNA here is from genome assembly GCF_902713425.1 of Acipenser ruthenus. NCBI lineage: Eukaryota > Metazoa > Chordata > Actinopteri > Acipenseriformes > Acipenseridae > Acipenser > Acipenser ruthenus. The sequence goes on along the minus strand of NC_081189.1, from coordinate 101,621,089 downwards.
CTGCTTATCACAGTTTTCCCTTGTAGGCTGCAGCTTAACTTTTTTTTCTCTCGTTTGAGAATAACATGAACCTACATTTTTCTCTGGGGCTGCTTAAAAGAATTTCCGACTCTCATCTGTCACATCAGCAGGTGTTTTTTCAGGCAAATAACCGTGAGACCTAGGGGCATGTCAAAAAAAATTAACCACACCTTTGTTTTAATCCTTTCAGTCTTCCTGATAAAATACACATTAAATTCTCTGCTCCGCCTGCACTAGAAGACTAGCTCTACCTCCGCTACGCTCCCCTGCCTCCAGAGCCCGCTCCTTCTCCACCCTTGCTCCGCAGTGGTGGAATGACCTTCCTACAGATGTCAGGACTGCCCAGTCCCTGACCACATTCCGGCGCCTCCTCAAGACTCACCTCTTCAAAGAGCACCTGTAGAACTCCTCTGTTTGTATCCTGGGACACTATCACCCTTCATGTAAATGTGCTTTATTTTGCTCTTATCTGCCCCCTATTTTACTGCATTTAATCCTGTACTTCAGAATACTGTAATCTGCCAAGTGTTTAACCTGTAGTACTTTGTATTTAATCATATCCTGATGTAACTATCACTATTATCTGCTGTATTATTGAATTGTGGTTTGTCACACTTGTACTTTGCTTGAACAAAAGTTATTGTATTTCTTGCTCTTATTGTATTACTTGTATTGTAACACTTGAAATGTATTTGCTTACGATTGTAAGTCGCCCTGGATAAGGGCGTCTGCCAAGAAATAAATAATAATAATAATAATAATAATAATAAATTGACAATGTATAAAAAATAATAGTTTAATATAGTGCTGTATGAAACCATTATTAATGTCATTGATTAATCTATTGATTGTTGCTTTGATTAATCTATTGAGTGATGTGCTGGTATTTGGATAAATACCAGCACATCACTCAATAGCTAGCAAGTTCAACCATTAACAGGTTTTTATGTACCCAGTGCAATATATGTCTCGAGATGATTGCACTTGCTTTGCTTTTCTATTTCAGCAACAGAAAATACAATTTCTAAAGTATCTACAATACAGATATCCTTCTGAAAAAAAAAAACTGCCAAGGTCAAATGATGGCAGCTAAATAATGCATTGAGACCATTAAACATACCACAAATTAACTTTATAATTTTACACCAAAAACTATTTATTTTTAAATTGACCACTTCATAAGACAAAAAACAACTGTGTATGTTAATTATTGCTTTTTGATTATTTTTTTCTAACAACAATGGAATTACATGAAAAAAAATCCTTTTCTATTACCTTTCACAGCGGGATGTACTTTAAACAAATAACCTGTATGGTTTTCAAATCTTAATAGCCCTTTTAAATTATTATTTATTGAGGAAACTGAAGACATGAATTATATTTTGTCTCTTCAAGTCAGTCACGTAACAAGTTGTATTTTTGCTAGTCCACAGTATTTGAGTGCAAGAACTCCAGCATATCAACATGTTCTGGGGTTAGACTTGCCCTCTTCCTTGAGACTATAGAGCCTGCTACTGAAAACAAATGCTCAGAGAGTTGATGTTGCTGGTATTGCAAGATAAGCTCTTGTCAATTTTGACAGGTAAGGGAGTCTTTCCTGATTTGCCTTACATCATGTTAAAGAGTCAGTATCTCTGCTGCTAGACCGTTGTGAAAGATATTGCATCTCTTCTTTCTGCACACATGAAATTTGCTCTCCATCAGAATCTTCACTGCTGCTGTTTTCAAAAGAAAACATTTTGTCTATCACTGTCTGCTTCTACCACTGAATGGTGAATGCTAAACACAAATTAATATTTATTATAATACTTAGTGTTTAGTGGTAGAGTTAAAAGAAAGAACAACTAGAATGAAATAGAAAGAAATGCAGAAAATAGGATCCTTACATTATTATTATAATTATTATTCAATGAAGAAGAGTACCCTGGACTGGATGGCCTGACAGTTCATCCCCAGGGTTAGACGGAAGTTGGCCATCTAGAAAGGGGGCGGAGCTATGGTACACTAAATCATCGACCCGGAAGGGAAACGGTGAGACATTAACGATGAATTTCATTATATTAGGCTTTTAACTTACATGTTAGCTGAACCGACACAACTTAATATATTAATTACATGCTGGGCTTGAAATGGGTCTTACTTTCATCTGGTCATTTACATTCTTATATTTAGTGATGCAGATTATTATTAATAATAATAATAAATGATCAGACGAACATAAATCATAAATTAAAAGGTTTTTTTTGATAAGAAAGTATTACTTATGTTTCGGCTTCTGTTTCATTCATTAATGCGAAGGGGTCCTTTATTTTTAGGTGTTTAAGCAGAATTGTGCTGTTAAATCATTGACTGTTTGCATAAAGAGCAAGTCACCGTGCCAGTGTTTCCATCCGGAGGAAGGAAAAAAATCCCATGCCTTTGACTTTCTTTGCTTCGCTCCTTTTGGACGAAACTGCCCTGGTCCATTGGAATAGCTGGATGCAGACCTGAGTCTGAGTCTTTGTTTTTCGCGTTCGAGGATGAAGACCTCATGTATGCCATTTCAATATTAACAAACGTTATTAATGTGCATCAAACAACCATTGCTGTGTCTTTATGAGACAAAATGAGTTAATAAAATCTATTCAAATTAGGTTCAGGGTTTTCAATATGATATTACAAATAACTGAGTTACGCATTAATACGTAAACACACACACACATCTATGGTTTAAGATAATATAGAATATAAAAAGTAAACCATATTTTATGTTTTATTTATTTACTGTAAAGGTTGTATTTAATCACATGCAGATTAATGTAATGTAAATCATCCAGATGATAAATAACAAAAGCAAGAAAAGTATCAACATTAAATACCAATAAACGCACAAATATGTTGTTTGTATTCTGTTTACTCTGAATCACAAAACTAAACCGCCACGTGACTCGTAGTTCTATACAGGGGTGAAATTTGCCATGACACGGCAAGTGGTTTTCTTATGCATGTTTGAAGGGAGGTGGTGTGTGGGGGGGAAAAAATTCAATTACTAATTAATTATTCACTTGATTCCCAGCATGTGAACTCATTTGTTACATACTATTACATACTTTAAATGCACGTGAAGTGTTTGTGCAATCCCCGTGCCTAAATACAATTATACATTTTAAACACTTGTGCTACACAGACCCATTTATATCCCGTGCAGCAATATCTATACACCAACATTAACACTCCACACGCAACACAGAAGACATAAATACGCACAGGTGTGGACACTTGGCCACAACTATATATTTATATGATTGTGACAAATAGGCAGCTATCGAGCATTAATCCGTACAGAAACAGTGGGGATTTCTAGTATAGGACAATGATTACTGTATTATTTGTCACAGTAGTAAAAGGAGTAGCGATATTGTATTACAATTGATAAACGGCATCACTGTGTGAAATGGTGGCTGTGAGTAAACACTATGACCCATAATTCCTTGAACAAGCTGACCTGCTACAGTGAAAAAATTCAGGAATAAAAAGGGGAGTGTTTAGTTGGCAAAAGAAGTTGGTAATGATGGTGTAAGACAGACAAACGAGTGTAGCGTGTGAGCTGTACTTGAAGCTGTGACCCTAAAGTGTTGCTGGATAACACATATCCGTGGTGTGTGGCAATTCAGCACCTGAAAACAATAGGAAAAATAGCAGAGGTGGACACTCAGCAGATTAACAGCGAGTGCGTTATTTTGAACGTTCTTATATTAAATCTTAAAGTGCGTGTTTTAAGATTTAAAAAAGTTACATAATCTACTACAGTGTGGCAACAATTCAACTGTCTGTGTGACGAAGATTTCAAGCTCCCGTTTTCACTGTGTGTAGCTGACATGTTTTTATGGTTGAGAAAACATGTCAGCGTAAGTGCAGATTCAAAGACTGCAGCTCTGATCTCAGTACACTGGAACCCGAAGATTACAAAGCATGGAGTTATTGATGTGTATGCGTGTGATGTGCATATACATGTAAAGAGGTGTTTGATAGAATTGTAAGTCTGAATGCAAGAACAGAAAAACAGCACTTTAAAAGACGTTGTTGTGTTTACCCTGTGTGGTGTTCAAAACGAAGTTTAACAAAGGACACCCGACAAACATGTTTTTGAAAATAGTTTATTAACATGGACATGGTGTTTGTTTAATATTGGCCAACAGGTGGCTCCAGACCCCTTTTGAGAAATAAAGGAGGGCTGTACACTGAAAATAACTGGCTTTTCACCTACCAGTAATAGCGAGTATTCTATACGTACCTGGGAAACCTGTGGAAGGAAACAGAAGTTAATCCTGGGAATGCAAAACACCTAAGGAAATAAAAGGAATTGAACTAGCTCACCTATGTAAAATCCCCAGTGGTGAGGTAACGGATTGCAGTACGTCTTTAAAACCCAAAAGATTAGTGGATCAACGAAGCAGTTTATTTTGTGAATATTTGTTTTTGTTTTATTTGAGAGTTGGATTAGCCAACCTCAAATATTAGATAGATCTGAAAAAGTATAGATAGGGTCCCGATGAGTGGGCTAGTTTTTGGTTTTCTTTAAAAGTATTTCTTTTTGTTCTATTGTAAATAAAACATTGCTTCGTCACTACCTCCTGACGGTCATTGTACACCACTTCAGCTGGACATCCTTATAAACAGAGCTCACATGATATAAATACAAATACAGTGTTTATATATTCAAGGCAACATTTTTGTCACAGACTCATACAAAGCCTGTCAAAGATGTCTAATTTTCTGTTCTTGTATTTTACAATAGTGGAGGTTAGAACCTGAATGCTAAAATCTGACACAATTTATTTTAAATTGACGGTGAAACCAATCTGAATTTTAAGTAGTGAAGATGTCTGGGATCATAACACTCTCTGTCAATGGATTTGATATTTGACACTTAATTTGCAAAACTTGACCTGAGGGGTTAATTGCATTTCTTATTTGAGCTGTTACTAGACTGGATACGAACACTTGGTTTGTTCAGCAGACAAAAAACAAGAAGGTACATTTTCCACCTTTCAACACACTCCCCTGCAATGTAGAATTCATATAATTTACTAATAAATACTATGGTTTGAATCTAGAAATATATTGTATTTAAGATACATTTTACAAATGACACAAAGAATGAGTTGTTTTTTGCACACTGATTTTAGTGAGCTGACAGGATTTTTAAATAATCATGTATTGAAGTAGAGCATGTGTACTGGAAAAGTTATGTAAACTAGCAGAGACTATTGAGGCTTACTTGCAGTGCCTCAAGTGTAAAAGCATTTGGAGCCCAAAATCATATTGTGGAGATAACTCTTCTCCCTTGGAAGCAATGTTAACCTATCAAGCAATAGAGCCCTGTTCATTATTTTTCTTGAGGATGGGTTTCTACTATACATAAAAGTAGATATGTACTATTTTAACTATACATTTGCTGAGAACTGTTGTACCAAACCTCTTTAAAGGTTTTGTGAGGCTCTATTTTTTCATGGTCATTACAGATTTCCATGAATTTTTCCCATTGCTGTGTAATATGTAGTTCCCTGTGAAAATATACTTTTCAGACAGTAAATGTGTGTTGCAAGAATTTAATTTCTGCTGATATAGGGTAAACAAAACCCCAGAAAACCAATGAGTTAATATGCAATGAAATGTTTCTGTGACTCAGTGAATGTGAGTATTCCAAAGTTGTTTACTTTAGTAATAATTAATACACAGAGGATGCTGTTATCAACAGTCCGTGATCTTAAGGTGTCTTGACAAATTAAATAACTTCCTGTGACCCAAGAGCCTGCTTGCAATATAACATTTTAGTCAGCCTTGAACCCTAAGTATGCCTTTCAAATCAAGTAACGTGAATGTTAGCATTTGTTCCCTCTGCACTTTACTCTGTGAACATGGGTTCATAGTTAAATGCCCAAGGTGTTTCCTCGCTGCCTCTGATGAAAGTTGTCTATTTTGGTTGTCAGACCACATATTTAGCTATACAAAGAACCCGAATGAAAGAAATAATAGATCTCTGATTTTTATTTTATTTTTCACCCCAAGGCAGTGCAAGCTCATGAAAGGCACCCAAGTAAAATAATGTAGAAAGAGCTTCACTTCACAAAAAATATGTTTTTCATTCTGATTTAAGAAAACTGAAAACTACCTTCCAACAAATATTGGGACAGAACAATAGGGCTGGCCTGACAGTTCTTTCCCTGGGTTCAAGGGAAGTCGGCCAGCCAGGAAGGGGGCGAGACCGTTGCAATAACGCATTGGCCCGGAAGGGAAACAACGTGGCACTCGTTTACCAAGAGGTCATGTGTGACAGCATAAAAGGGGACAGAGAATCGTAATCTGTTCCTTCGTTTTGGTTTGTATTAGAACCTAGAAGGACTGTGAGAGACCCCAGAGAACGTAACAGTTTCGTGAGTGTTTTGTTTGTTTTTCTCTGTCAGTAATTTGTCTTGTCTGTAAATTGCCAGACAGCTAGCACGTTTCCGGAGCTGTCGCCTTGGGCCAGCACAAAGCCGGAACAGCACTTCACCACTGTCATAAATATAAACTTGTATCACCCACCACAAGCACTACAGCACGCACCCAGGACTGGTGACCATGTTAGTATTATTGTGGGATGGATATTAATGTTTATTATTTGGGACTAATAATAAACAATAATCCTGTTGTCTTTTACCCAGTGCAGTACACATTGCTGTGTATTGCCAGGGCATTATTGTTTGGTCACCAGACCTGGAACCTATAAATAAAATCCTTTGCAAACCGGATTACAATTATCTCTATCTGCTTCATTCACGCACTGCATCACTCCTGCACCTGTATTCACTCAGCCACTTTGTCAGTTGTAACCGGATCTTTCATTTATAATGAAAAACTATGTACAGCTTTAGCACATCCCAAGGAGGAAAACGAAAAGAAGCACTTAATATTTTAAGACAATTAGTTACAGTCTATTAAGGATATGAAAAACATATCCCGACTTGAGTGTAGCAGGGGTACAGCCACCTAAGATTTTAACTGGACAAGCTGGATGTATATCATGTCTAACCCAGGATTTACAACAAATCAGAAAGACATTACTGGAAATTCAATGTCGGGACCATGACTGCTTGAATGGGTATGATGAGAGGTGATTATAGACTATTTGGTCCCGTTGTTAAGGGGAGAAGAAGATAAAAGAAATAAAAGATTTAAACAAACACAAAACACTAGTAACAAACAAAAGGGCACGTTGGCCAAACAGACAGACAACAAACAATGACAAGTATTGTGCTGGTTTAATAACCAGCACGCATAGCAATTGTTATTTTCTTCTATTTTACTGCTGCCCCAGTCCACCTGCTGCACGAGTTTATTAAGTCTGCGTGACTGTCAGCTAGTTAAACAATCAGTAGCTGACAGTCACGCATCCTCACGAGGTATCTTAAAATATAAAACAATAACAAATAATGGTGGCGGTTTTTCGTCCGCGTCGCAAACAATAACTACTGTATTTTTTTTAATTAAATAATAATAATAATTATTATTATCTGGAGTTTTTTTTGTATAATTGTGTAAATAAATCTAAAACTATAAAGAAGGGGCAACAATATTAATCCAGAAATAAGACATGTTTTTTATGCTGGGTTGTTTTTTGGATGCTGCTGCTAATAATAATAATAATAATAATAATAATAATAATAATAATAATATTATGAGCCCCCCAAACAACACACCCAAAATGAAATGCACATAGACAACCAGCATGTAAACAAACCAAGGCGAACTGCTCATGACCAAGCATAGAAAATATAAAAATGCAGAAAACAAAATCCTGCCGTAAACAAAAGCCTGGTGACACATGGGGAAGCGCAGACTGCAGAAATGAAAAGACAAGGCTCTAATACATGTAAGATCAGCTGTCCTTGCAAACGGCGGCGCAGTTGTAAAATTATAACTGAGATTGCAACGGCAATGTCTGGGTGAGTTTACCTGAGATTTATATAGGAATGATCTAATGGGCAATTATTCAATAATCCTAGAGAGAGAGAGATTGTTTAATAATCCCACCCCCGAATATCAGCCTAAGCTTCCAAATTGTGCCAATGAGGGACACAGAAGAACATATTAATATTACTGTATTTGTACTGTAATTCTTAAGTTTTTCATTTTTTAACATTCTGCATGAAAGACACATATTGAATTGAATAATTACTTTTAAAGAATATGTAAGGGTTAAAAATAAACACAAACACAAAGAACCCTAGTCATCAAATTAGTTTACTGTGGGTGTGCACAAATCTGCAACATTTAGAATTCTTCAGTTTTGTTTGTCTCATGGGTGGTTTCCATTGCAATCACACAGCAAATGCATTAAGATGAAAATGATAATAAATGTTCCATAATATTAAATTATTACAATTAAAACATACTCCTAGGTGGTCCCATTACATTTGGACACTGAAAAAGTTTTCAACCCATAAGACTGGTGCTATCAATGACAAATACAAGACCAATGGTGTGGGAAAGAACCAAGAAACCAAGATACAAAAGTGGTAACAGCTGTCATTGATATCAATGGTCATTCTCGCGCATGCAGTAAGTTGGAGATTGCTTGATGTGTTCATTTGCATGGTCTGTATCAAGTTAAGGGAGTTCATTAGGTGAGTTGAACCAATTCTAAATGCACTGTAGGCGGGCAGTCGGCAGGGCAGTGAAATATTGATCTGAAATGATTTTAAGTAGCTACCACACTCTAATGGCATTTGGCCTGCTATGCAGAAGAGTAGGAGTTGGGTGTTGTAATTGAGGGTATTATCAGGCAACCGCTGATACACATTTGTGACATGCTTTGTAATTGCAGTGAAAAAAAGACAACCAAAACTAGAACGGCATCCAATTTATCCATTCTCTAGTTCATGCCTCATATAGCACTTGTGTCCTATTTAGCAGTAATCTATAAATGAGAACAGTCCCTTTTTCTATAGAAAAATAAAGTATATATATATATATATATATATATATATATATATATAGTATTTATATTGCATTTGCAATTACGTTATTCATTCAAAAAAATATGAAATGACATGACTTATTTTAGTTTGGGTGAAAAAGGTAAGCAGACATGAATAGATACACAAATAATTAAATTACCGTTTTCACGTGTGTTTAGTTTATGAGATTGTAAGTTACAATTCCTATGTGATGGTTAGATAAATCACACATGTCCATCTTGATCTCTGCATAGATTTCCATAGATTGTGTACCGATTTCTGTTGACCTTGCAAATAACTTTAGTCTGACATTCATCACTTAAGGGGCCTTGGCTTTCCAAGAACAATATCAGAAATTAAATTAGCGTGGCTTATGAAGTATATCTGGTACTGACTGACAGATATATATATATATATATATATATATATATATATATATATATATATATATATATATTAAGTGCAATGGCTTGTGTGTACATGCCAAAATAGATTTCAATATCCTTACTAAGTATATTAATAATGACAGCATAGAGAAAAAAACTAATTGACACATGTATATATATATAAAAAAAGAAGCTGAACAAGCATTTTAGAAAGCATGGCCTTGGAACCACCTATTGTAGTTAATTGGATTTCTATTTATTTCTGTTTTCAAGCGATTGTTTACCCAAAGACTCAAGAAGCTACAAAACATGTTTAGCACCAGTCACAGGCCCCCACTACTCCACTGGGACACACCCCCATCCCTCATTTACAAGAACACAACAACACAGTTAAACACAATAAAATCAGTTAAACATAATTAGCTGCGTTGGACATTAATGATTAATTATACATTATTCTATATTCTATATACAGTATACAGAATAGTAAAACCACGTGATTCTGTAAGGTTCAACAGTAATATTGTTTCACTCACTGTTATACTTTTCTTTTTCAGCCAGTCCTCATTACAGGAGATTGCTGTTGAGATGGAAAAGAAAATAAAAAGAATCTGTAACATCTGCAAATGCAAAGTATTAACTATAAATGTTGACATTTTACAGTAAATGTCTTTAAATGTAATAATTTCTTAACTGTATATATAGAAAGTTGAAAATCTGACACATTAGATCCCAATAGTCTTGACAACACCCTGGTCTAGTAATGCTCATTTAAAGTTCCTAAATGAATAGCCACGTACAGTAAATCACAAAGAAAAAAAATAAATCTAGGGAAAACAGTTTCTCATATTGAAGGCATGTGATTACTGCTTATGTATATAGTAGCATGCCATATGAAAGAATGAAACTGGTCAGTTGAAAGTTGTAGGGGAGGATCGGGTGTAGCCTAGGGATAACTTGATTTAGTTTCAGCAATTGATTTGCAGGGCAGACCTCTGCTTGACAGCTGGCCTCCTATCCAGCAGTGTGTGATGGCTGGATGACGTCATAATTATGAATAGCTTTGGAGTGCTATAGTTTATAGCCTCTGGTGAACACTGTGCTGTGCCCTGTTAAATAAAATACAAAATGTAATCCACTTTCTGCAAAAGGCGGCAACAGTCATTTCCAGTCCATCATCCATTCCGTTCTGCTGCATTACGTCTTATTATTGTTGGTTAATTAATATGGTTGTAATGTTTAATACAATATGTATATTGTATGTTGTTTAATCAACACGTGCACCATCTACTGGCGAAATAAAGTCAGTATAATTGATACACATTGTTAGCTGCCAATTCAATTTAATGGTGTTAATGACAAATACAATTTCAGTTTTTCTATTTACTCTGGCATTAGGGATTATAAAGGACACTTTTCTCTTTCAAATAGTGGTTCTATAGCTGATTGCTTTGTATTGGTTCAATAAAGGTCCTCAAAAAATGGTGAACACTTAGCATCTGAGGAAAGGCTTTCTGAATATGACCATGACATATAACACAATGGTTGAAGAACTGTTTTCTGTATAAAAAGGAACCTGTGACCAGACAAACTGGGTCACCGGCAGGTTTAGTAGGCTAGGTTGAGCATTGGTGCAAATTCCTGTGCGCACTAACAAAAGACTTAAGGCTGGTCAGTGGGCAGAACCTGGGTGACTTTATGATCCTTGTCCTAAGCAGCAGAAGGAAATTAAGAGTTCATGGAATCAGTTTTAGGTGAGTGATTCTGCACTGCTAAGAATAAGATAGTTTACTGTCTTGTCAAGGCAACCTAACCTATAGCTTAGTTAGTTAGCGTAGTGCTCTTGCTGTGGGATATCGCATTATCCAGTCTATTTTTGTAATTTATTTTTTACACAGTAGATTGTTTTGGGTTTCTTGTGGGAGAATGTTTATTCTGTACAATATGAAGAAATACTGTTCTGGAAGCTACCATTGTTGTTACCCTAGCAACGGATGCGTTGACATGTGAAACTTGTAATAAACCTAGGCGCCTGCCTGCGTTTTAAAGAAAACCTTATGTATCTCACGATACTCTTCAAAGCAGATCCAAGTATCCTTTTACAGACCGTATATATTGATATATTAATATTATACTGGGAATTTAGTGGGTAATTCATAAAAAATTATCCATACCAAAAAAACATTAAACAACATGTTTGAATTAAGGTGCACCCTAGTAATTCTTTGATTCCAGTTAGCTGGGACAGAATGACTGGTGCCATGTAGGCAAATGTTCCCAGGTTTTTCAGGGCATTATTGTGCATTGTTTATAACTCACAATAAAAGTGGATTGTAGAACTAAAAGCAGTTCACTTACTATAGAACTAATTCATGCTCCACATTGCTTGTGTTAAGTAGAAAATCCTGATGTAGTGTTAATGAGGGGTATGACATCTATTTTGCAATTTGACCAACTTTTATCACCTTGAAAGCAAGATAGCAAGCTTTCCTTTTACTTCTTTCCCAAAGGTAATTTCTCTACGGGTGGTAATCTCAAGATCTTTATTTAAACTCTACTGGTCTACTGCTCACTCTTCTGTGGCATTTCTGTTTCCCTGGCATTTGGGAAAGATAATTGTGTAATTGCTATCATTTAAATTAAAATGATCAATGTAATTACTGTGCTGTGTCCCAGAATGTGTTCTGCTGACACTGTTTCAGTCCCTCTCTTTTGGAATCTAATTTGGAATTTAATTACAAAAAAAAAAAAAAAATACTATTTATATTGTGCTTCATATAATGTGGAATTAATAACCTGGTTATATACCACGACAGTCTCTTTTTTTCAAAGCTGTGTTGAGCCGGGATTTAGCAAATTATATTCAATGTTCAGAATCTTCGAAGTGGCTTGTTTTTAATCACTCAGTTATGGGAAGCTATGCCTCACTAAACCCATTCAATGTCTATGTTCATGAGTAATAAAAGTATTTTTTTCTTATATCCAAATAATTAGTCTCTTTGTGTTCAAGTTCCACATAGCGTACCCCACAGTGGTTAAGCTTTGCCTAATTTAATTCTAACCAAGCAGAGTTTTACTGACCATAAGATCACACTGTGCAGTTGTATCCCGATTTCAAAGTAAAGCAAATAATGCAGACCTTTAACTGGGACTCTTTCAATTCAGTTAACATTGGCATTTGGCCCAAATTCTTTTTAGCACTGCACACCAAAAGTAAATTTCAGCACGGAGAATCTGCCATGGATGAGATTTATTGATTGCAATTGTAGATGGTTTAATGACTGTGATGGGTGCTCAGGGCACGATTACAGTGATGGGCGCTCAGAGCTCCAGTGAATGAACATTTGGCTGGAGGCCTCGTCCGTGGGTGCGCAAAGGCTACCTGCATAAGGCCGGCTGGAAAAACATGAATGGTTACATGCATCCTCCCCCCCCCCCCCCCCCCAAAACGAGGCCACCAAACCATGAATGTAAAATAATAATGATTAACGCACCCCACAGTGGCACATGCCACCTACCCCCCCCCACCCCCCCAAATATTGAAAAATGACTGCGCCGGGGGAAAGAACCCAGCCTCTCCAGCCCAACCACGCACCCACGCAAACCTCAGGGAATCCGTGGCACAGGGTAGCCCTTCCTCCAGGCTCTAAGCGGTCAACTTCCGTTGCGGCCACCCAGCGCTTGACTGCGGGGCTGAAACAAAAGAAACAACATAAGAGAATGACACACAGAGCCTTTATGCGCTTGCTGATGACATGTTGGTTAGAGACGATTTCTTCTACAGAAAAGCAACCAAGTTTACAAATACAAAGAATGCAGAAATAATTATTTTCTTACCAGTAACTCAGAAACATATTTTCAGTTATAATCTCAATTACATTAAATGTGTGCTGTAGTACAACAGTACTTGTTTTAATGGAAACCAAAGAGAAAGTGATATATTTAATATATAGTTTTTAGGACATTCCTTACATTTTATATTTACTACTGAAAATCACTATAATTCTGCAACGTAACACTAAACTGTACCTCGTAAGCAGTCTCTATTTCACAAGTATGAACACTAGACCGCTTAAAAACGGGTGTTTTGTACTATTTGAGAGAGCTCTCTTGCAAAGCCAAGGAGGGCAAACAATGTTTTATTGTTTGATTCTCACGTAGCATGTTGAGATAATTGAGTGCTAAATTGAATAATGAATTGTGTATAAACGAGGAACCCTAATTATTTACTGCCAGGATCAATAAGCTTGTAGGAGCTAGCGGCACAGGAACTTCCCATACGCAAACTTCATACGCAAAACAACAAGATTGTATTCTACCAGGTTGGGTAGTGCGGTAAAGCTGAGGGGGCCTTTGAATTGACACTGCTTTTTGGAAAAGGTAGAAAGTTCTCTGCCAGGTTGAGTAAGCTTGTGTGACAGGAGCAGAATTTAATCTCATTCTGTATTGCATAAGTAAAGATAGACAGATTTTACAGGTTGGTCATGCCCAATATAGTAATTGTATATGCTTTAGTTAGTTAGATTAGAGTAGTGTTCCATATGCGCACACAGCACTTGTACAGCAAACTTGGGGATTTTTTTAAGTGTTTTTGTTTGCACTATTTTGCATGACTAGTATGAAGATAGACGGTGCTAGGAGCTACAATTGTCGGTATCCTAGCGACGGCTTACTGTGATTGAAACTGTTGAAAAATCTGTAAATATTTGTAAATAAATCTCAGGTGCCTGAATGGCTTTTCAACTGCAACCCCTCTGTTTCCCTTCAACATCTCTTGAAGCTGATCCCTTACCCTGTTTCCCTTCAACATCTCTCAAAGCTGATCCCTTATCCTCTGTTTCCATTCAACATCTCTCGAAGCTGATCCCTTACCCTGTTTCCCTTCAACATCTCTCGAAGCTGATCCCTTACTCTGTTTCCCTTCGACATCTCTCGACGCTGATCCCTTACCCTCTGTTTCCCTTCAACACCTCTCGAAGCTGATCCCTTACTCTGTTTCCCTTCGACATCTCTCGACGCTGATCCCTTACCCTCTGTTTCCCTTCAACATCTCTCGAAGCTGATCCCTTACTCTGTTTCCCTTCGACATCTCTCGACGCTGATCTCTTACCCTGTTTCCCTTCAACACCTCTCGAAGCTGATCCCTTACCCTCTGTTTCCCTTCAACATCTCTCGAAGCTGATCCCTTACCCTCTGTTTTCCTTCAACATCTCTCAAAGCTGATCTCTTACTCTGTTTCCCTTCAATATCTCTCAAAGCTGATCCCTTATCCTCTGTTTCCATTCAACATCTCTAGAAGCTGATCTCTTACCCTGTTTTCCTTCAGCATCTCTCAAAGCTGATCCATTACCCTCTGTTTCCCTTCAACATCTCTCGAAGCTTCTCTAAATTCAGTTCAATAATTATGGTCATGGTATGCAATTTTGTTTTTAAGAAGTACACTTTATAAGCATCTGTCAAGAAATAAATTACCATTTAACATAAAGACACTAGAGGCGTTGCGCACCCTGTAAGGGATTCATTTAGTAAGTCGACATTTGCCATTAGCTTTAAACCAGAAAACAGTGTCTTGGGGATATTTGACATGCAATCGCTAAAGAGTTTGACATGACTAGAATCCAACACGCTTTAATTATTTAGCATACAAAATGTATCATCCTGTATCTGACCATGCTGTTCATCTCAATGGGTCAATTTTGTTAAGAATCCGTTTTAGTTTTTTGAAAGATCAGCCTCATGGAATATGCATGTTCTTTTAATTGGGTAGTAATTGTGTTCTGCTAACTGCATAACAGTATTTTATTTTATTAAATGAGGAAATAAAAAATACCCCCACCAAATATACACGGTTAAAACATGATGTGACAATGCATGTTTGCATTTTAACACTCACATTTTACATATTTTATCTAAAGTAAGGAAATGGAAAAAAATATGAATCTTCTTGAAGAACCATAGCATATTCTGTAGTAAATTAATCTGCATACGTGTGGGGATTAATATGGCCTACAGGAGGCAATGCAATGTATTTGAACTCTGTTACACTATATAATTAGGGCTGTCAAGCGATTAAAAAAATGAATTGCGATTAATCTCCTGATTACATTATTTTTGGTTTTAATTGCATATTTAATTGATATAATTACTGTATCCATCTCATTAAAGTTTGTTTTATTACTGATGCTACTATTATTATTATTATTATTATTATTATTTGAAAGTTCTTCTTACTATTACCTATAAGGCCTTATATGGTCTTGGACCTTCTTATCTTCAAAGTTGTTCTCTGACATCAGAAAATGCTAATCTTCTGACAGTCCCTGTGGCGGAGTGTCCCGCCCCTATGTATTATTATTTGTATTTTTGTTTGCGGCGCGGGTAAAAGCGCCGCGTCTTTTATTACTTATATTTAAAAACCCCGTGAGGATGCATGACTGATCAGCTACTGATTATTTACCTAGCTGACAGTCATGCATCCTTACCAAACACGTGCAGACTCTGGCCGAGGGGTAATAAGATAATTAACAACTAGTTAACCCCTCGGCCAGAGTATAAGAACCTGCCGCTGTCCGTGTTGGTGGTTGAGTGTACAGAGGAGAGTACGGAGAGCGGAGAGAGGAGAGAGCAAGGAGACAATACAATTGCTAAAACGTGCTGGATTAGCCAGCACGACACTTACTTGTCTGTTTATTTGTTTGGCCCTTGTGCCCTTTGGTTTCTGTTTTCTGTTTTGTTTAAATCTTTTGTTTGTTTATTTATTAAATACGCTGAATGCAGTTGCATTCAGCTTCACCCGCCCATCCATTGTTTTGGTTTCTGTACTTCCTGGTCCGTGACGTCACCACTGCGAGCCCGCCTGTCACAGTCCCTAAGATTTGTTTGAACTCTGTCGGAATCAGAACATTTTTGGAACTTGCTCACGATTCATATTAGGAATGCTAGCATAATTTAATCTTTTAAATCCTGTTTGAAAACGTATTTGTTTGGGTCAGGTTTTTTTTATATTTCTTTTGTAAAGTGCCCTGGAATGCTTGCATAAAGAGTGCTATATAAGTGAAATTTGTATTGTATTGTCGTTGTATTATTATTATTATTATTATTATTATTATTATTATTATTATTATTATCAAAACACAACCCATCATAAAAAAAAAAACCTAAAAATATTTATTTACACAGAATTATACAGAAAAAAAACCCAACTTAATAAAAGCAGTTGGAAAATCCAGCAGAAGGGCCTTAAGTGCTTCTCAATGAAAAACAGGTTAGCATCACATTCATGAAGAATCCTGCCACCACGCAGTGTCTGAAGAAGATTGGCCAGGCTTTCTAGATAGTCTGGCACTGTATGCCTTTACTTGCATGCTTCATCGGTTAATCATTGTGAAATTAGCCATCCAAACTTAAAATAAATCATTTTAGCATGTTTCATAATATTTCAGTTTCAGATCAAAAGACATTTATACATCTCACATTTGGAAAATCTGGTGGCAATTTATGATAATGTCTTATTCAGTGAAACATCTAGAAAAAATGTAAACAGTATTGTCTTTTATTGCATTTTATAGTATAATCATATTAATATTCATGTGTTTTTCTGCATCCTTCAGTGTGCTGAATTACGTATTTTGAAAAGAATGTCTTATCAAAGTAATGCAAGTACGGTAATAAAGACCATTCAGTATATTAAAGAGAAATACGCCAGCATTAACAATATAAAATACACTATAGTTAGATCATGAAAGGATCAATTTACTTTAGAATTGTACTGCAGTGATACTTTACTACAAAAGCATAAAATAACTTTTACATAAAAAACGAGGACTGGGAATGGTGGTGTGGATTGCATTATTGAGGAGTTTGGTGATAAAACGAGTGTTAACAATAACAATGAATAAGGAATAAAACTTCACTCTAGCTACATTAAGCTAGTTATTTCAATATTTAAATACAAATTGTGTAATGCAAATAATAACAGCAACACGTTCAATACATACTATTCACATGCAAAAATATAAATAGGCTACATCTCAGATTATAAGAACCCAGAAAAATGATCGATACATTAAAATGCTATTTACATATCACACGTCAAGAAAATACACTTAGAATGATGAACGGATTAGTGCTCGCACGTAAGTATAAAGTCCATTTAAAACATTAAGAGTAACGTTAGCTACTAATTGGTGGTGCGCTTTGAGTTGTGAGAGTGACCCTGAAAATGTATTTCGTAAACGATCAAAAGTCAAAACTACACAAGAACAACACTGTCCAATGCGTAATTAATTACAATAATTACACTTAAAGTCCACAAGAAAGCAAAAAAAGAGACCGATTACAGAAGAAAATTTACAACTCGTGATCTGGGTCCGTGAATGGCTAGAAATTGCGGTGGGTAACATTAGCTATCTAACGTTAGCTAATATAATTGTAATCGCTCTAGTTAGAGGAATAAATTATGCAAGAAGTACAGTAGCCTGCCTACCTTATCAGCTTCAGGTGATCTCTCTGGAACAATGAACGAATAGCCTGATTGGTTCTCCTTGTTTGTTATGAGCATGGCCTTCTCCCGCTTCATGCTGTCTGTCACAAACTCTGCCGTGTGAGAGATCGAAAATTCTTTTCTGCAAACAGTGCACCGGGCTTTGAAAATATTGTCATAAACTTTGTTCACCTACGTAAAAACCTTCTCCCATTCGTCTCTATATTTTTGTATACGTTTTTTTTTTTTTTTTTTTTTTTTTTTTTTTTGAGGTGTTACCGAATTTGCTATTGTTTCCGAAATTGGTCAGCTTGGTTATATGTTTCATAGCTACATAGCTGACAGCGGCACACACCACCCAATAGGATTTAGAACTGCCTCGCGCTAGTCGATCCTTTTCACGCAGTATGTGTAAATTGAATAATTGTTAATCAAATGAACTACACCACAGGGAGAGTCGCATTTCTGGCACTCCCGTGGGTTAGAAAATGGTAAATGATATCCAATGTCCTCAACTCATATGTTGGAGATGAAAAACAGCTATGCTCCTGAAAATTACCAATTAACATACATGGTACATGAAAACAACACGTGGGACATATAGAGATATTTTTTTTTTCCACTTTATGATTATCCTGTGTCCTGATTTGGCCACTAAACCATTTAATTTGTAAAGTCAGACACAGAATGATTTTTACAAATAAACATTACTGTGCAAATGTACAGTATCGGGTTTGAGTGTTTAATCATTAAATCCACTACTTAACAATATTTGGTAAGGTAAATTTTACTTTTAGCTTAGCAGATGTAAGCTGAAGATAGGTTGAGGGACCTCCACTGGTAGACTTGGGGTCTCAACTCTAAAATAATGATGTTTCCATTCATGCAGTGTTGGTTGAAAATAATTAATTTTAAGATTTAACCCTGAGTAAGTGCAAAACACCCCAAAATGGTACAGTATTTGTGCGAGAAACGGTATTTCTGGTGACACAGAAAATAGTAATTACTTAAAATTGTGTAAAGAAACCACAATAGCAATGTAATCTAGAACTGTATTCAGAAAATGTTCACATGGACGCATTACAACTCTTACATTTTAGTATAAACTTGTTGTTTTAAGGGTTGTCCTTCATTTGGGTACCTGGAAAGCTTCAATATACAATAGAAATCTCCTGTATGTGAACAGCCATTATGCAATCTGTTGAATGTTGCATGTAGACTTTTGATCATTTATCAATCTTTGAAAATCATAAGCAGATGTTTAAACTCGTGGGTTTCTATATGGTTTTTGTACTGTTTACAGTGCCTTTTTTGAAGTGAAATTAAGATTGTCTTTTTGGGCAGTGGTGGGTTTGAGAAAGCTCAATAACATTTCTATATAGGGCTCCTATAATACTGTTTAAAGATACCACACAGTTTGTGTCCGTACCAATCTTTTCAGAGTCCTAAAATGAAAACGATGAAATAGTTGGAAAAACGGTTATAGTATGAAAAGTTTTGTTATCTTATTACTGTGTGCTAAAATGAATCTCAACAACACAAAACTCCTTTCTCTGACTTTTTTAAAATTATTTTTTCATAGCTCTCGTGTTTTTCTTTCTAACTTGAGTTCCATTGTAATCCATTATATCTTTCTATCAGCTGTTGCTCTATTATCATGGTATATGCTACGATGGGTTTATACGAACATTGTATTAAAATGTATTTCTTTAGCTTTCTTCTTGTGCAGAGCAATGGTGCTGTTCAGTACACCGACTCCCTATTTATTAACAATAAATGTCAATTTTCGAAGGACCTACTGTACTGTTTGTCACCACCAGTCGCAAGCAGATTGAGTCTAGGCAATTTTGTTTCTCTCCATGTACAATTTACAATCGATACTCTCTGGACAGTTTCACTACTGTTTTATTTTTTACCCTAGTTAAAGTGCTTGTTAATAAGCACATGTATAAGCTTTTTGGTTTTGGTGTTTTGATTTTATGATGGGTGAGTCATCAGTATATAGGTTGATGTTTAAAATCACATGCTGTAGTAAAGGCTACACAAGTTCCTAGATTATGGCAACCCCTCATGAAATAGCATCTACAGTGGCTAGCTAAGACTGATCATGGGTTCCAGAAGGTTCTAGAGACCTGCAAGCCAAGAATAAATGCCTGAGAAAGTAACAACTGCTTCCTTTCAAAGCCTCAGTTGTATAACGTTAGTAACTTGTACAATGCTGTCTGCCGGGATGGGCTTTGTCATCGTTTTGTGAGTGGCAGACACTGGGGAGATTGCATAATTGTCCTTGGCTTGTAACATAACTGGTCCCTTTGTCATTCTGCATTATTGCTGTCACCCAGGTAAAGCTGGGCTGTGGCTCCCATGCTGATTTCTCACACACTCTCTGTCCTTTAACCTTTAGGCTATATAAGCTAGCAGGGGTCCTCCTCTGCTTGTTTCAGTTAATACAATAATTGCAATGTCGGGAGGGAGGTGGGGTTGGTGGAGTTACAACGACGAATTCTTCATGAACAATTTAACCAGGAGCTGTGTAAAGTCTTTATAACTGGTCGTTTTTTGTCTCTTCTTTTAGAACTACCTTTTGTCAAGCACTATAACTAAGTAATTTGTAATTCTGGGATGCATTTGGAAAGGCATTGGGCCAGTTTTCGTTGTGTGCTAAAGAAAAGAAAAAAAGAAAAGAAAAAATGCTCCTGCTGTTCCTGCATTTTAGTTCCAATTGACAGCATTGCAATGGTAATAAAAATGGCAGAGCAAAAATATACTACTTTACATACAGTTACTATCTGCAGTATATCAATGCAATTGAATAAAGAGAAACACCAAGCAATTATATCAATTCCCATTTCCATCTACAATGTTGTATAATAATCACAGTGCTCTTAGAAACAATGATGCTGGGCAATTTCAGCAAGGTTTTTTTTGGCACACTCTGATTTAAATGTATGTTTTGCAGGGATGAAAATAAAGAATAAATAGCACTTTTCTTGAGAGAATATGGACGTCCCTCTCCATGTGTTTATGTAAGACCAGTTCAGTGTTGTTGAAGCCTGGAGCTGGACAGGCAACTATTTACTTAGAGGGTTCATGTTATTGCTAGTGGTGCCATTGTTGATGGGGAACAGTGAACTGTGGTAACAGTCAGTATAGTTTTCAACCATTTGTCTGTGGTGCAGATTTACAAGATGCAAGGGTCAGACATTTCACAACTCTCACCGCAGACATCCATGGTGCCTAATGATCTACAACTTGGAAAAATGGTCTGACCATAATTGATGTCATAAAATTTTTCGGAAGTAACTTGCCATTACAGCTCCCTGGAGTGACAGTCTGTGCCTGTACGTCTGTTACAGAGTAGAATGAGTTTTTAAATGTTCTCTAAGCACTAGCCAGGGAAGTCTGTCTCCAAATAAATAAAGAGTAGGAAGGAAGTGTAAAAGTGTTTAGTATCTGTCCCCTTTACATGTGTCCCGGGCTGCCGATCCTCATATATCACCGTTATATTACCTTGTAATCAGGGCACAACATGCTTTGATCAATCCAGATTTGTTATCCAGAAATACACAGCCCAGTAAAATAAAGCTGTTTTGTCACCCCAAATATATAGCCTTGTTAAAAAAAAAAAAAAAAAAATCAATAGCATTTTATTTTCAATAGCATTTTATTTAGATGTTTTCTGACAGCAGACTTGCTTATACAACAGACACTGTAAAAACATATTGAAAAATGACAAGACTGGGAATTCTAAGATGCGATTCAAGAACTTTTTTATTAGACATGGTTAGGATATTGATTTACTCTGGTGGTTACCATGATATGGTGTCATTCTTTTTTATAGAAAGTGGAACTGTTTTTTTTTTGTTTTTTTTTAAAGGCAATTAACTATAAAAAATTATAAAACATGTTTTCATATGCACTGAAACAGATGAAGGTCATTACTCTATAAACTGAGCTTAAAGACTATTTTAAGGAATATTAGAAATGTGTGTCTACTGTGTGTCAAGGGAATGTCCCTTAGCTAATTACATATCCAATATCAAAAAGAGTCTGGTTTCATCTACATCAAATGGGTTCCAGTAACCTCTTTATGTTTAGTATAGTTGTTGATATTTTCAATGTAATTTCAAACAGCATGAATTGTGGTATGGTGTTTTTGAAATACAGGTTACATTAAGATTGATACCGCTGTACATTCAATTGTTATTGATGTTAATAAACTGTATTATATCATGAAAATGCACTGACGCCTATTTTAAAGTGTGTCCATCATACTCATCTGCTAATTAAATGCTATGTAAATGACAGTAAATCCTGATAATAACACATACAGTATATACAAGGGACATCTTCTCTTCCCTGGGGGCTCTTTATAATTACTGCAGGTATACAGTATGATACCTAATTTGATTTGTAAACCACATTAATAAAGATTATTATTCTCACACAGTATCAGTGTGGAAACATTATTTATTTATTTATTTATCATGTCAGTGTTGTTCTGAAAATATTTGAAATATATATTTGAGTGATTTTCATGTTCATTCATTTGGCTCACAACCCCTTTTTTCTGGTTTTAATTACTGGCATTAATTCATTGCCATTTTTCATGCTGTCAGGGAGAATGTGGCACCAGTAGCTATTCTCACACATTCCTGGCATTCATGCTTTTGGTGCCATGATGGCCTGATTAGCAGATCAGTCGTTTAAATGAGCCATCAATCAGTGTCAGCTGCTCAAAGATCAGGCTCCATACTCACCAGTGTTTTGCTGCAGAACTTTTCTGAATAGATGTACACCATCAAATCAGCTAAGCCATTACAAATGCTAAAACAGCAAGAACAAAACTGTACAGTACGCCAAGTGCATTTCCACCCCAATTCAGAGTCATTTTCATAATTTCTTTAATGATTTTTAAGTCTGAACATAAATAAATTCCACTCATTTTAGCTATCAATATTAAACAGAAGACTGCATCCTGAAACAAATTAAAACAAGTAATAAAATACTTATGATAAAATAATACATGAAGCAATCTCTTAGGCATCCAAATCTAAAGTATGAACTTATAAAGTGGGATGCCCAAGAAGAGGACTACCCGTTAGTAAACATGCGTGGGTACAATTCTCTTGTGTTTGTGGATGTTGATATGGATTTAGAAAACATCCATTTGCTGAGGATAAAAGGAGTGGGAAATGCAACAAACTGAATAGATTACACACAGTGGATCTTGTTTGTTTTGGCTTGCATTTCACTGAATGGTTTCCCCAGGGTGACAAAAACGTACTTAATGAACCTTAAAGGGCAGGTATGGGTATGAAATATCACTTATACTAACCATTGTGTTATATTAACCATTGAGTTGTTTAGATGAACTCTGAAACAGAAAATTACACAAAATTACAAGAATACATTAGTTAAGATAACTAATATTTCATACTAATACCAAGTTTAAGTAAGGGATAAACAATGATAAGTGTTGAATCAGTAAAAATAATTCACTGTTTCCAGTGCCGTCAGGCATGAGAAACTGGATTATTTTCATACCGATTCAACACTCTGGGTTGTTTATGCCACTTAAAACATTTCTTCCTAATTGTAACTTGTTCGATAACAAGATTCAATTGATTGTTAATTTCGTAATTGGATTTGGTTTTCCGCTCCTTTGTTACACTTAATTTAAACAGTTCAAATGTTTGTCTCTCACATTGCGGGAGTGTTGTCATGAGTTCCTCAGAGCTTGAATTTGAAATCCCACTTACACAGACAAAATTGTCTTTTTAAATGAATATTGTAGCGAGGACTATGTTTTAGATGTAGAACATGGAAGTAGAACATGGAAGTGGCATTTGAAAAATAAAAATGGACAAAAACTAAGGAATGCGAACCGGGAACGGAGAGTAAATTTCTAGATCGTTTTGCCAAACCTAAAACAGATGGAAGACCTAAATAGCATGGCCAATGATCGGTTATCTAGGCAAGTACTCGGGGGAGGGGGGAATGCAAGCTTGTTTGAACAATGGTTAAAGCCAGGAAAGAAATGCAAAAGCTGAAGTTAAATCTAATGTTCTTGTAATTGATGGAGATTTACTAAGTGATGATGGAATTGCTGTTGTTCCTGAACCTGTCCAGAAGATCTGTGGAATAAAAATTGTGGTAGAGTATGAGGTAAATTGTATAAGGGAGATACCCCGAATAGTACATAGTCTTTACCCTGGAATGTAAGACTGGCATTAAAGAATGTGGGTGGAAAAAAAGAAATGTAATTCTTGCTGTTTAAATGTTTAAATGAGGAACGAAAAACTACCCAAGCTATCTAAGAACACTGATTGACTGGCAATCAGTTAAACTAATACAACATCATTTAACAAGGCAGGTATAAAAGGACGTGTTTCAAAGACAATAGCTGTCTGTGTGAAGGTAAGGACCTGTGTATAGACTTATAGACCTGAATATGGTGTACGTTAAAACAAAGTATATTAAATCTGTGATTTGTGAATAATATATTTAAAGTCAGTAAGCCGGATTAGCGGTTTGACTGAAAGTTAGGGATCCTGTTAAGTTTAGCTAGTTCTCCAAAACAGGAGCTAGGATTTATTTTTGTTTTGTGCTGTTTGTTAAAATAAACTGTGTTCCCAATGGAAAAGGGACACCACAGAACAAACAAACATACAGTTTTCAGTGGATTTGTAGCACAAACTGTAGATTTATTAATCAACAATATATCTGCCCCACACTCCTCTTCAAAGCCCCACAGCCACTTTTAGTTAGAAGATCAATCAAAAGATCAAAGGGCATTGTCACAGAAATGTTTTAACTACAATAATTAAACTAGCAGCTTTAAACTCCATCTTCTGAAAATCTTACATCATAATAAATAAATTGTACACATGTCAAATATTCTACAATATAATATTTTTTACACTTTAGGTGGAGATCTGATAAGAAAATAATTTGCACTTAAACTTCCATGCCTGTTCTGATTTAAATTATACTAAATGTTCAATTTAGTTCTAACCCACTGGACTCATCAACCAATCTGGGTTTTAGTGATTATTATAATTTTAAATGACATGTTGTTCATAAAGTAATAATGATGTGCATAAAGTTTTCACTGAAGATGTTATTAGCAGGACATTGACCCTGCAATTCATTTTAGCTTTCACATTCCGTACAAAACAGGAGATTAGAGGCTAGCCCCATTCATCACATTAATGAGTATGGTATTAAGTCTCTGGAGAATGCTATTCTTAAGTCTAGTCACCGAGTGGGTAGGGAATGGAAGGTCACAGAATATGCTGTTAGAGGCTGGACTGGCTGTCAAATCCATCCCCTAGATTTAAAGTGATACTCTACCAATTTTAGTTTCATTATGGAAATCGGGGGTGAAATTCTGCCGGTACTCACCGACATTCAGTACCGGGACTTATTTTAATGCCAGTATTGGGTAACAAGACTTATTTAATCTGCTTTTCATCCAGCGCACATGCATTCCATCCACTCTGTTTATTGTACTCATGCCAAAGCTGCCCGATTCCAGCCTTGCTGAAGCACCCCCAGATCATCACCGATCCTCCACCACATTTCACAGTGGGTGCGAGACACTGTGGCTTGTAGGCCTCTCCAGGTCTCCGTCTAACCATTAGACGACCAGGTGTTGGGCAAAGCTGAAAATTGGACTCATCTGGGGGTGTTTCAGCATGGCTGGAATCGGGCAGATTTGTCTTTGTGAAGGACGCATGAATCAAGCCAAGTACAAGGTTGTCCTGGAAGAAAACTTGCTTCCTTCTGCTCTGACAATGTTCCCCAACTCTGAGGACTGTTTTTTCCAGCAGAACAATGCTCCATGCCACACAGCCAGGTCAATCAAGGTGTGGATGGAGGACCACCAGATCAAGACCCTGTCATGGCCAGCCCAATCTCCAGACCTGAACCCCATTGAAAACCTCTGGAATGTGATCAAGAGGAAGATGGATGGTCACAAGCCATCAAACAAAGCCGAGCTGCTTGAATTTTTCCGCCAGGAGTGGCATAAAGTCACCCAACATCAATGTGAAAGACTGGTGGAGAGCATGCCAAGACGCATGAAAGCTGTGCTTGAAAATCAGGGTTATTCCACCAAATATTGATTTCTGAACTCTTCCTAAGTTAAAACATGAGTATTGTGTTGTTTAAAAATGAATATGAACTTATTTTCTTTGCATTATTCGAGGTCTGACAACACTGCATCTTTTTTGTTATTTTGACCAGTTGTCATTTTCTGCAAATAAATGCTCTAAATGACAATATTTTTATTTGGAATTTGGGAGAAATGTTGTCAGTAGTTTATAGAATAAAACAAAAATGTTCATTTTACCCAAACACATACCTATAAATAGTAAAACCAGAGAAACTGATAATTTTGCAGTGCTCTCTTAATTTTTTCCAGAGCTGTATATATATATATATATATATATATATATATATATATATATATATATATATATATATATATACTGTGTGTGTGTGTATATATATATATATATATATATATATATATATATATATATATATAAATTGTATCTGTTTTATAACTGGGATAACACTCCAGGGCTTGTCAGCTTTGCTTTGTGCCTCCACCCAACTATAGCCATTTACAAGCTGCTGTGTTGAGTGCACGTGAGTGCAAAACATGAAAACTCCAGTAAAGAATACATTTTAGACACTACAAAACTATCTATCTATCTATCTATATATATCTATCTATATATATATATATATATATATATATATATATATATATATATATATATATATATAATATTTATATTTATTTATTTATTTATTAGCAGACACCCTTATCCAGGGCGAATTGTTACAAGATATCACATTATTTTTACATACAATTACATAATATTTTTACACATTACTTTTACATACAGTTACCCATTTATACAGTTGGGTTTTTACTGGAGAAATCTAGGTAAAGTACCTTGCTCAAGGGTACAGCAGCAGTGTCCCCCACCTGGGATTGAACCCACAACCCTCCGGTCAAGAGTCCAGAGCACTAACCACTACTCCACACTGCTTATGGAGAGTTTAGACGTTTTTATAACTTGGAGATATTCTCCATGTATGCCTTTTCTTCCTGCTTCTGTAGCTGAGTTTTTAAGGTCTCAAATTTTGGGTTTGCAATGGGATCTATAACTATGCTGCCACTTCCTTTCTGTAATTACGTAACCTTTCCACGGACCACCTGAAGGGAGCCGGAAGACCAGTGGTTCGTGGACCACAGATTGAGAACCACTGATTTAAGGTTTAAGTGTTATATTACAGTCAGTGCTCAAGGAACGCAATGTTCTGACACTTTTTTTAACCTTATTGACAATAAATATAAATCTTTTCCAGGAAACTACTATTTTACAACAAACATGTGAAAATGTATCAAAGACTATCGCCGTCGCCTCATTCTGGACGTTGCGATTGCAAACTCACTGACCGTCAACATCTCTGTGTGTTCATTAGAAAATACATATCTGTAATAAAAAAAACGTAGTGGGATACTGTCCTACTTAACACAAAGCCTAAAAACAGATAAGTTACATTTCCATATTTCATATTTCCATATAAGTGAACAAAACTGTATTTATTAACAATAAATAAATACAAACAGCATTAACTGTTACAGTATGTATGGTTTACTTTCACCTCTGCTAGTCTTATCATATACTGTATATTTACCATATATTGTTTGAATCAGTTTTACGTTTATTGTACACTTGTATAGAACGTTTCAGTACCGCTGTCAGGTGTGCTTTGCATAATGATGTTGGGTAAACACTCAGGATACATAGTGTTTGGGGCTATGAGATGCTATTTTTTAAATAAACCTTTGGAGTACAATATATGTACATGTTTTTTCTAATCCCCAATTTGGTTATGCCCAATCGTTGCGTTTTAGTGAACTGTAGAATCTCGGGACATGCTGTATCAATTCTAACATAACACTGACATGGTCGTTTTGCACAGGAGTAGAAAGACACAGGACGCCTGAGTCTGTAAAAAAAAAGTCAGAGCACCTCTTAGGAAAATTTGGGATAAAATGAAATTGACTGTTCACACCGGACTACATTTCACCGATGTCAGTAAAAATTCCAAAACCACCTGTTTACTGTGCCTTGCATAATTATTCACCCCCTTGGACTTTTCCACATTTTGTAGTGTTACAACCTGGAAATAAAATGGATTTAATTAGGATTTTTTGTCACTGATCTACACAAAATAGTCCATAATGTCGAAGTGGGGAAAAAAAATTCACATATTTTTCTAAATTATTTACAAATAAAAAACTGATAAGTCTTGATTGCATAAGTATTCACCCCCTTTGCTGTGACACCCCTAAATAAGCTCTGGTGCAACCAATTGCCTTCAGAAGTCACATAATTAGTTGAATGGAGTCCATCTGTGTGCAATTAAAGTGTTTCACATGATCTCAGATTAAATACACCTGTTTCTGGAAGGCCCAAGAGTTTGTTAGAGAGCATATTTAAACAAACAGCATCATGAAGACCAAGGAGCTATCAAAACAAGTCCGGGATAAAGTTCTGGAGAAGCACCAATCAGGGTTGGGTTATAAAAAAATATCCCAAACTTTGAACATTCCCCAGAGCACCGTTAAATCCATTATTAAAAAATGGAAAGAATATGGCACAACCGTGACTCTGCCTAGAGAAGGCCGTCCACCAAAACTCAGTGACCAGGTAAAGAGGGCATTAGTCAAAGAAGCAACCAAGAGGCCAATGGTAACTCTGAAGGAGCTGGAGAGATCCACAGCTGAGATGGGAGAAACCGTCCATGGGACAACTATAACCCGGACGCTCCACAAAACTGGGCTTTATGGAAGAGTGGCGAGAAGAAAGCCATTGCTGAAAAAAACCCATATCAAATCCCGTTTGGATTTTGCCAAAAGGCATGTAGGAGACACAGCTTTTTGATCTTGAAATTCTTTAAATTTAGACCAAGGGTGCAAGTCAATGAGAATGCCTCTAGGTTCTTCACACAAAAACATATAATCTGTCCATAATATTATTAATAACTTCTGCAGTGAGCATAGCCTGCTTAATAATGCTTAACTCTAGCCTCAATAATCATCTGTCAGGTAATGCCTGCTGTGAAGGGTATTAATGCTTAATTAGAATTTGATCCCTATATCAATTATCTGAATTTCACTATTCTGCAGTGGTTAACTCTGAACTTTGTGCCAATCACAATGAGCTGTTGAACATTTTGTAATATTTTGAGGGGGAAAAAAAGTAACTACCTTCTGATTTTATAATTTTTACAGGCTAGAAACTTAAAAATATATATAATTTTATCAGACAATTGAAACTGTTGGTATACTGGTCACTCAAAGTAATGCTTTAAAACAAAACAAACAAACAAAAATAATCCTATTTTATCTCCCCATCCCTTCTCAAAATGTGCCCTCTTTCCAAAACATCCGAGAAATTCCAAATGTTCAAATGATTTTTTAATGGCTATCATACCAGTGGTCAAAGTTGTAACTCTTAATTATAGTATCTGTGAACTAGGTGTTTTGGTTTTATCTGTGATCGTCACTGTAGAAAGTTATTAGGATGAAGATCCCTCCAGCTGCCTTACAATTAGATAAAAGAGTACTTCTGGAGTCTGGATCATGGCCTTGAGCTCTGAGGTAGAAAGTTCATTTGGAGGTGAGAAAGAAAAGCTTAAAAAATGTGATCCGCGTGAATACACGATTTAACAATGAGCTTTAATTGAATTAAAGCACGTTCAAAATCACACACCCACACACCTACACACATACTGATGTACTCTCCAGGCAACATCAACATGATCTGTCTTTACGCAGAGACTGTTTTCATCCATGCTGTCCAAATTCCTTTCCTTTACACTGACACGTTGTAAATCACCCGTGATGGTTAGTTAGTGAAATGTTTTCTTGTGTAGCCTGTCAGGCTTGTGTTATTCAACACGCAGATCAGGTCCAACTGCTGTCTGGCTCAACTTAGCCAGACTCCACCTTGAAGTGAAAATTTATGGGGCGTGCTGATCAAAACAGTGTGACTTCCTGGATCTTAGATCAACAAAAGCTATTGTAAATAAACCAAAAGCAGCCTTTCCAGTTTTCTTTGCACGGACCAGCCCTGCCCTGTTTCAATAGGACACATGGGGAAGCATGTCAGGGCTTGTGCACGGAGGGTCCCAGAGTTTAAATTACAGCCTTCAAGCCAACTCGGAAATGACATAAAAAGACCTCAGTGATGTTTATGGACGTATAGGGGCTGTCTTGCCACAGGGCAGGTCAAAACACCACTCAGAGGATGGGCAAAGTCACACCTCAGCAACATATTTACAGATTAGTACTGACAAACTGGGTCAGGATAGCAAGCCTTTGCTGCCATGCATAAGCAATGATTGGAGAGTAGTGTAAAGAGTCCAGTGAGAGCTACAATAATCTCCGGTGACTTGAATCAAGGAAACTTCCCCTTCAAATGGATATATTTATCAACGTATTATTGCCAGCTTGGCTAACCAGTTATTCTAATGAACATTCTAAGGGTGATTAAAAAGCAACTTGGTTTAGATATAAAATATAAGTTATCTTAATACAGAGATGTGAAAGTAATTATCAAGAGCAACTTCATATGGGCATGAATTCTTAATTCTTAAGTCCCCACTGCTACACTTTGCCCCTAGTAGAAATACATCGCAAGTAATACTACATCGAACAATTATGGTATTTCTTACAACCAATGGGGCAGTGTTGCCGGGGGACAGGTTAATAGTTACGTGTGTATAAAGTGTTTATGAGTAATAGATACATGCATCAGGTCAGTTTGTATTAAATTTGGAATGAAGTGAAATGGGTTAATGAAATGGAAAATAAATGGTCTGCTTGAAAGTTTCCATTTTTACAAACTGAAAAAGAAAACTTAATAATTAGCAGATTTGGGTTGATAATGAGCTGAGATACTTCAAAATGCCATATTTTATAGTTAACATCTGTGAAAATTAGCTTGTAGCAACCCCCCCTCCAATTTGACATAAAAGAATACATGGTATAGATTTAAAGCAAGTTGACTTTTGAAGTTCAAAGGTTTTCAATATCCATTTCCTATTTTTTTTTTTCATCACTGCTGCAGAATGTTGGTCTTTGTTGTTCTATAGTTGAAAACAAATATGCTTCTATCGCCCAGTTATACTACAGCGTAATAAGTAATATTATTGTTTTTATTCAGCCTGTGAAGGGGGTTCCTATTAAACGTTAACCAAAAATAATTTGATATTTTTTTAAAACATTCCACCAGCAGAGACTCTCTGCATTCTTTTATTGAGGTACTACAAAACTTTAAAGAAACAAAGTCAGAGACAAACATATGACTTTATCTGCATTTTTTTATTTTGATAGTGTTCTGGCCCCTGTAGTTGGTTTGAGTTCATTTTTTAAGTCAATTCCATTTGGCCACTAGACGGCGCTGTTTACTGATAAGGTCTGTTGTTTGCTTAAGTTCCTATATCCTGTAAAAGAAGAATCCTTGTTAGCAATGGTGAAAGTCGCTCTGTGGAGCTGCAGATATCATCGAACTCCATCCTTCTTGCAATTATTTTGTAGAAGCATTGTCTGTAAGTAAAATCAATAATAACATACTTACCTTTCAATTCATGATGATATTTTATATGGATGATCGTTTACGTGATAGATTTACGTATTTTCTTGATTGTTGCATGGTTGGAGATATCTGTTCTATGTAATTGATCTTGCCATGTTTGGAGAATTATTTTGCATACAGCAGCATATTTCTGAGTTTATGATAATATTATACCATACCTAAAAATACATGCTGTGCTATTAGTGAGAATTAAGCATAGTATTCAGCATACTCATAATTATGGTTGTTTTCTTTATTTTATTTCAGTTTTACTCAGTTCCTAATACTGTACCTACAAACTGGTGGCAATAAATCATCATTCAATACTACAGTTACTGGAAAGAGTTTATCTATCTGTTAAGCTTAAGAAGGGAACTCTTTTGCGAGGGCAGAATAGTAAAAAGACACTCTCAACGGTGATTGCAACCTCCGGTGGACAAGATATCCAGTCTGCTCTACTCCTCTGTACACATCTAATGCAAGATGTCAGCTTCAGAACATAAGAGCCTTGCAACCAGGTCAGAGTGCTCACGTTCATCTAAGTCATCAAGACGCTCCAGCAAATCTGCAGCAAGCTTGGCTGCATTAGAAGCTCGCGCCAAGGCTGAAGCAGCACTAGCAAGAGCATCATATGCACAGAGAGAAATAGAAGTGAAAGTGAAGAAGGCCCAGCTTAAAGTGGAGGAGACCCGCCTGGAAGCCACATTAGAGGCTCTTCAGCAGGAGAAAGAGGCGAAGGCCGCCTTAGCTGAGGCTAATGTCTTTGAGACAGCAGTGGATGCAGCTGATATGCCACAGTTGTCTGGGGTTGACGACAACAAACAAGGCTCATCCTGCCATTCTCTCGAGAGGACTGAGAAGTATGTACAAGACCAGCAAAAGCCTACGTGAACTACCATCAGCCATCGGCATACAAGGAAGTCTCACAGCCAGACGTTAAGGTTGAATCACCTCCCCCAGTTGATCACCTCCAACCACGACTACATCCTCTCTCTCGCGCCCCCACTCATACTGGAGCGCCAGCCACCTCAAGACTCCCAACGACTCACCTTATCAGAGAGCATGTGGTGAACGTGCCTAACCCCACCTACAGGCTCCACACCTCACAGTCTCCCAGGTGCTACGCAGATGATGACGGCCAGCCACCTGGTGTAGAACGTCATGAGTCCAGTGGGACCCATTCTGATCATGCCAATGTTGCAGATCTGGCGAAGTTCCTAGCACGCCGTGACCTCCTCACAGCTGGACTCACCAAGTTCAACGACAAGCCAGAGAACTACTGGGCTTGGAAGTCAACATTCTCCAACGCCGTTGAAGGCCTCGACCTAAAGCCCAGTGAGGAACTCGACCTACTAATTAAGTGGCTTGGGCCAGAATCAGCTGAGCATGTGAGAAGAATGAGGTCCGTCCATGTCAATCATCCTGCTGCAGCCCTCAGTGTGGTCTGGCAACGGCTAGAGGAGTGCTATGGGTCTGCTGAAGCTATGGAGACAGCCCTCTTCAACAAGCTTGAACGCTTCCCGAAGATCTCCAATAAAGACCCCCAACGTCTGAGAGAGCTGGGTGACCTTCTCCTCGAGTTGGAGGCAGCCAAAGCTGAAGGTTACTTACCCGGCCTGTCCTACCTGGACACTGCAAGGGGCATCAAGCCTATTCTGGAGAAGCTCCCCTTCAGCATGCAGGAGAAGTGGATGTCACAGGGGACCAGATACAAACAGGCGCATGGTGTCAGCTTCCCACCCTTCTCGTTCTTCTCCAGTTTAATCCGTGCAGAAGCAAAAATAAGGAACGACCCAAGCTTCATCACTTCCACTTGCAGCGCAGCACCACCTAAAGGAGAGAAATTCTCAATGAGAACTGCGAGAGCCCCTATCACAGTGCACAAGACAGAAGTGGACAATGCCATCCAGAAAGATGAATCCAAGAAGAAGGATGACCCTAACAAACAATGCCCTATCCACAAAAAGCCGCACCCCCTGCGAAAGTGTAGAGGCTTTAGGGAGAAACCCCTAGATGAGAGAAAAACCTTCCTTAGAGAGAACTCTATATGCTTTAGGTGTGTCTCCTCAACAGCACACCAGGCGAAGAACTGTAAACTGTCATCCAGTGCTCCGAGTGCGAAAGCGACAAGCATATTGCAGCTCTTCACGCCGGTCCTGCCCCTTGGTCTCACAAAGATGCCGTCAGTTCTTCCACACAGCATGGCGGGGAGGAAGACGAGTCTCCCTCCTCTCCAGTTGCCACGTCCACCTGTACTGAGGTCTGTGGAGACAGTCCCCCGGGGAAGTCTTGCTCCAAGATCTGTCTTGTTAACGTTTACCCAGAAGGTCATCCTGAGAAGAAGATGAGAACATACGCCATTCTGGATGACCAAAGTAACAAGTCTTTGGCTAGGTCAGCCTTCTTCAAGATATTCAACGTAGCCAATGACACCTCACCCTACACCCTCAAGACGTGCTCAGGTATCTCAGAGACTGTAGGCCGGCGAGCAAGAGGCTTCATCGTGGAATCAGCTGATGAAAAGACCTGTTTACCTCTTCCCACGCTCATCGAGTGCAACGAGCTCCCAGACAATAGGGCCGAAATCCCTACACCAGATGTTACAAGGTACCACCCTCACCTCAAGTTCTTAGTAACCAAGATACCTCCTCTGAACCCCCAGGCAGAGATCCTGCTACTTCTAGGGAGAGACATCATCCAGGTGCACAAGGTGCTAGAGCAGCGCAACGGGCCCCTGCACGCTCCCTTCGCACAGCGCCTAGCCCTCGGCTGGGTGATAGTGGGAGATGTCTGTCTCGGAGGGGCACACAAGCCTTCACCAGTTAACGCCTTCAAGACAAACATTCTGGAGAACGGACACCCCAGCTTCATGAGTCCTTGTCTCAGCAGCTTCCATGTTAAAGAGAACTTCAGCCACATCCACCAGCCTCAAAGTTCCGGCACCATGTCCCTGAAGCAGAGATGCACGCCAGCGGATGCGGCAAGCCTCATGGGCGAGTCTTCTGCTACACTAAGGATGACTACAAACCAGCTCCCTCAATGGA
The DNA here is from genome assembly GCF_902713425.1 of Acipenser ruthenus. Taxonomy (NCBI): domain Eukaryota; kingdom Metazoa; phylum Chordata; class Actinopteri; order Acipenseriformes; family Acipenseridae; genus Acipenser; species Acipenser ruthenus. Next base: position 101,586,505 of record NC_081189.1, on the reverse strand, counting down.
GGATCTCGCCTTCCTGAAGATGATGGAGAAAGAGTTCCATCAGGATGCATCAAACAGCTGGGTTGCTCCGCTCCCTTTCCGTAGCCCACGGCAACGTCTCCCCAACAACCGCGACCAGGCCAGCAATCGCCTCGCCTCACTCACACGCACGCTCAAGAAACGTCCAGAGATGAAGGACCACTTCATTGAGTTCATGTGCAAAATCTTTGAGAATGGGCACGCTGAAATCGCTCTACCCCTACAAGCAGAAGAAGAGTGCTGGTATCTTCCTATCTTCGGGGTGTATCATCCACATAAACCCGGACAGATAAGAGTGGTATTCGACTCCAGCGCCCAGCACCATGGGGTATCTCTGAATGACGTCCTGCTTACTGGTCCCAACATGAACAACAGCCTGCTTGGGGTACTGCTGCGGTTCAGAAAGGACCCAGTGGCTGTGACAGCAGACGTGCAGCAGATGTTCCATTGCTTCGTTGTCCGTGAAGACCATCGGAACTACCTGCGATTCCTCTGGTACCGCAACAACGACCTGGATGATGAAGTTGTGGAGTACAGGATGCGGGTCCACGTTTTCGGTAATAGCCCGTCCCCAGCAGTGGCCATGTATGGGCTCAGGAGAGCCGCCTTAGAGGGCGAGAGGGATTATGGAGCAGAGGCAAGGCACTTCGTCGAGAGGAACTTTTACGTCGACGACGGTCTCGTATCCCTCCCCACAGAGAAGGAAGCCATCACTCTTCTTCAGAACACTCAAGAGATGTTGGCCCTCTCCAACTTACGCCTGCACAAGATCACCTCTAACAAGGCAGAGGTAATGAGAGCCTTTCCTCCAGACGACCTAGCTAAGGGGCTGAAGGACCTGGATCTGAGTGTCAACTTCCCTCCCATGCAGAGAAGTCTCGGGGTGAGCTGGGACATCGTAGAAGACGTCTACACATTTCAGGTGTCTTCAGCAGAGAAACCATACACTAGACGTGCCGCCCCAGTAAGCATTCGAGGAAGGTCTCTACTCAGAGAGCTCACCATGGAGGCTTGTGACTGGGATGCCCCTCTCTCAGAAGAGAACCTCAAGGAATGGAAGCTGTGGAGAGACTCACTGAAGGAGCTTGAGCAAGTCAAGATTTCTCGCACATACACCTCCACCTCTCTCAGCCAAGCACACAAGAAAGAGATGTGCGTCTTCTGTGATGCATCCACGAACGCCATCGCGACAGTAGCTTACCTGAAGACAACTGATGCCAGTGGGAACATAGATGTTGGCTTCATCTTCGGTAAGGCTAAGCTCGCTCCACGTCCTGAGATCACCGTTCCAAGACTCGAGCTGTGCGCTGCTGTTCTAGCTGTGGAAATAGCAGAAGCAATCGTCGATGAGATTGACATCCAACTTGATGTTGTCACATTCTACTCTGATAGTAAAGTGGTCCTGGGTTACATTCACAACGACTCCAGACGATTCTACGTATATGTGAATAACAGGGTGCAACATATCAGGAGATCTACCAGCCCAGAGCAGTGGAAGCACGTCCCTACTGACCAGAACCCTGCTGATCATGCCTCAAGATCAGTCCCAGCAGGCAGCCTGACTCATAGCACATGGTTGACAGGACCAGCTTTCTTGTTCAGGTCAGCAGAGCCAGAAACCCTTCACACACCTTTCGACTTGGTTGATCCCGGATCTGACTACGAGATCCGCCCCCAAGTTGCTTGTCACGCCACCAATGTCTCCAGCAACAAGTTAGACCCCAAGCGCTTCGAGAGGTTCTCAAGCTGGCAAGCACTGACACACACAACAGCAAGGCTTGTGCATGTTGCTCACTCCTTCAAGGTAGGCAGCAGCTGCAAAGGATGGCACATCTGCAAAAAACCCTGCTCCACCGAAGACCTGGATCAAGCCAAAAATATCATAATCCGCAGTCTGCAACACAACGCCTTTCAAGAGGAATTGGAATGCATCAGAGAAGGTAAAGCCATTCCTAAGCAGAGCCCACTCTTCAGTCTGTGCCCCTACATTGATGATTCAGGCCTACTGAGGATTGGAGGACGCCTGTCCCAAGCAAGCCTAGGTAAAGATGAAATCAACCCTCTCATCCTGCTTGGACGGAGCCACATCGCGACTCTACTCATCCGTCACCACCACGAGCAGGTCCACCATCAAGGGCGCCACTTCACTGAGGGTACCTTGAGAGCAGCTGGTCTGTGGGTCATCGGTGGAAAACGGCGCGTCAGCAGCATACTCCATCAATGTGTCATCTGCCGAAGACTACGTGGGAGGATAGAGACTCAGAAGATGTCTGACTTACCTGTGGATCGCCTCAGCACTGACCCTCCCTTCTCTTTTGTTGGGTTAGATGTATTTGGGCCATGGATAGTTACAGCACGTCGCACCAGAGGTGGACTAGCAAGCAGTAAGCGCTGGGCTGTGCTGTTCACATGTATGAGCACCAGGGCCATACACATTGAAGTCATTGAGTCGATGGATTCCTCAAGCTTCATAAATGCTCTGCGACGGTTCTTTTCCATCAGAGGACCAGCCAAACAAATCAGGTCCGACTGTGGTACAAACTTTATCAGGGCCTGCAGAGAGCTGAAGATGGAGGCCGTTCAGAGCGACAAGGAGGTCCAAGAGTACCTGAGTGACAAAGGGTGTACTTGGGTCTTCAACCCACCGCACTCATCTCATATGGGAGGCAGCTGGGAGAGAATGATCGGCATCACGAGGCGCATCCTGGATTCCATGCTGCTGAAGGTGGGTCCATCCAAGCTTATTCACAAAGTCCTGACTACGTTCATGGTGGAAGTCTCAGCCATCGTGAATGCTCGACCATTGGTTCCTGTGTCCACGGATCCAGACTCCCCCCTCATCTTGACGCCAGCGACACTCCTCACCCAAAAGGTTGCTGTAGTTCCTCCTCCCCAAGGTGAATTCAACGAGAAAGACCTCTTCAGCCGGCAGTGGGGGCAAGTTCAAAGCCTTGCCAACACCTTCTGGCACCGCTGGAGAAAGGAGTATCTTCCTACCCTGCAGAGCCGTAGGAAGTGGCAGAAAGAGAAGCCCAACCTTAAGGAGGGAGACATTGTGATGCTGAGAGACAGTCAAGTGAAAAGGAACGACTGGCCCATGGGCATCGTCGTGAAGACCTTTCCTGGCAGAGATGGGAAAGTAAGAAAGGTTGAAGTCAAGACAGCAAGTTAGAGGTCATGCAAGACCTTTCTGCGTCCAGTTTCGGAGACTGTCCTACTCCTCTCTCCAGAGACTGATAAGTAACTATAAGTTCTAGTGTTAATGTTGGCATCTTTACAGATACCAGACGGGGAGTGTTCTGGCCCCTGTAGTTGGTTTGAGTTCATTTTTTAAGTCAATTCCATTTGGCCACTAGACGGCGCTGTTTACTGATAAGGTCTGTTGTTTGCTTAAGTTCCTATATCCTGTAAAAGAAGAATCCTTGTTAGCAATGGTGAAAGTCGCTCTGTGGAGCTGCAGATATCATCGAACTCCATCCTTCTTGCAATTATTTTGTAGAAGCATTGTCTGTAAGTAAAATCAATAATAACATACTTACCTTTCAATTCATGATGATATTTTATATGGATGATCGTTTACGTGATAGATTTACGTATTTTCTTGATAGTTGCATGGTTGGAGATATCTGTTCTATGTAATTGATCTTGCCATGTTTGGAGAATTATTTTGCATACAGCAGCATATTTCTGAGTTTATGATAATATTATACCATACCTAAAAATACATGCTGTGCTATTAGTGAGAATTAAGCATAGTATTCAGCATACTCATACTTATGGTTGTTTTCTTTATTTTATTTCAGTTTTACTCAGTTCCTAATACTGTACCTACAAACTGGTGGCAATAAATCATCATTCAATACTACAGTTACTGGAAAGAGTTTATCTATCTGTTAAGCTTAAGAAGGGAACTCTTTTGCGAGGGCAGGATAGATAGTGTCATAACACATGCAACAAGGTCTGACTTAAATTGCATAATTGATTGTGACAAGAACGATATAGCACAGAGTGTACTGTAGTTGGTAGAATATGAAGACTATGAATTCCTAAATGAAAACGCAACGTTAAAAAAAAAACCCCACATGATCTTCATTCTCCACACATTCTTTGTGATAGGTGATTGGCACTGAATAACATATGAATGTATGCAGGTTCCATAAGGAGAAAAACTTTGTTTTATGTTTGTAGTGCCTTCTCATACCATCTCATTTCAACTAGCTGTGACACCAGTTAGTATTCATAGGACAAAGCCAAGCTGTCAGTGATGAGACTGGCTCCTAGCAGAGGGAGCTCCTGGATCTTTTGTTTGCCTCTCAGATGTGCTGTTTTGTCAGGTTATACAAGGGAAAGGGGAATTAGGATTGCACAAAGCAAGCCATCCCCTTTTGAACATATCTTCAATAATGTAAATGCTGCCTTTCCTTTTGCTACTTATACTTCAAACAAAAAAGGAATTTCTATCAGTGGCTCTTTTGTATTCAATCCAGGTCATTGTATGACTATTCCAATTTCTCTCCGTATAGAAAACAGTCATAACGCTTTCTATAACTGGAACATTATTTTAGAATTCAAACAAAATAAAAATATTGTTATATTTTACACTAATCCATATAAAATTGTATGCCCATTTTACCCATGTTCTACTTTAAATTCTTTATGAAACTGTGTTTTCAAAGAATGCAGAAAATGGATGGATATATGGATGGATATATGGATGGAGATATATATATATATATATATATATATATATATATATATATATATATATATATATATATATATATATATATAATCTATCATCATCATCTTCATCATCATCATCAGCCTTTTTCAATCCACTGCTGGATGAAGGCCTCCCCACAAAAGCCTGTCTGCTGCATCCCTCATCCACGTTGCTCTAGCGTGTTTCCTAATTTCATCTTGCCATTTTCCTGGAGGTCTTCTTGTAAGTTGCTTGAGTACTACATTTTACTTTTCTTCTTTATCTAATTATATCAGACAGCTAAGCCATTTACCAACTGCAAAACCACACATACAATACAACACACACAGTACATTTTATCCTTCTGACCACACAGATCTTTTCACAGGATTTACACAGCCTTTGTTCTTCATATAGACTGTGGCTTCCCACAAACAGCCTTTCTCCTTCATACAGACTGCCCTGTACAAACATTTTGATGCCTGCTTGCTAATCACATTCAGATTAGAGCCAGATGATCCTTGTCCTGGCTCACTCCCGTGGCATTCTGGGGAATGTAGTCCTGCAGCACCTCCTGGACTACATCTCTTCTCCTCCCTCTATTCTACCACTATATATATATATATACACTATATATACACTTACACTGCTGTGCAAAGGTCTTAGACATGTTGCATTTTTCTACTCTGATGCATTATGAGCAGCAACAATTTACTCAAAGCCTCCACTAGTGTTTTCTATTATTATTATTATTATTATTATTATTATTATTATTATTATTATTATCATTTATTTCTTAGCTGATACCCTTATCCAGGGTGACTTACAATTGTTACAAGATAACACATTATTTTTACATTCAATTACATTATTTTTTACACATTATTTTTACATACAATTACCCATTTATACAGTTGGGTTTTTACTGGAGCAATCTAGGTAAAGTACCTTGCTCAAGGGTACAGCAGCAGTGTCCCCCACCTGGGATTGAACCCATGACCCTCCGGTCAAGAGTCCAGAGCCCTAACCACTACTCCACACTGCTGCCATTATAACAACCTTGACTTGCATAAAGAAGGAAAAACGTTGATTGAAATAGCTTGCATCACTTGATTTTCAAGGTGTGGTATCCAAAGTATAATCAACAAGTACAGAGAAACACCATCTGTCATTGACAAACCCAGGACTGGAAAACCCAAAAAGCTGTCTAACAAGGATGAGCAATACTTGACAACCACAGAACTGAGAGAAGGCATAGGTGTCATTGCCCATCAAATCAACAGTACGAAGGTCACTCTTAAAGGATGTGTTGCAGTAAGAATACATCTATTAAGAAAGGGGAACATGACTAAAAGGCTAAAATATGCACAAAAACACAGAAATTGGATTATGGAACAATGGTTAAAGGTGCTTTGGACTGTTGATGGATGGGCAACGCCACCTGTGCCTTCTGCCAGTTCTGTTGTCAATTCAACGCTTGTCTTCTTTCTATTCTTTAAGGATATTATCTTCAAGTATTGCTCATCCTTGTTAGACAGTTTTTTGGGTCTTCCTGGGTTTTTTATCTAAATTGGTCCATCTTAATACCTGTAATTTGTGGATACTTGCTTTACAAAATGTGTTTAACATCGCAACATTGCCTTTTTCTTTCCAATGTACAACAATCATACACAGTACAATACAGATGTAGTTAACTTTGTAAATCGTTTATGTAATCTGTGAACATTTATATATGATGTTACATTTTAAATGAGTGAACCAGATGAATATTTAAAAAAAGACAAGATAGTCTATACCTATAAAACTAAGGGTCTAACCTATAGCAATATATGAAAGTTATATGTGATTAATTGACAATATCACTCTGTTGTACTTTGATGATTGTTGATGATTTATTGTGTGTTTATTGATTGTAACCAGATTTATATTAAATGAGATATTTGTGAATGAATTGGGAATCTAATATATTGAATGTACATGTGACATAATTGTAGAACTTACTTCAAGTAAGATGTAAAATGCTGATGATGTAATTAGGTTGTACTACATACTTTAATTGATGATCATTGAATATTTATTTGACTGTGTATTTAATTACCAATGATTAACCATTGTTGTCAGGTGCGGAATGTATAATATGCCCTAGATGCACCTTTTTAACATTTGCCCTGATGAAGACATGTTTTTGTCGAAACGCGATAGCAAACACTATTTTAATATGCTAATGTAAGAGTAAAGTTTGTTTTATTAAATATCTGTTATGGATCTGGATTTTGTCGATTGGAGTTGCCGTCTTTTTTCCTTGCTACGGTTTCACCGCTGGAAGGTATTTATTTAAATATATGACCATAAGGCACTTTATATATTAATGTCTCTATAGAGTTAAAAAAGGTTAACAGTAATGATAAATCAACCATGTATACTTTGCTTGATGATGTTCGTAGAGATGAAGTTGGCAGCACACTCAAAAATCTCTTCAAGACTTGACCACTTATACATCAAATTCTTCTTACATTTTGTTTAAGAAACGTTTTATTAGTATTGAAACATAACAAAAAACAATCACAGTGCGTTTCGACACGTAATGTGTCTTCATCAGGTGTTGCAGTGATTGTCAATTCAATTCAGTTCTTTGTTTCAATAATAATGCAAAGTTTTTTTTTTTGTTTTTTTTTTAACAAAATATGAGCAAGTATGCCAGTCTCAGAATGACATAAGCGTTATTTCCCAAAGTGTTAAATTCTGACCAGTAGAGGTCTATGTTTTTCATTTTATCACATCGCAACTACATTGGATTGAATAATTAATAAATGGTTTATGGGTTAATTTGATAAATGACTACTTGTTAACCAATGTGTACACCTGGATATAAGGCCCTGTGTGATAGCCTCAGGGTGGGTTGTGTAGGAGAGCTTTGGAAGCAACTGCAAGAAAACAAACCAGTAAGAAACTATTCTAAACAAACAATGTACAACACCAAGTCCGTGTAAACTGTATGTAGCACGTACGGCATTGTCAACGGCTATTATTGTGTATCCTGTCTAGCACAACAAGCAAAGTATATTCTGGTACGTGGTGGAAACCTTTTGTTTTATTTCAGGGAAACGGCTTAGCCATCCTGACATTGGACAGGGATAAAAGGAACTTTGTGTAGGTAGTTCTCCGAATAGGCGTTAGGATTTTTTTGTCAATTCTTTTGTTTATTTTCCTTATTGTTTGAAAACTGTTAAAAGAACATCATCACTCTGAAAATAAATGTGTTGATTTGAACCACAATTGCAAGACTCCAGTATCTCAATTTACTCTGCAACCATTGAGCACGGGGAGGAAAGAAGAAAAATGTAGTCCCAGGGTTAAATAGGTACTACATTCCGCAGAAAATAATGAGAGCTTAGTTATAAAAATTAGGATGTAAGCTTTTTTCTTATCCTATAAGATACCAGTTCAAGGTTCTCTTGAATCCAGCCAAAAAATGACTTCATGCAGTGAATTTGGAAAAACTCTTACAGTAGAGTTTCATACTAATTAAAATTAACACTAACCTTGGCAGGTAAACAGGTTGTCTGAAAACTGCTTGTGCAGGGGATTTTTAGAAATAGGTATTTTTAGATATACTGTTCACTTAAAGATAGGAGCTGTCATAACAGAGCAAATAATTAGATTTAATTGGGTCTTCTGACATATTAAATGGAGAAAAAAACTATATTAAAGCCGAGGTAAAACCCCAGTCAAGTATCACTGGACTACAAGTTGTGTGGTCCATGCTCTGAAGATCTCTGAAAAAGCTGGTTGCTGTTTGGTCATATTCAGAAGTCTTCTTTTAAAGACAGCTCTTGTTTTTATGTTGTATTCTACAACTACACTTCCATATAGTGAAAGGTAAGAACAATTTTGAATTTACATATCATTTATATTGATGCATTGCTATAAGGTATATGGATTATATTGTAGCTTTGGAGAGTGATATATTGGATGTTTTAGGATTTAGCGTGGGCGCTTTAGCGGTTTGCATGTCTAGCCTAAGGGCTGAATATGTGATAACCATACCTGTATTTCTGTGTTGAAGTATTATTGCTGTTAAACCTGTAAAGGCACTGGAATCGCCCAGACTGCCTATTGCTTTGCTGGGATTTGCTGTGGCCTGCAACGACCCAATCCATTTTAAGCATTTAATAAACAGAAGGAGCACTATTACTGCTCTGATTCGTTAAAACTTCAAATTAAATGAGTCTGTGTGATTTTCTTGATTATTAAAAGTTGTCTGGATACGTTGCAAGCCCAGTGCACTAACAAGCCACTTACAGGAGTTTAAAACATCTCTGTCCTCCTTAAACGTCTCACCTGAGTTTAAGAGAGTGCTCAGAGCAATAAAAGAAGTACGTGTGGAATCTGACAACTCCATTCCGGCGCATTCCGGCTAGACTACGCCACTGCCTATTCAATAGCATGGTACAGAAAGACTATTTTGATTTCTTCCTAATGAAAAAAGTACGGGAATGCCGTTCCGGCGAGTTCTGGCTCGACTACACCACTGTTAAATGTTACCTCAAGCTCAATGAACAAATAAAATGGGAATTTGTATCATTCCGGTACTTGTGGATTTAGGACCACACCGTTGATACTGGTTGATGAGAGTAACGCTATTGTGGTCCCCACTGAGCAGAACGAGAATGAGAATTAGCTAAGGGTAGCCTATATATTTGGTAAAAGTACAACATAAATACATTAATATAAATATTGAAATAAATGAATGCATAAATTAATACACAGACATTTCTTTATTTATCTTGATATTTATTTATTTATTTTTCGCTATCATATAAACACTGCCACTTAAACAAGCACTGAACCACGTAGGTGGCTTTTACGGTGTCTGAGTAATATGCACGTAAAGTTCAGTGCACCGGTGCACCCAAATGAATGGGGCTGAGTTTTAAGAGTTAATGATAACATGCGGCAAACGTTCTTTCACAACACATACCAGATTGCTTCAAACAAACCACCCAGGACTAACGTTTTTATAGTGGGCTGCAACCTGAACCAGTATCTACATCTGCATTGAACTCAGCCCCAATGTTGTCTTGTCATTGATTGAATTGGAATTAACCTTCATGATCTGCTGGACCACATTGAAGTAAACTACCAGGTTTGTGCATAGTATATTTGAAAATCCAATAAACAAAACGAATATTAATTTTGCTGTATGTTTGCCAGAGAAAATTCTGTGAACTGGGTATAATTTTGTTCTTCATTTAGAAAGCACGAACACTATAAAATAGCGAGCATTACACCAAGGTTGAAAACTCTGGCAAAACATGTGTTTGTTTTATTCTCAGACTGTTCTTTCAGAAAGGATCAATTTATTTTGATAGACTATGTGAGTGTTATTTGACTGACCACCCAGATTAAATCTGTGGATTTATGTCAGGTTGTCAAAAAGAGCCTTTTTTTTTACTCAGAAAACCTTACAGAAAAACAGGCTAAATTAATGCAAACAAAACAGAAATATGTCTCTGGAACACAGATATCAAGTTACTTTTGTCAGGGCAAAATTGTATAATTTGTATTGGCAACCAGCAATGCGTGGCAAAAGTCAATTTCTATTCTGAATGGTAGTCGAAGCATCCTGCTGTGTTAGCCAAAGGCATTAAATTACTTATTGTCAATTTCATACCTACAGGAATGTAATGGTAAATAAAACAACTTTAAGATTATAATCTTTAATTCTATTTTGTGCTGCTGCAAAACTATCAGTCCCACAATATTTTCACCGCAAACAAAAACCTGAAACTTGTCTAAATAATTATCAATTTGCTTATGTCAATCTATCCAAATGCTTCCCTACCATTTATCAAATGCTTTTGGAAGATGTCTGCATAATAAAGATTGACACATTTTCAGAGGAACATAGAGGTAAATAAAAAAATGTTAAACAATTTGGCAGCTAAATTATTATTTCACTTTGAAAATGTGTGTAAACTACAGCTGTAATCCATGATGAATGGTGTGCACACTGACCTTGTTGCTTGTATATGCATTAGCAACTATAATTAATGGATCTCCGCAATATGTGGTTACCGTGGTTATGATATGCAATCTTCTGAATTGTTGAATTGTAACGTTGTGAAATAATCTTGTTGTAGTTGTAAAATATTTTAATTATTTCCAGTCAGTATCTATAAGCAATTGTGGAACAAAACAAAACAAATTAATTTAACATATATACAGGTAACAGACAGAAACTACAAGCATCCAGGATGCAAAACAAATCTTAATAATTGGCAAGTTTATTAACTATTAAAAAGTAGTTTACTAACATGTTAGTGCATTTGTCAATAGTTTTTTAGGGATTCATTTGTTCACATTTGCAAATGAGAGAAGGTTATATATGATTATACACTTTTTATTAGTTTATTCATATATGAACTATTAACTCAAAATAAACACCATTTGTTAATGGTTTACAAGTAAGCTAGTTGTTAACAGTTAATACCGGATTCTGCCGAGTAAACGCCCAGGGGGCACAAAGTTGTCGTTATGGCAAAAGTGGGAGAGGGAAGTTGACTCAGGCAGGGGCGAAATTACATTCATTATTGCAGAGGGAGTATTTTTTACATTAGGTAGATAAAATTTACAATTAGACATGCTTAAAAATTCAAAGGTAGAGCACAGCACACAGTCACGCTAAAGAATCAAGAAGTGCAGTCAACATTATTATTATTATTATTTATTTCTTAGCAGACGCCCTTATCCAGGGCGACTTACAATTGTTACAAGATATCACATTATACATTATTTCACATTATACAGATATCACATTATTTTTACATACAATTACCCATTTATACAGTTGGGTTTTTACTGGAGCAATCTAGGTAAAGTACCTTGCTCAAGGGTACAACAGCAGTGTCCCCCACTGGGGATTGAACCCACAACCCTCTGGTCCAGAGTCCAGAGCCCTAACCACTACTCCACACTGCTGCCCTTATATTTATTAACGGGTGAAATACAATTCAAAGTCACTGCAGCATATCCACTGTTTTGTCATTTTCACAAAACAAACATTAAACATTAAAGTTGCAAAAGCAAAAGCACATCACAAAAAAACACATTTGTAGGTGAAAAACGCTCAAAATAAAAGTCGCAACATTCAAAAAATATATATAACACATGATATAAACATGTACATTTTCGGTCCTCTGAAATAAAGGGCTTTACTTCTCTGTAAGTAAGAAATTGCAGTGTCCAGTGTGAAAACACAACACAAAATAATAAATTAACATTCAAAGTAGCACTATAGCAGGGGTGTCATACTCCAGTCCTCGAGGGCTGCAGGGTCTTCTGGTTTTCATTCCAACTTAAGCTCTCAATTAACATAATTTTTCTAATTATTTGTTCAATTTGACATATTTAATATTTTTCAAGGTCTTTTACAGTTGATGGTTTTAAAAATGCACTTGATTCAAGGTACACTACCTGTGAAACATTTTGAGGCCTGAAGAGATGTGTTAAATGTGTCCAGTTAATCAAATAATTAGACCAATTAAGTAATTGAGAGCTTGGGTGGAACGAAAGCCAGAAGACACTGCGGCCCTCCAGGAACTGAGTTTAACACCCCTGCACTACAGCATTAAAATGTTCAATACAAAAAATGGTGCCTGAGTTACAAGTTCTTGCAGTGTCCATGGATTGTAGAGTAACAACAGGAAAGCATAATCAATCAGACTCGGAATCTGCATCATATGATCTGAAACCATTGAACTCCACGTCTTCGTTATCTGAACCGAAGGTAAACCCTAGCCCTGAATCATTCAATGCACAGAACAACTACTTCTAGGCAGTTTTTTCTATTCACGTGAGCCGCGATACTTCCCCTCAGGCATTATTTGCACGTGGTTATTAAAAAACTGAAATTAATGGTGAAAATGTGACTTTCGGCTAAAAGTTGAGGTGGGGCGATTGTTCAAACAGGAGCGTTGACTCGGCACAATCCGATAATCTTAACAAAAGCTGCTTCAAACAATTACTCTTAATTTCTCCAAATACATTCCTTGCTCTGTGGATGTTTGTCCACTCATTTTTTCATTTATTTTCAATTCATTTTCATGGTGGCGGATCGAAATATCCCCATCGTTTAAATTGATAAAAGGACTTCAATAATAAAAAAAAAACACACATCTGTGCCAGTGTGTTTGAATCTATTTAATGTATTGTTGTCTTTGAAATAAAATAACAAGTTTGGTCCTTTATGTATTATATGGTTTTCATTTTCATATTTAATCTTTTTCAATCACCTATTATGGAGAAGTATATAAAAGTCAAGACCTTTTTACAAGATGCATCCAAGAAAATAAGCTGATGGGTTGAGGTGTCATGTCTTTATTTTCCACCAGGATTGACATTCTTGTCAAATTGCATGCATGAATGTTTGCATATGGTTTATCTGAAGGGTATTTAACCATGACTGGCCTTTTGAAATACCATATTATTTGTACAAGATTAAATCTGGGAACAGCAAATGTACATGTTTATGCAAATCACTGTTGCTTTAATGATTTACTGAAACAGAATGCAAAAAATAACTTTGAATCAACATTTATTTTTCTAAATCTTCCCAAATTAATCAATAAATGACAAACATACTCATCATACTCCAGAAATAATACAGCATGAAAGCAAAAATATGATTCATAGTTGCAGAACAAAATGGAATTTGAAGAGAATATTTCAGCAGACATACCAGTACACATTATGTGACCAAACCTGTGAACATGCTAATTGTTTAATTTACATAAAAAAAGGTTAACTTTTATATTCTGAAGTATCTGCAAAATTGTATAAATACTGCTAAAAATGATTTAAGAACACAATTCTAAATACATTTGCGTTAATGTTAATTTCTACTACGTATGTAACAGTTTTAATATGTATTTTGGGCTTTGATAATTATTTTAATTGCATCTATATTTCCACAGGAAGGTTGTGCATGATTTTAATGAGTAATATAACAGAATATGTGCCATGATTCATTTATTACTCTTTTAAACATCTAACTGTTCTGCTTTTTTATACAAAATAATGTAAATATATTGTATATAGGCTAACCAAGTTTATTTAAATAACATTGAAAATGTATTTTACAATTGAGCACAGAAGCTGACTAGAGTGTGTGTACGTTCACATGAGTATGTCTGTAGCATGCAGCAGCAGACCAAAATACAGGTGTCTGTCAAATTAAATGTCAATAGACTTTAAGGAGCCTATTTAGCAATGGGTGAAATAGCAAAGGCACATTTAACATTAACATTCTTTTTTTTGTATTCCTGCAGTATACAATAATTATATATATAGTTTAAGGTAGGAGAAATTCTAAATAGTTTCTTGTTACTTGAATTATTAAAGTGTTTGCTCTTCTTGCTGATCAATAAAATGTTCAATGTTATTGTATGAATATTATTTTAACAAAATGTTTTTGTCCTTTGTCTGGAAATTCAAAATGTATTTTATCACTTATTTTATTTTAATGGGACACCTTAACCCCCCCAACATACATTGCAGTATGTATCCAGTATTATTAGAGCAAACTACTGTATAATGCAGTCATATATATACTGCAGTAGCCAGTATCTTTGTCAAACTCCTTTTGTTACAACATTACTTATTTGTTTCTTTGGTGAATTAGCTACAAATGCCCTTTTTTACTTCTCTTTTGTCTTTTAATGATATTTGCAATCAGTGGTTCTGAGTTCTGTTGGTCCAGTATTGATTTTTTATATGCACATTTTTCTCTGTTGTTTCAACTGGCTGCCATCTTGTGGATATGTTTCCTAGTTAACTACAAAACAGATGGACAGTAGAGTTGAAAGGTCATAATATCAAGAAAAATTGTTGCTCACAGTCCACAGATCTGCGTCACCTTGCAGTTTTCCTATTTTCATCTTTTACTTTGTTTCCTCAGTTTTACATGTGCATGCACACATTGAAAACAAGTTCCTGCTTGACCTCTAACTATTCTTTTCAGCAGAACAAGAAAACATTTCCAGTGGCTGAAATGACGATTACCAGACTAAATGTCTTTGATACCTGAAAAATATTTCTTGCCTTGTCAGATATAAATCATGGAGTAAAAAACTGTGCTGTGCAATTCAAGAACTCTAAATATAAATAAAGAATAAATAAAATAAATCATGGACATGAATTCCCCAGTGAGACCTAAAGGAAAACAAGTCACCTGGGAGCGATGTCCCTGCTGATATTATGTGCATTAAGTCTTATGACTTTTAACATTGACTGTGTTACATAATTTTGAAACAATACCGACAACAGCAACATTTTAATTGTCACTAATTTTCAACATTCTAAAATTATAACCCCCCTCCCTTTTTTTTACTTTCACCACAGCTTCACATTTCCAGTTTTAATTCCCTCTGGGTGGACCACAGCATGTAAGTGTCTGGCTGTTTTTTCGTTCTTTGCAAATTAACTGGATGTATGTTTTCCCTAATTATATACCTGTCATTGTTTGATAGATATAAGGACCTTAAAATCTAACTTTACAGCTGATCCTTCTGTCCTGCTGACCTCAACCTTTTCCTGTTTTATCAGGTGTGAGAAGCAGCTACATGCATATTACTTAAAGGAAATACTTAAGATTTTTACATCTTTCCAGTCTGAATAGAATTTTCTACAATTTTTGTATTGTGTTTGACACTCGAGTAGATGTAGATGTCAAATAGTATAATGAGCTGCTGACAATTGTGACACTTACAATTGCACTTTTGAAAGCATGTTTTAAACAGTCGCAACTGTTGCTGGCATTTCCCAGTCCGCTTTTTCTTGTGCATTGCCACTTATGCTCAATGCATTTTTGAGGCGAACACCCAAGTACCTAATTTTCACTAAAAGCAGGGTGTACTTACAAGCCTTGAAAACACATTTCTATGACATTTCTGGTTTCTCCAACGTGTTAGGAGCAATAGACTGCACACATGTGCCACTAACCCCTCCAGCTCATTCTGAGCATCTGTTTAGGAAGATGATCTATTTTGTGTTGGAAAAAATAAATAAATAAAATAATTTAGTTTCAATTTAAAATAATCTTTTATTCACATTGTACACCAATGCGTACAATGCAGCAGCATCATTTATTTTGTGTTACCAGTAGGCTATAGTAAAAAGAAAGTGCATTAGGTATTCATTTTATTTTACTACTGTATACTGTATCTGAAAAAAAAAACACATTGGAAATGGCATGTACCCAAGACATGGGTCCAATGCAGCTTGCAATGCAGACCCCGTAGCTTTCACGCTACAAAGTTTGTACTTCTATTTAACAACATTTGCAAGTAGTATAGCAGTAAAGTTACAGTTTTTAACAAGTAACGAGACAAACAAGATTTTGTATTATCCAGATTGTATTGAAAGCTTTCATCTGATTTTGCAAACTATCATAATAAGCTTGATCCGTTCATTTAGTATATTGTAACGTTTTCATGTTTAGGAAGTAGTACTCAGGGAGACAGTGTTGAATTCTCAAAATATTTGTTTTATTTGAAACTACAGAGAATTCCTGTCAGGGGCTGGAATTCAAGGCACCAAAATAATAACCCTACATTTTAGTCTTGGCACTTTCAGTGCATATTCTCTCCGGTCACAGCTCACACGCTCGCTCAGTCACACCCACAGTTTTGCATTCAAGTTCAGCGCTGGACTGTCTCCAGTCCCCAGGCTCATGCACTTCCTTATTATATAACCTCCCGTCGTTTCATTCTCCCCACTCATTTACCCCCTCCCCCTTCCCATGCTAAGTAATGGCGTGACCTATTCCATTTATAATACAAGCAATATATAAAAGACAGACGAGACAAACTGAACAGACAACAAGTCCTGCAACAAAGCAATTTTCCGGGTCATTACTATATATTTTTTTAATTTGAAAGTAAAAACATATGAAAGCATAACAACCTTTAGGGATCTCCCAGGACTGGCCCTGCAGCAGCTGGCAGAGGTTTGAAACCCAGAATCTCATTGGCCATCTCGGGGCCACTAGGAGAACTGTCAGCTTGTCTCTCCTGACCTTCTGGAAGGCAGGGAACAGCGGTATTAGTGGGAAAATGTACAAAAACGCTTTGGGCCACTCGTAGGCTAGGCCGTTGATGCCTAGTGGAACTCTGCAGCTGCAGAGGGAGAACCACAAGGGTGGAGCCGAAAGGCACTGAGCCACACTTGGATCTGAAAACGTGCAGGGGTTAAAAACTCAAAGACGCTCCCCTGAAAGGCGAAGCGGAGATACTTCCTGTGCGCTGGACAAATAGGGACATGGAATACGTGTCCTTTCGGTCCACTGTTATAAACCATTCGCCCGGCCGGATAGACTGGCAAGTACACGGACGCCAGTGTCTCATTCTCTCCCATACCAGAGTACAGGAGGGGAGTATTGAGGCTACCTGCCAAGACGCTTTGTGTTCTCGGTGAGAGCGCTGCAGCAATTCCTCTACCGCTGGTCCAAAGGAATGGTCAGGGGAGGTAAGGGCTACTTCTGAAGGAAGGGAGCCACCTTCCCATGAGGCCACAATCAAAATCGCATCATGGTCCTCCTCAGCAATACTGACATCCGGTTCTGTAACATCCGGGGTGACCACTGGTGCAGGTGGTGCAGTAAAAGAAAAAAAACACATACATGCACACAACAGCAAAGCTGTTAGTGTTAAAAAAGGTAGCAAAAAAGTCATTGGCCTCACAAAAAATGAATTTAAAATCTATATTTCTTAACATTTTATAATATTGTTTCTTTTAAAAAGATGCATGGCAGACCATCAGGTCTCACTGTTGTGTCTGCCTGCAGCCCAGCTGCTGACTTATAACTAGTGCCACGGAAAATTCACAATTTCACGGAAATCGTGTATTTGACTGCCTACTGTGAAAAACTTGATTTCTGGGTGAGGTCTGAAATCAGATTCCCAAACATGGCAAAAATTGCACGCTGCTTTTTATCAATTCCACCAAACTCCGTGGATGCAGAACAAGCAGTTTACGCATATGGACAGGTTTTTACACTACAAAGACAAACTATGATGCTGGCCTTCAACAAATAACTAGTTTTCTGCTCACGGGCCAGGTAATTATTTTGTGTGTGTGTGTGTGCACAACACACTAGATGGATAAAAAGTTACATACGATTTCTTCTTGTTTTTCCTGTTCTTGTTCTTCAGATTATTTTGTACAGGTTGATTCGCTCAAGTAGCACGATGTTATCTGGTTTTAAAACCTCATATATAATTTACGGTGTGTAAAGAAAAACACAAAGTTTCGGTTTTGTCACTTGCACTTAACCCTGTTTTTAACATTTTGTTTTTCAAAGTCAGCATAACGCTATACAGCACAGTCCGTTTAATTACTGTATGAACATAGTCTAACATTTAAATGTTAACAAAACTCGACAGTGTTGCCGGATTTGTCATTTTGTTTTGTTTTAATCAGTTTTGTCTGCTTGTTACTTTTTTCAGCCAACACATTTAAATGTTATAATGTAAATGTTGACTCAGTAGCTACCATTAAATGTTAAAATGTTTCAACCTCAGTGACTTTCTTTGATGCGCTATTTTAGGCAACTTACAATAGAAACGTTTTATTTTTTTATTTTAATAAAATGGCACTTCTGTGACAATCTGTGAAATGTATTGTTTTTTTATTGTCATTTGTGAATTTCTTGAAAAAGTACAGTAAATTTTCTGTGGCCCTACTTATAACATTTGGGAAGAAAAAAACTAAACAAGCTGGAGGCCTCAAGAAATGGGAATTTTCTCTGACGACAAAAGAATAGGGTCAGACGAATTTTTTTTTTTCGTAATGGACACTTTTTTCGTATCAGACATCTATCCAAAACAGTGGAAATCCCACTGAAAACAATGGGGGACAAAAATGTGAATAACATGTGAACTGATTAATATTTTTACACAAAACAAACACAAGTATACTCAGTCACTCTAGCGTGTTCTACCACAAATAAAACTATCCCATTGAACTGACCAGTTTAAAATTCCAAACCGTCTTGGCGCAGGGCAAGGGAAAAAATTGCAAAAAATTACAATTTTTTTTTTTTTTTCACTATCTGTATCTCAAAAACCGCACAAGCGACTGAACACTACTGTCCACTTCAAGAGATCTACCCAGGGGACAGTGCAAATCCATCAAACAACACAAAAGTTATTAACCCTATGCTGCCGATAGAAAATGTCCATATTTGGTTATGAATATGAACACTTTGTGTTTAATTGCTTGTAGCTTTTAAACCGTAAATCAGAAATTAAAACCCAATACACCCAGAGAAAGGCATTAAATAGATCTTTTCAATAATTTATTTTGTTGTGGGGTGATTTTTTTTCATTTTCGTTATACATTAGGGCACGCTGTGACCTGCGCGTCTTTGCTTGCTTGTATCTAATGTTTATACGATTGTATTAACATTATTTTCTTTTATACATTTTTGATTAAAAAAAAAAAAATTGTCAGATTTATTTCCCTACAGTGGTAACAGGCCCCTAAACTGGAAAAAAAATCCTGGTATTAGTTACGTTCATACGTAGGAACGTGACTAATATTTTCTATATTAGACTCCTTCCTACTTTATCACCATCTTCAGTGTGCCATGCCTGCCTAGGCCGCTTTATGTCAACAGCTGCCATATTTAACACTAATTAAAACAAGCACTGTAAAGTGGACAATAATAGGTTACATTCAAATAATAAATATGGACAATTCGGGAAAAAAAACAAGGTTCACACCAATAACAGAAGAATTTAAACAAACATTTTTAAAAGAACAAGGAAATGAAAATACAAGAAAAAAAAAAAAACACTTGCTGTCATAAACCTCAAAATGTAGTATTTGCACTTAGTGGGAGAAACTAGAGAATCACTAGCTACCTAAAAAAGACCTGGACACCTTTCGAATTTAATCTTGTCAGTAAAAAAGATAAAAATGAGGACGACTTTTTCTTTAAAGCATAGCAGCGTAACCTGAGCAGACATGTGAGTGCAGCGTTTTCTACAGCAGCGTGCCACAGTTTACACAAACAAAACGGAACCAGAAGGCAAGAAACATAGAATAAATAAAATAATAATATGGGTCAGAATATATTACCACACAAAAATATGCCTCTTGTTACTTCTGAGCAATGCTTTGCATGCTGTTTTGTTTGCCAATTCTTCTTGAAAACCTTACGTCTAAAAAAGAGTATGAAGAAAACAGGAATTTACAGAAGTTAGCATTGCTTATTTTAAGTAAAAAGGAGAAACGACTTTGGTGACTCCAAAACAATAACATGCTTTGTTATGATTTATATTGCTAATGCGAACAAACAAAGTTCTTCTCAAGAACCACAGTTATTTGTTACTACTGGAATGGAATTACGGAAAGCTTGTATTTATTTATTCAGCTTAGATGTATTATCAAGGAAAAGGAAAATATTCAGCTGTTTTATTTAAGTATTACCTCCAGCTGTTGTCACAGATGTGTGTTATATGCGGCTGGGCTAGATATTTGAAAAGGCAGAAAATCCATGACCTAAATGGATGTGTGTTGCCCAATAATTTCCAACTGGGAATAAGAAAACCACACACAGGTTGAGTCTGTAGTTTATTTCACTCTGCTTAAATACACTTTTTGCAGTTTTGTTTGTGGCTTTGTTTTATTAATATCAGCTGCTGACGTGGTTTTCATTACACGTCTAATGATAAGAAACCTATTTTAAAGAAAGTTAAACTTCTGCTAAAAAAGGAAATGTTTGTATTACATTATCCTTAAAGGAGTGCTAACCAAGATTTTAAAATCAATTTTATCACCCTCTTGGCATTAACAGCATTATCACTGGACCCTTTTTTGTGATTTGTTTCTTTGCTTTTAATTAAGAAATCATCAAAAAATGATCATTAAAATCTGTCAATTAAAACATTTAAATGTTTTCTTCCTGGTTGTAATACTTTTCTGTTCATTAGGCCACAGACAGAGACTGATTGCAGCTAGATAATTTTAGTGAAACTAAGCTACAGTGCAGAAAGTAACTCCTTACTAGTGACGTACATTTGATGAGATTTTGGAATCGGGTCTGAACCGGGTATCTGTCACTGGAACCGGGTATTTCGATTCCGGTTCCAGGTTCCCAAACTATGTCGAAAAACATGTCAGTATGTCAATGTGTGAGCAAAAGGGGGGTAGGGTGGCATCTTATATACATATTCATCAAGGGAGAATGAAATGCTTGAGGGAGAAGGGACAAGGGCCTCGCATTGATCAGTACTTCTTACGAAGTCAGTCAAGTCAGTCGAATTAAATCCAACGACAGGAAGCAAACCACAGTTCGCAGGATATCAGCACCCCTCTCATAGACGTGAGGAGGACTTGCATGGATATAGCTTGTGATGAACCTAATGATCCTTGTGAACCTGGTCAGACAAACCAGCATAAGAGAGAAAAGAACCTCAACGGGCACAAGCCTGGAGTTAAATGGCCAAGAGCTTGTGAGAAAACAGGGACTCAATCTGTTACAAAGGGTCATAAAAGACAAGCTTGCAACATTGCGCAGAGCTGAGTGCCTACGGAAACACTACAAAAAGAAGGAGCGTGCGAGAACTAACTTTTATAAAGACCCATTCAAATTTGTAAAGAAGTTATTCACCAGTGAGAATAATGGCACACTAAAAGCATCTAAGTTTGAGCTGGAGAGATATTTGGAGGAAACACATACAGATTAAAAATGCAGGAGCCTATGTCAATTCCTTCAGACATCCCACCTATCAAACCACCAGAATACCAAATGGAGGACTGTGCACCTAAGTGGAAAGAAGTAGAGCAAGTTGTGAAAAAAGCAAGGGCTTCATCATCGCCAGGGCCTAATGGAGTTCAGTACAGAGTGTACAAGAGTGCTTCAGGAGTTCTATGAATCCTGTGGAAATTGATGAAAGTGGCATGGGAAAAACAGGTTGTACCAAGGGCATGGCACCGAGCAGGTGGAGTCTTTATACCTAAAGAGGGCAGCAGTGTGGAGTAGTGGTTAGGGCTCTGGACTCTTGACCGGAGGGTCGTGGGTTCAATCCCAGGTGGGGGACACCGCTGCTGTACCCTTGAGCAAGGTACTTTACCTAGATTGCTCCAGTAAAAACCCAACTGTATAAATGGGTAATTATATGTAAAAATAGTGTAAAAAATAATGTAATTGTATGTAAAAATAATGTGATATCTTGTAACAATTGTAAGTCGCCCTGGATAAGGGCGTCTGCTAAGAAATAAATAATAATAATAAAGAAAAAGATTCTACAAGCATCAGTCAGTTTCGTCCTATTTCCCTATTAAAGGTAGACGGCAAGATTTTCTTCAGTATTATTGCTCAGAGCTTGTCAACTTACCTATTAAAGAAGTGCTTCATTGACACTTCAGTACAAAAAGCGGGCATTCCAGGTTTCCCAGGATGCTTAAAACACATCAATGTGATCTGGCAACAAATTCAATCAGCTAAAAAGGAGAGGAAGGAGCTCTATGTGACATTCCTGGATTTGGCTAATGCATATGGTTCAGTGCAACATGAACTTCTTTGGGCAGCATTTGATTTTTTCAGTGTACCGATGACAACAACAAATTTAGTGAAAGCCTATTTTGGAGATTTGCAATTGTGTTTTTCAACGTCTGAATTCAGCACCACATGGCAAGAAGTTGGAATAATGGCAGGATGAACCATTTCTCCACTGGCTTTTACCATGGCAATGGAAGTAATTATTAGGGCATCAAAATGGGAAGTGGGAGGAGAGTGCTTGGCTTCTGGAATGCGACTACCACCAATTCAAGCATACATGGATGACATGACAACCATGACTACAACAGTAGCCTGCACTAATCAGTTATTGGGCAAATTAACCAATAACATCGAATGGGCACAAATGCAATTCAAGACCACTAAATCAAGGAGCATCTCTATAATTAAAGGTAAAGTAGTAGACAAAAGGTTCTACATTAATGGTGAGGCAATATCAACAGTGTCTGAGAAGCCAGTGAAAAGTCTTGGGTTCTCTCAGAAATTAAAACTGAATCCGGTATAGGGGAATCTGCCCTCTCGCCCTTGGGCACCACCAAACACACAAACCCGGCGCCATTGCATATAAACAAGCAGGCCTACTAGTGCTAAAGTTCTATGTCAGCATAAAAAACATTAGAAAGACCACAACAATCACAGAGCAAAAAACAAATCAAACTAAACTCATCACAGCCGTGATCAGTCAGTAGTCTAGTTAAGTGTGTGTTTTTTCTTTTTTTCTGACAGAAATTAAAAGTCTTTGATGATTTTAATGGTTTTATGTTTTTAATAATCAGTTTTATTAAAAACATAACAGTACTCACTGGAACCGGATCCTTGATATTTGTATCCAGTTCGTCGGTTCTAAAGCAGGAACCGGTTTGCACATCTAGTCCTTACCAAGAAGGAGCATCGACTAACCTCTGTAACTATAATTGAAATATCTGCCTGATCCAAATTGAAGTCTATTATCAGGGGTGAAATTCTGCCGGTCCTCACCGATACTCCATACCGGGACTTATTCTAGTCCCTGTAAGTCCCCTTGGATGAAGGCATCTGCTAAATAAACAAATAATAATAATAATAATGATAATAATTTAATCTTCTTTTCATCCAACGTAGATGCATTCCATGCACTCACACAGTCCACTAGCGCAATGTTTCCTCATTCTGCTTCTGTGTCTGTTAGCTGCTATTGGTCACCATTAAAGTCAGTATAATCACTGCATGTTGACTGGCCAAGCTTTCATTCCGATCAGATTTTATTTTTGAAACAAAACCCCTACTCTACAGCAGTTACTGAATACCGGTAGTGTAATATTTCTTAATACTTATCATTTAAGGTTTAACTTAAGTGTTATATTACAGTAAATGACTGAGTGATACATGCAGAGTGTACAAAGCTTTCAGCATTTTCAGCTTCTGTGTTTATGGTGAATTGGTTATATATTATCAGTTATTTTTTTATGGATTATTTTGTATTCATAAATATTTTGTGTACCAATATGTATGCATTTTAAAAGTATTTATTCATTGTCACTCAAATTGTTTCAATTTTTTAATGTTTACACCCGGCTGCACATATGAGTACCTGCACTTTTTTGTTGAGAATTTCACCCCGTCTAAAATACAAGCAATGAACCAAGAGGACAAACAAAATAAAAGGCTTACAAGTGTTATTATTGCTACTGCT
The DNA here is from genome assembly GCF_902713425.1 of Acipenser ruthenus. Lineage (NCBI taxonomy): Eukaryota > Metazoa > Chordata > Actinopteri > Acipenseriformes > Acipenseridae > Acipenser > Acipenser ruthenus. Next base: position 101,562,529 of record NC_081189.1, on the reverse strand, counting down.
GATAAGAGTCCAAATGGATTTGAGAGTTTTGGTTAGAGAGGTAACCAAGACATAGACATCTTTTTTTTCTTCTTCTTATTAGCATCAGCAACATCACTATCTTGGTACCTATATTTGTTTGTTTTACTTTCTGTGCCTCAGGTGACACCGTTGGCCAAGCTATAATCAGCCAATGTAACCCACAGCACAGAAAGTAAAACAAACAAATAACCTGAAACATAACATATATTCTGTATAGCAAAATGGGACCAATTATAATATGAGGTAAGAAAATGGCCTTGGTTAAAACTCAATTTACATGATATGCCTTCTGCCAGACAATACAGGACTATATTCAATATTTTCCACGTTTGATCATTTACACCTCTCCAGTAGATTTTTAAATCCCTCATGCTTTACAGGCAGGAGCAACGGAACTTTGAAAAAGCTGTTTTCTTTGTTTGTGGCCATTTATTACTTGCCTTTCACATCACTGCAGTACATTTTACTCTGAGGAACAGAAAAGGAAGTTGCAATCATAGTAGATTAAAGCAGGCGTGAGCCAGCATAAAGATTGCACAGCACAGGCCAATAACAATTGCATACGCTTACATCCTAATTGAGTGACCTCTTCCATCTGATAGAGTGAAACAAGAGGAAATCTCATCCATTTAGCTACAGATAACATGTCCATGCCTGTATCACAGATTCTGAGAGAATGTTGAAATAAATGGATTGTCTTTTACTCTGCTCCCATTTTCAGTGATTGACATTTACAGAAATATAGTGGTGATCTTAAAAGCTAGGGGGATAAAAGCTTATAGAAAGGTTGATGACCTCTTACTGGCATGGCCTGCACAAACTACAGTGTGAGAGTTCCAAGCAAGGGGAACCCAAATATAGTATGTGTACCAGCCTAAAGGATAACAACTGACTAGTGTGACACTCACACTGTGTTATATCTTGTTTATATTTATTACATAGTCATTTAGCAGACGCTTTATCCAAAGTGACTTTGTCACACGGCTGGCTGAGTGGTGCCGTCACATCCAGGAAATGAATAACACACAGGACAGATGAAATGAAATGATGAAGATGCTTGCTTGTGCCGGTTTATTATAGATAAAAAGGTTTTAACAAAACACAGGACACGGCACTTTAGCCAAAATAAACAGACAAACAAAACGAACAGACACTAAGAAACAGGGACGAACACTAAACAAACACGTACCACGTAGCAATTGCTTTTTAACTTTAATTATCTCCTCACTCTCTCCCGTTCCCTCGCCCTGAACACACAACCCTGAGTGAGTAAAACGTGCATCTATATATACTGTTGTGCTGGGATTCAATTACTAATTAATTATTCACTTGAATCCCAGCACGTGAATTAATTATGTGCAACCTCGTGCTCACATATTAAATACTTTAAATGCACGTGAAGTGAAGTGCAATCCCGTGCTTAAATACAATTATACACTTTAAATAACTTGTGCTGCACACACCCATTTATATCCCGTGCAGCCATATCTATACACCAACATTAACACACCACACGCAACATACAACACAGAAATGCACACAGGGGCGGGGCACATTGCCACAGACTTACAGAGACTAGGTGGTGAACTATGCATCAACATTTGCTGCAGAGTCACTTACAATAGGACCTTGGTTTTATGTCTTATCCAAAGGATGGAGCACAAGGAGGTTAGGTGACTTGCTCAGGGTCACACTCAGTTAGTCAGTGAGTGAGCGGGGATTAGAACCGGGGACCTCCTGGTAGAAAGCCCTTTTCTTCAACCACTAGACCACCTGCCTCCCTAATGGTTTGAAATAATCTTTGTTAGCCAGCTGTTTTATCAATGGTGCATTGGAAATTTTCAATGTAAAATGCATTTTCAGAGATGAGATATATTTAACCAATAACTTTAACAGCATTCATTCACTGGATTCCACGTGTTTTTTTTTTTTTTTTTTTTTTGTTTATGATGTAGTTTTAGAATGTACATATATTATAGGAGGTAATCTTAGTTGTATTAAATGGTGCACAATTTTAAATGTGTTGTTTTTTCCACTCTCCTATACATTTTGTATCAAACCATATTACATCTGTGTTAACCTTTAAGAGTTACGTAACTTTATGTATGCTTTATACTACTGTGTCCCTTTCAGTCTTCCAAAACCCCATAGGTTTATGAGAGCTCTCTGTGATTGGCAGATAATGGACATGTGTACAGACAAAACAAAATCGACTGAATCAGTGGAGATTGCATCTTTGCTATTGAAAATAAACGGGTTAATTTGAGAATGCACCTAGTGTAAGTGACTGTTATTTGAGCTAGCTGGGGAAATATTGGTCTTAATCTCTGTCTCGTTGCTTTTGTTAAGTTTAAAAAGACCTCTTGCATAATCTAGACGATATTTAAATGTATTTGAACTAAAAAGTGAACTGATAAATCCTCATTACTCATTGTCTACTCATTGTATACATATCCTGCTTTCTGTCACCACGAAGCATATATTGTCCATGATATTAACAAGTAGAAAAACAGAAGAGGCCATTATAATTAAGCTTTACTTTTGAATTATGGAGCTGAAAAGTATTTCCGCCACAAGGTATACTGTTATGAGGTCATTAATTGTGCAGCAAAATGACCCACGGGCATGGAATGATTCAAACCAGATGATCCTCTCCAAGGTGCAGTTGCAAGGTTCAAACAAGTCAGTGTAACTTGTCATATGGTTGTGTATACACAGTAAATTACATATATACATACTTTATATAAATTTATCAATTTATAAAAAAAAGTGTTCCTAAAATGAATATCTGTTATACAATGATGTTCTTGTTTGTCTGTGTCTAGCGATGCTATGTCAGCATGGAAAACGTATCTGACATACCACAATGACATGCCCTGTTCATTTACTGACACAGTTATTTTAGTTGTTTATTCATGTATTGTATTTATTTGTTTTTGTGGTTTCTTTTTTTGTATTAATAAATACAAAGAATGGCAACTAGAGTGTTGCTAGAATGTTTAGCCAAATTCCATGACTGCATTCTAATTCCAAGCTTATATTCACGCTATTAAAAGCATAAGTGCTGATGAGGGACAATGCTATCATAAAACTGTCTACAGACTCATTAAACATGTTTAATAATGGGAAACAGTCGTGAATTTTGGCAATAGATTTATTTGAACTTCTTTTGTGTTGAAGTGCTGTTGATTTAGGTAAAATCTCAATCCAAAAGTGTGTTAATAAATAACTCAGAACAGCCAAAAACATAAGTTAAACATAATAAAATAAAAGCATGTATTTATGACCCTATATAAGAATAATAATCAAGTACCCTGATCGAATTAAAAATGATGTGATAGAAATATAACCATTGTTTAAATAAAATATTGAATACAATATTATATAAGATTTACTTTCCTGATGTAATTACATGGTAATATGTCACATCATCAGTAGTTACCATCTAACAGCAGAAAACATTGGAAGGTACCCAGTTATTACCATTTTATAACACGGTCATGTATGCCCTGTAATCTAAAAATGCTAGAGAAAGTATGATGATCATTGGGATTGTAATTTGATTTGAATAAATTCAATTAACCTTGCTTCCCCCCCATAAAAAACTAACCTGTATATATGCAGGGTTTTAGTAAATATTTGGCATCCTGTAAAGTAGCAACCCATTCAACTAAAATACATGTTATATATGCTTTTTTCACAGAACTGCTCTCTCTCATATATATATATATATATATATATATATATATATATATATATATATATTAGAGGTTGGCATGTGAAAACCAAAAGCCAATTTTTTTTGCTGAAAGTATAATACACAGATCTAAACTCATAGCTCAATTGTGATGTACTCTGGGAATGTAGTTTATCGGTGTCCTCTGCCCACTGTTAATCACACATTAAAAACTACAAATCCCATACCCCGCCAATTTCACCGATTTATCAGTGCGATGGCTACTTGACTTGAATGCGATTCCTCTGCAACCACAGACAGCCATCATCAGTTAAGATGAACAACATACAACTCTCTGCATATAGCACAAGAGACATCCATCTGCATTGCATAAGGACTGAGATATTTACAGAACACATGTGTGGTGTGTACTATCTGCCAACATAGTCCTAAAACACTGGAGAATACACAACATACTGGTATTACAGTACAACGTATACAACCCAACTTGACGTTGAGGCCATCCCTCTCATTAAACTGTATTCTGTTGCTCATCCAGTATGACACTGAAAGACTCTTGGTTGATCCATGTTGTTGGTGCTGCCCACTCAAACTGACACAGCACATTCCACTTGCCCACGTAAACACAGTTTTATTACAGTGTACCTCATACACTTCCATTTTTGCAGGTGACAATATCATTGTGTCATACATCTGTCGCATGGGTGTCCTGTTCTTAAAGTGCTCCCTTTCCCCCTATCCATGTTACTATGAATGTATCTATTAGAATAGAGTGAATTAGCAGTACAGCTATGACCAAAAGTTTTGCATCTCCCTATACAAATACAAAATGCTACCTTAACATACTGAATTACATTCTGCTTTGTAGTTTTCCATAGTTAACAAAAAAACTATGGCATTTAAAAATGTGACATTTTGAAATGCAACATGCCAATTATGGCTTCCAGTAGACTTTTTTTTTATTGTCTCAATCCAGAAAAAATGTATGTGATGCAAAAGTTGTAGTCAACGCTGTACCATCTCTCGCAGCAAAAAAAAAGTAAAATATGGACATACTTAATAGTTGATAGTTTTCAAGCGAGGACGTTTAATTTTACTATAACCATTAAAATATTTAATATAAAAAATGTAATACACTGTTTAGGATGTTCACATTCATGAAAAAAAAAAACTAATGAATTATGTTTGTATAATTATATGTATATAAAAAAAGTTTTTGATCCACTAATCTTTGGCTTGCTAGACAAACGTGCTAACCTCTACACTAGACACTCCAGCTTCATGCCCGCCCCTTATTAGCCAAGGACCCGGCAGTGGTTAATGGTGTTTTTTCTCTTCAGTATTCCAGTAGAGGGAGAGCAGAGGAACAAAATGAGGGGTCTCTTGTCTTTCTAACTCTAACAGATGCTGAGATATCAGCAATTCAAATGTAAGGGCGGTACCTCACACTGCTGCCCCAGGAAGTGCTGTCTGTCTCGGGCAAACCTCTCCCGAGGGCTCGGCAGTGGCTGTCCACAATCTTTTTTTCATGAGAACGAAAGAACCTCATGAAAGAAGATCCCCCTCACGACAAAAGAAATGAAATTCCAAATTCTTTTTTCGCCAGAGTAATTCTGTTTTCGCCAGAATAGCTGCTTTTTTCATGAGAATTCCTTTTTCATGAGATGTGTGATGAAAAAAGATTTTTAAAAGATAAAATAAACACATGAAAATAAATAAATAAATGAAAAGACAATGTTCCAGTCCCCTTGTACCCTAAAATTGTTAAACAAAATTTCCAAACCGTTTTGGAGCTGGAGATTGACAAATAACAGCAAAAAACACAGATTTTTTTTTTTTCACCAGTGTCTGGATCTCGGAATCTGCATATCCGAGCAGAACGAAATGGCCCACATCAAGAGATTTTCATGCAAATCCACTCAATGGAGTCAAAGTTATTAAAAGTATAGAAATTGGGGTTTAACATTAACACTAAAACCGCCGCGGTTATACTTGTACCTAAAACTGCTGCCGGCAGTCATTATGACGATTACATTTTAAACAACATCAATATTAACACGAAAGACAAACTATCGGATACAACTCAAGTTTCAGTCAAGTATAAGTTATCAAACATCTGCACAGCTGAAACGAAAATAACATGTTTTCTCTTGCATGTGTCACTCGGTGCAGCACTGAATGCAGTTTTCTGATCGAAATGTTTCTGCCGAAGCGCTGTGGTTAGCTTCAAGATAAAATCTCTCCTACAGATATTTTCGCCGGTGCATTCCTTGTACAAAATGAAAGAATTGATGGCTCCAGTAGAGATAACAGGCCCGTATATAAAAAAAATGGAATATTGTAGGTTATATTCAAAATAAAAAGTAATTTCAATTTGAAAACCTCAAACCGTCAAAATGACTGCCGTGGCGGTTCTAGCGTTAAACTGCCTACTCATCCCTAACTATATTATAGTGGCACTACCGCACCATTATATATATATATATTTTTTTTTCCCAGGCCTTCAGTATATAAGGTTACAGAGAATGTGAAATAACTTTTTTTTGTTTTGTTTTCAAGCTGTGGGATTTAAATTAATTCAGATGTTGCATTAATATTTTATCCTGTTATAAATAATTCATGTCTGTGAAGATTTTAGGAATTTGGACTGGGATTCAAACTTGTATCCTCCGAATAAATTACAGTACAGGAAGGATCAAAGTGTCTGGAGCAGCGATCATCTAGTTTCCTGTCAATTGGCACTCTACTGCGCCTTATTTTAAAACAAGCATTTCCCCTTGAGTCTCTTCCAGACCCTTCATTTAATTAACCACAGATTTCCTTGTTGTGTGCTGTATAACATAATATTTTATCATAAAACATTGGTGCTACTTTCAATTTGTAATTTGGGGGTTCTTGTTTAATATAAACTGGCATTTGACAGTTTGGTATGTGTGAAAAAAACATCTTGTAGAAAACAATAAAATATCAATAAATCTCTTTTATGGTTACAAAAAAACATTAAGCTCTTCATACTGTTTCAACAATGTGAAAACCTTTTGTAAAATGAAAAACTTTTTGAATCCCTGCATCTGTAGGAGGGTTTACATCAAACTTGTCTGTGGCCTGAGGTAAGTGTCATTGTATTTTAATGGAGGTGGGGCTATTCTAAAATAATAGAGTTTAATGAAAGTTAAAATAATAAATTTTGGGCATACGGTATAGTAAAATATATACAATAAACTTACTGTTAAGCATATAGCAAAGCAAAATAGCACAGAACAGTCTCTTAAAGAAACATTGGTAGCCTATTATAAGGCTTCAGTTCAATGATGCGATGTGTGTATGCACTGTTTATTCACCACATACCGTTTCTGTCTCCAAGGTAGATCTCCCGCTAACTATTGAAATATTCTGCTTTTCTGTAAAGCCGCATTGTTTGTTGGCTGTAATCTCCACAGTAATATGTGGTTCGAATCCTATCTCAGAGCAAGATTGAAATTGAAATGTAATCCTCATCAACAGGTTTATCAAGGTGTTTTTTTTTTTTTTTTTTTTTACCAATGTATAACTTGTCTTTTGAGGGACGCACAAAATCCTACCTATTACAAAAGCCGACATCATACAGGTCTGCTTTGGAGGAAGATTTTATGTGAGATATCATCATTAGTCTGTGTGGACTTTTATGAAATAGATTTCAGATTTCTGTTCATAAGTGTGATAGTTCCACGAAAGAAGCTAAATCAATATCTGGTAACACCATGCTAGTATATTTGTTTAAGCATTTAAAAGATGATATCCTAAAGATAACCGTACATTAGCACATAATAACCTTTAGGAATGTTATGAAAAAAAGGTGTTTTAATGTAAGCCTATTCCTTGTAATGCATTCAGTTTACAGAGTCTAAAACTGCATTACTGTCTTTTGCTTTACAAAAGTTTGGTAACTGCCCTGTTAATATATCACTGGTTAATGAGGAGTGTTGATTTGTATTTGCCTTATTAATGCATGATATCGTACTATATCCTTTACAAGTATTTGAAAAGGAGCTGGCATCTAACTGTCCTGAAGCTGTCAGAATACCTTTTTTCATCCAAGCAATGGCTCTAGTCATTAAGGTAGCTCAATCTATTTAGTGGTTTGACATAAGGTACCACTTAACATGCAAGTGCTCAGGTCAGTGCAGAGACTGAATGCACTAATGCTTCCAGGTCCTGAGCCAATGAGACAGAATGGTTCGTGTTCCCATCTCACCACTTCCAGTGGAGCTGAGATTGGAACGCAGCCTAGGAATCAGCATGTCTTTGCATATTGTGTGCCTAGCAGGAAGCATCTCATTGGAGCTGGGTGACACAAACAGAAGGAAAACACAACTTGCTGTACTTCACAGCGCTCACCTGTTCTGACCTAGAAGAACGCATTGTCAAACCCTAACTTTCACCAATGGGACTGACCTTTTCAAACTATTAAACATAAAGTCTGTATTTAAATACAGTAAATGGGCAATCAAGCCAATAACAAGACACATGCACGTAGATAAACTGCTGTATATTAACTGGCTATACAGATATAACAACAAACAGACTACTTAGTTGTACAATAAGAGACTATGATTTAAATGAGAATAACTTATACAAAGTAAGCGGGCTAGGGTCATTGAAGCATGTATAAAGATAAAACACCAATAATACGCTTTCAAATAAAATTTAAACCTGTTTGAACATTAATATACAGGGTAAATGGAATTTCCTTCCATTTGAGGGCCGGAATGTATCCACGACAGGTGTGTAAAAAAAAAAAAAAAAAAAAAAAAATTTAAATAGGTTTTATACTGTATACCTCTTATCAATGTATAGTATATGCACCTATTGCTGAACACATTTGGTGTATTTAACAAGAAAATGTATCTGATTTTGATGCATATTTAGAGCTAAATTTACAAAGCCTAGTTCACCCAATAATGCCAGAAATTCTGTGAAATTATGAGATTCTTTAGCAACTTTAGATACTGATACCAATGATTATGATTATGGAATAACCTTTTTTTATTAGAAGTGCTAAACTTTTTGACCATGTATTTGGTACATGCCATTTATTGCTGAAGTAAATATTTTAATAAAACTGAAAACTAATATCTCAGTCACTACTTTACATGGTTTAGACATCTGTTCATAAAGGTAAGAGTAATCATAGTCTTTTATAAGACCACTGATATTCAATTTCTAAACAAAAATAATGTTAATACTGCTGTACGTTTTGACACAATGCCCAATGAATAATTTCTTAGTTTAACAAAGCGTGTGCTTGGGAAATACCTGAAGCACTAAGCTGGGCTTAGCTAACCTTAGGTAAGTTTTCCTTGCTGTTGTATATTAATTTGTTGTTGTTCAGTCCCTATGTACCCCTACTAGTTTTGTTCTGTTTTACTGGATTTCAAAAAATGTGTTTACTCAAAAAGAACCATATAGCATAAAATTTTATAGCATAAAATCAGTTGCCGTTATTGCAACTTAATCATATCTTAACATAAAGAGAGTATACTCAACAGCATGCACATAGAGCCAAATCGTATTAACACAGGGGTATTTTAAATGGGGATAATCCAGCAAACACCCCATGGTTAATGCTTCTATTAAATAGTTTTTCATTACAATGGCCAATGATAACATTTTTTGTTGTTCAAGTAGGATTAAATCCAACACATGTGCTTTCAGGGAAAGATTATTCAATCAGATGAAAAGTGGAATGCTATATCCTCTCTGTTGGACTGTTCACATGATAATAAAAGTATGGTATTTTAAATGTTAGCAGCATTATATTATGGGAGTAATTCATAAAGCCTTTTATTTCAGAGTGTCATTACCACCATTTATTTCTGAAAAGTAGAAATAAATTAACAATCACATGAACCTTCAGTATGTGACAAGTCTGGCAAAAGCAATAATTACAATATTTCTTAACTAGGAATGTCATGGTGTGACAGGAAATAAGTTAGCTGGGAAATAAGTTAGCATTTGCCTTTTTGAGCCTTTCTACACATGCGTGAATCTTAGAACTTAAAGGCAAAGTTCTCTGTGGAGATTCATTGAAAATTACAGGACGCCATTTGTATTTTTTTGAGAAACAAAAACATGTATTGCATTGCAGACAGTAATTTTTTAAAAATATGTTGTCACCTTATTTATGAAGTGTATTGCAGACAGTTTTTTTTGTTTAAAAAAGGTGACATATTGTAATGTATATTTACATTTAATTTTTTATTATAAATACATTTTATCTTCAGGAAATTGCTCGCTGTATTTTAGTTGTTTTTTTTTTAAACATAAATAAATATATTAAAAACATTATTTTGTCAGTATAATTTATGTCTATGCATAGTTAAAATCACTACTTGCCAAATGTGTATTTCCTTTCAAAAATGTCATTCATGGACATGTCATATACTGTGGGGTAAGCAAATAAGTGTTTATGTAGGCTCACTTTAACAAAGTTATATTATTTTCACGGTAAATTGCTCAGTGACTTTGAACCTTTTCAATAAATTGATTGGGAAAGTGGGCACAAACACTTTTCTTCATGTAGAGAATAATGTTGACGTTTTCAAGTCTACGTGGGATATCTAAACCTGTTAATACAGAAAACGTACACGTTTTTAGTGGATGATGGTGTTTTAATCTTTCCGTCTCAACCACAGCCAGTTGCTGCTCCTCTCTGCTGCTTCAGATAAGTTCTTCACTGTGCGAGCAACTCTTGGCCACTGAATCCGACGTCTCTGAGAAACCGGGTTGTAGAGTGTGCCACAAATCCTCGACAACCCACTTCCACTGGGTAAACCCGAACTCTCCATCCTCGCTGTCCGCTTCAGTGGCTAGTTGAGCATACCACAGTTTCTTCCTCTCATACGCCTCATCTACAGCATCCTCCCATGGCACTGTTAACTCTACCAGGTGAACAAGGCGTGCTGATCCAGACCACAAGACAATATCTGGTCGAAGGTTAGTGGTGGCAATCTCAGGTGGAAAAATAAGCCGTTGACCAACATCTGCCAGCATATTCCAGTCTCTAGCAGCTTCCAGTTGTCCTGGGCGAGGATTGGTTTTAACACCTTTTCTTGGTGGTTGCTCTCCTGGGTGGAGGAATGTTGTCTTTTGTGTGTAATGTTTTGATGGAACAGGTGGCAACTTATTGGTCATGTTACGCTTGTCTTCCAATGCTAAGGCCAAACATCGCAGCACCTGGTCATGGCGCCAAGTAAACCGTCCTTGGCTAAGAGCCACCTTACATCCTGTCAAAATGTGCCTTAATGTTGCAGGTGATGAACACAAAGGACATGAGGGATCCTCTCCTACCCAGAGGTTTAGGTTCTGTGGTGATGGGATAACATCATATGTTGACCTGATGAGGAAACTGATCCTGGTCTGTTCCATTGACCATAGGTCTTGCCAGCCAATCCTGTGTTGTTCCACACTCTCCCATCTCATCCATTCTCCCTGTTTGGCCTGGGAAATGGCCTTTATACACCTCATCCTCTCCTCCTGCTTTTGCACCTCGTTGACTACCAGCTTCCTCCTTTGAGCTGGGGCCGCCTTGTGCCATGTAGGAGGAGTTGAACTGAAACCAAGACCCCCTCTTCCATGCTGAACTTGCCCCATGATATCACCAATTCGAAGGGCAGCCTTTGCATCTTCCACAGCTTTCTTTGCCGCCCACTTTCTTCCAGTTTTCAACACAGGTGCTGCCTCCCTTACGCATTTATCACGTGACTCTACTAATGTCATTTCCAGTCTGACCTTGGCGCACTTTAACTCCTCGGTTAGAGCAGAGACTGGTAGCTGCAGTATTCCTTTACCATAAAGTCCCACTCTGCTGAGGCAGCGTGGAACTCCCAACCATTTCCTGATGTATGAACTGATTAAAGCTTCCAGCTTCTCTACTGTTGTCAAAGAAACCTCGTACACAGTCAGTGGCCACAGCAACCTCGGCAGTAGACCAAACTGAAAGCACCAGAGTTTTAGTTTACCTGGTAGAGCGCAGCTGTCTATGCTCTTCAACCCTTCCACTGCTTGTTGTCTAACTTCTCCCACACGAACTGTGTCCTTTAGATCCCCATCGTACTATCTCCCAAGACTCTTCACTGGCTTCTCAGACACTGTTGGTATTGCCTCACCATTAATGAAGAATGTTTTATCTACTACTTTGCCTTTAATTATAGAGATGCTCCTTGATTTAGTGGGCTTGAATTGCATTCGTGCCCATTCAATGTTATTGGTTAATTTGCCCAATAATTGATTAGTGCAGGCTACTGTTGTAGTCATGGTTGTCATGTCATCCATGTATGCTCGAATTGGTGGTAGTCGCATTCCAGAAGCCAAGCGCTCTCCTCCTACTACCCATTTTGATGCCCTAATGATTACTTCCATTGCCATGGTAAAAGCCAGTGGAGAAATGGTGCATCCTGCCATTATTCCAACCTCTAGGCATTGCCATGTTGTGCTGAATTCTGAAGTTGAAAAACTGAATTGCAAATCTCCAAAATAGGCTTTCACTAAATTTGTTATTGTCATCGGTACACTGAAAAAATCAAATGCTGCCCAAAGTAGTTCATGTGGCACTGAACCATATGCATTAGCCAAATCCAGGAATGTCACATGGAGCTCCTTCCTCTCCTTTTTAGCTGATTGAATTTGTTGCCAGATCACATTGATGTGTTCTAAGCAACCTGGGAAACCTGGAATGCCCGCTTTTTGTATTGAAGTGTCAATGAAGCAGTTCTTTAACAGGTAAGCTGACAATCTCTGAGCAATAATGCTGAAGAAAATCTTGCCTTCTACGTTTAATAGGGAAATGGGACGAAACTGACTGATGCTTGTAGAATCTTTTTCTTTAGGTATAAAGACTCCACCTGCTCGGCGCCATGCTCTTGGTACAACCTGTTTTTCCCATGACACTTTCATCAATTTCCACAGAATTCGTAGAACTCCTGAAGCACTCTTGTACACTCTGTACGGAACTCCTTTAGGCCCTGGAGATGATGAAGCCCTTGCTTTTTTCACAGCTTGCTCTATTTCTCTCCACTTAGGTGCACAGTCCTCCATTTGGTATTCTGGTGGATTGATAGGTGGGATGTCTGACGGAACTGACATAGGCTCCTGCCTTTTTGAATCTGTATGTGTTTTCTCCAAATATCTCTCCAGCTCAACCTTAGATGCTTTTAGTGTGCCATTCTTCTCACTGGTGAATAACTTCTTTACAAATTTGAATGGGTCTTTATAAAAGTTCGCTCTCGCACGCTCCTTCTTTTTGTAGCATTTCCGTAGGCGCTCAGCTCTGCGCAATATTGCAAGCTTATCTTTTATGACCCTTTGTAAGAGATTGAGTCCCTCCTTCTGACTTTGTTCTGCTCTTCTCCATTGGTTCCTCAGCTGTCTCCTTTCTCTAACTAAGCGTTCAATCTCCTGCTGCCGTCTAGACTTTCCAGGAATAGTTTGTACTTTTTCCTTCCTTTTTTCAACTCCAAACCTCTCACTTCCATATGCGTAGATGATGTCCCCAAATTTATCCAGCTTCTTTTCAACTGTTCCACTTAATCTTTCCAATGCAACGCAGAGATCTGTGTTTACTGTGTCCCATGCAGTTTTCTCACAAGCTCTTGGCCATTTAACTCCAGGCTTGTGCCCGTTGAGGTTCTTTTCTCTCTTATGCTGGTTTGTCTGACCGGGTTCACAAGGATCATTAGGTTCATCACTAACTGTGTCCATGCAAGTCCTCCTCACATCTATGACAGGGGTGCTGATATCCTGCGAACTGTGGTTTGCTTCCTGTCGCTGGATTTCATTCGACTGACTTGACTGACTTCGTAAGAAGTACTGATCAATGCGAGGCCCTTGTCCCTTCTCCCTCAAGCATTTCATTCTCCCTTGATGAATCTTCAAACCCCTGACCGTTGTCGCCTTGCTCCAGCCGCAGACACAAACCTGGAGTTCCATGTCTTTGTTAACTGCAGATCTTGAACTAGTCTTTTGTGAAGTACTCTCCATACTCATATCCGTTTCCGTTCCTAAGTCGTTAACCATGTTGTCCAACGTTGAGTCATCTTCCGCCCCCGCTCTCGCAGACTCTAGGGGTATTTTTCTCTTTAATTTCTTAGAAGCCTTGGGCGGGTGTCTCCAGCATCCTGTAAACACAGAGATGGATACTGCCGACAAGGGTATCTAACCCTTACCAGCCCCAATGGGGTCTCTTTCCTCCTGTCAGCTGTCTCTCCAGGCTGTCACAAGGTCTTTCCCTTGTTGCCAGCTGCACTATTCACAGCAGTCACTGGATGTATCCAGATCGTCATGATTTCCATTACACGAGAGTAGATGTTAAAACTTCATGCTGATTTGAACTCGGCTCTCGCCAAGATAAGCACCAACTAAGACGTAGCTTTACAGTAAACTAATGTGATCCATATGTGTCTCCCTCCATTTACGTTTCCTTCCATATGATGATGTAGATATCCTTCTGTCTGGTGTTAATGGCTGAAGTGTAATGCTGGCTCCAGGGATCAGCTTATTTTGCCTCCCTGGCGCATCAGCACACACAACGGCTGCGATGCTGGCTCCGGGGATCAACCAAATATATACTAAACAAATGTTCAATATTGCGATAAAAAAGGTTATATAACATTAGGCTATAGCAATATCAATATTTATTTCATTGACGTGCTCTGAACCAACTCGAGTCAAGGTGCATCCAAAATAATAAAATCGAATCTGTTCAAAAAGCGCAACACTCGCTCGTAGTACAAAATATTTATTAGATTAAAAGATTGGCGTTGGAGATTGGCCGTCAAGCGGTCATCAGATGAATAATTTGAAGACTTTTATAAATATTTTGTACTACGAGCGAGTGCTGCGCTTTTGAACAGACTAGAATACAACTTTAATAGTAGCTACTACAAGTTTGTTATAGGTTTAAATATGCAACAACGTAATCTACATTCTCTCTATTTCACACACACAGACACGCACCCCTCCTCCTCGTATTTGATTAAATTAGCAATACAAGCATACAGTAGGGATTTGAAAGGGATATCGATTACGAGTGACTGTAGAAATTGATTCTAATGAGAGCACACACTACCACACATAGTATCTGCTTCGGCGTTAACAAGTTATAACAATTATTTACTTAGGTACCTGAAGTTCCAAAGGAATTTCCCTCCATCTTTGCTCCTTCAATGAGTGATCATGATAGGAAATGTCACTTATGTCAAAGACACATGGGTGTTCCTGCCACATCTCCACCATCCTTTGAGGCTCCACACCTTGCGGGGCACAACATTTCTCTTTTTTATTTTTCGGGATAAAAATGCTGCTCTGCCTCGGAGGTGTCAGTCACCGGGCTACGTATTTTTTAAATGGGAATAATATTGTATACATTTTTTAATACATAAAACCCAAATCCCCACAACACAATTGAGCTCGCTAGTAGTAGTATCAACTCGAGGAGACGGCAACATCTTTACAATACCATTTAAAATAAAAATTCAAATGCCTAAAGTTTTAGACAAGTTCTAGTAGTACATAGGCTTTCTGATGATCTGCATTGGTGTATGTGCTTACTACATTTCACTTAATTTGACCGAATCCTTTGTGTGACGAGTGTGCACTGATAATACTTGTTTGGTTCGGTAAATTAATAGAAGTCAGTGATGAAAAGTTTAGTCGGTTTATAGTCAAAATCTAAATCTTGAACATTTACTGTGCCTTGTTCGTGCTGATATTTTTGAGTTTATTTGTTGTATGTTTTCACTTATTTACAATCACGTTTGCTAGCGATCACTGAGGGTACGGGTGGTTTCTTATTTAATACTCGGATACGCATGGCAGTTTTCAGAACTTGATCTCTGGTATCGTTTTTTTTATTTTTATAGAAAAAAATCATTTAAGACCTTTTTAAGACCTTCAACTGAAAATCGGTCATATTTAAGACCTTTCAAGGCCTTAAAAATTGAAAAACTAATTTATGACTTTTTAAGACTTTTTAAGGATCTGCGGGAACCCTGCACCATAAACCGTGTGAACCTGGTATTCATGGTATAGAAAAATGGTTGCGGTTTCAAAACCGTGGCAGTTTATACCGCGGTTTACAGTAAAACCGGCATACCGTGACATCCCTATTCTTAACTCATGAATGTAGTAAAATACCCTGTAAAGTAGGGGATTATACTTGGTAAATATGGCAAATATTGTAACTCCCCCAAATTCCATAAAAAAAGGTACTTGATTCTCACAGGTACTCCAAAACATAATTTGCACTCTTTTTCTCATATTTACTTAATTTGAAATGGGAATGAAGTTAGTATCTAACAGTTGAATTGCATCCAGATCAGATCACCCTTTCTAATTCTGTGACAATGTATTAAACACCTGGAGGTCAAAGGTTTCCCATAATGCTTGTGTATAACATAATTTAATTAATGAGATTCGAAACATGAAGGACAAGCATCTTGTATCTAGTTACTGCTGCAGACAAATACAGCTTCCAGTACATTTAGTAGATGGGAGCCCTTGCTAGATATTCTGAAATACTATTAACCTAATGATACCCTGAAAAGCTTTCATTTGAAATGAAATATCATTAGGCTTGTCTATTGTGTATTTTACTGATACCTGCAGTTCTTCAACTTTAACCATGATGAATTATTTTGAAAGGGTCAAAAATTACCAGTATCTAAGTCAGAACTATTGCCTGTGATGGTCATTAAAATGACCATCACAGGCATCTTGTGTTCTAGTATCCTTTCTTGTGGTTAAACTCTGTATACACCAATGGCTTAAATATTTTCTGACAAGCAAAAATTCCAAAAATGAAATGTATATTAGTCTTAACTATAAACTTTCAACAAACTGCCTAGAGACACAACTTTCACGTTGCACAGTTATATTTGTTGGCCTATGTTTGGAAACAACTGTTTTGTAATCCAACTAAATGGCTGGGGCATATCCTATTTCTCAATCTTGAATTTATAAATTAACATTTTCTTTCTCTGCTTGGTAATTTATTTTGATGTTTGTTATGTGCAACACAATGCTGACTGATAAAACAAGGATTCCAGCCAGAAACACTTACAACAAAGATGAGAATAATTAGATCAATCCATACACACAATAAATTAGCTGAAAACCCATTAGGAATAATTCATAGTGATCACAAGTTTGGCACCATGGTTACACATCTTTTGACCATTTGTTGCAATTATTTTTTTCTTGGTCTTTTTCACTTAGCATGTGTACTCCTGTAACAAACCCTATATTTGTCAGCTACTGGATTAAACGGATAGCATGCCATTGCCACCGCCTTTTTTACCAGAAGGTCTGAAATTTACCGATATTAATTTATCTAAAATAGGATGAGCGAGTGTGCAATAATCATATCACAAAGACACTAGGACCATACGCTCAAGACAAATAGTTTATTAACAAGCAATTAGTTAATAGGGGGGGTTCACGATCACTAGTTTTGAAACAGTGTAAAGGGATGAGAAAAGGGGCAGACATACCCACACCAAAACCATTACAAATGATACAGAAAACAAACCAAAAAATCAATTCAAATCATAACCATGTGCTCTTAATAACACTATGTAACACAATTTTTGTTCCTGGGTAGTAAGTGTTATTTCCTAATTGCTTATGCCTCAAAAGTATAGAAAATGGCTATTATTCCCCACAAACTTTGCTTTTGTGACCAGGACAGTGATATTTTGAATTTACCTATTTCCAATGAGAAAACGGGCGAATTTGTGTCTTTTCGTTCACATAAAGTCAGAAAAAAACAACATATGAATCCAAATCAACATGTATTTATACTAAAGTAATACAAAAATGACTACAAAAGATTTAGAAGTGAGTAGTTTTTCGAGATTTACGATTATACTGTAAATCACTTTCACGAATCAGCCCCCAAATGTAGTCTCCCATCATGTTCTCGTTATACTGTCCTTGGTAGCGGCGTTCAAAGTCCAGTATATCCTGGTGGAAGCGCTCGCCTTGCTCCTCCGAGTACGCTCCCATGTTCTCCTTGAATTTATCAAGATGAGCATCAAGGATATGGACTTTGAGGGACATCCTACAGCCCATTGTGCCGTAGTTCTTCACCAGAGTCTCAACCAGCTCCACATAGTTTTCGGCCTTGTGATTGCCCAGGAAGCCCCGAACCACTGCGACAAAGCTGTTCCAAGCCGCTTTCTCCTTACTAGTGAGCTTCTTGGGGAATTCATTGCACTCCAGGATCTTCTTTATCTGTGGTCCGACGAAGACACCGGCTTTGACCTTTGCCTCAGACAGCTTAGGGAAGAAGTCTTGAAGGTACTTGAAGGCTGCCGACTCCTTATCTAGAGCTCTGACAAATTGTTTCATAAGGCCCAATTTGATGTGCAGTGGTGGCATCAGCACCTTCCGGGGGTCCACCAGTGGCTCCCACTTGACGTTGTTCCTCCCCACAGAGAACTCGGTCCGCTGTGGCCAGTCCCGCCTGTGCTAGTGCGCCTTGGTGTCCCTGCTGTCCCAAAGGCAAAGATAGCAGGGAAACTTGGTAAAACCGCCTTGGAGACCCATCAGGAATGCCACCATTTTGAAGTCTCCTATGACCTTGATGCCATCTCAGAAAAATGCAGATATGTATCCACTTAGGCAGCTGGAACTAAACTGAACTGGTGGGCTTAAGGCCCCTGTATTTATACTACTATTTATATTACTGGAAAGTTCTAGAAGTTACTCCAAGTTTACTCAGCACTGAATCTATCTGGAATGTTCTGGAAAACAGGTAAATTTCAAAATATCACTGTCCTGGTCACAAAAGCAAAGTTTGTGGGGAATAATAGCCATTTTCTATACTTTTGAGGCATAAGCAATCAGGAAATAACACTTACTACCCAGGAACCAAAAAAAAAAAAAAAATTGTTACACGGTGTAATCAAACAAAGTGATGATTAACATTACAATGTGAAAAACATACAAATCAACACAACTTCAAGCATGCAAAGTAAGCCTCCACCACAGGTTAAGAGTAGTGTCTGTGCTTTACAGATCCACGTACACAGGTTCAGCAATATGCGCTGACTTAAAATTGAAAGAGTAGTAAAGAGTCAGTAACATCCAGATTAAAAGTCTAGACATTTACACAATAATGCAATAGTTTAAAACCCTTGGTTTTATGACTCCAAGTCAGTCCCTCTCAGAATAAAACAGTCTCTGTGAATGCTCAAGTAATGTGATCTCAGTACAGCTCTCCTACACAGAGATAGCACTGCTCCAGATGCACCCCTGTTCACTAAAAGCAGGGTCTTTTTAAAGTCTGGTCGGCAACTCGTAATTGCCGACACCTGCTTCCGTGCTTGTTCCCTCAATTGAAGGCAGGTGTGTGTTTTTCACAGCCCTGATGGGAAGATGTCAGGTAAGGTCTACTACAGTTCTGTTGAGCTGAAGTTTTTAAACCCTTTTTTAACCTGCCCATAGCCTTGAACAACTTCTTCCCAGAAATTTTCCATATCCTTTAGGCAAACAGTTCACAACTCAAATACAGGTTAGTGTTTCTGAGTAAAATGTAGTCCACGTTTTCTATTTGGTTTTTGTTAAGCTACTGTATACCTGAATATCAAGGCATATGAGAAAATGTTGTCCTCCCATTGACTTGTTCTACGATTTCTAAAAGCTTTTAATATAAATCGATGCTGGTTTAGAAAACATACCAAAGGTACTGTAGTGGAGTATGAGATTGACCAAATACCATAGTTTACCATTGTTGATTCTCACAGGGGGCTCTATGAAGGATCAAATATCTTTAACAATTTTTTGCTTTTACTGATGAAATGTTATACCGCCCAGTGGGAACATATAGCATAATTTCTGACGACCCACAAATGAACTTGCAATTATGACTTTTGACAGCGAAACAGATTAAATACTTTAAAGTCCTGGAAAGTGCAGCTAATGAATTCATGTTTTAAACTTCAGTGCAGCAAAAATTGTTCACTTTATGTCAATTTTCTTTATAAACCATGAAAGCCAACCATCAACCATGAAACATCCATATTAGTAGACATACTGTATATGTGTATTGTTCCACATTTTAAGGCCTTCATCAAATCTCATTAATAGCAATTTACCTTACTTTCAAATATTATTAAAACTAGGGCTGTGCAAGTACTCAGATGTTCAGGGTAATTTCCTTTTCTAATTTTTATTTACATTTTTTTGTTGGTTGGTATTTATTAAACCAAAACACATCTGTTAAAAAAAAAAAGTTCTCAACAAGAAAACCTGCCTTTTCTTATTTTGCACTAATCTATACAATTGAGAACCAATCAATGGCAATTAATTTTCCATTGAGTGAATTCAACATCTCTTGGCAGAAAATGTTCCTTTCAACTAGAGTGCTGACATTTTTCTTGCTGTACATCCAGCAAATTAAAGTGTTTTTTTAAGTGAGATGAGCTGGCCTTAGACCTACCTTAAAAGTTCACTGCAGAGATGGCCGCATTTCTATGGAAACAAGCACAGTGAAAATCAGATGAATTGAAAATGATTTAACTGCAGATAGTTTGATTACCACATGTTTGTTTTGTATTAAATCACAGTCAGATTGTTATGGATTGGTACTCAATAATTGTGTAGACAAGCCCAAAGGACAGAACACTTTGTTTTGTGTTGAGTAATAAACACGTTTTTATTCCATTTAATCATTACCTAACACCTTAAATCATGTTAAAGGGAATTACTTGGGTTTGCACAGCCCTAATGAACCCCTTTTACATAAGACCAATTATTGACTAGTTATTATCCTGCAGAATTTGCCATTTTTAAAGTATGCCTCTAGTTACAGAATGTAAACATATGCAGAGTGCCAGTGATATGGGGCCTAAGTAAATATACTGCCTCATGACACCATGCATGTGTTCATTCTGTAAGGCAGTGACAAGATCAGTTATACAAAACAAACCACTGGCAGACTGTTTATTAACTTGTAAGGAAAGATTAATGTAAGTTAAATATTGACTTGTCAGCAATTTGGATTATAGCAATTATAGTTTTGTACTTAAGCCAGTTTTCTCTTAATCACTGTACAGCACACTGACAGGTCATCATACTTCCTATCTGATATCCTGAAGCATTGCAAAGGGTTAAATAAAGCATAGTATCTTCATAGCTGTTACTCATGCAGAACGTGTATACAAACATGAAGGATCATGATGATCCACATGTACAATTTCTGCAAAGCCTCAACTACTCTGTGGTATTTTGATTAAGGTATAGTATACTGCATCATTTTGTGTCTTTGCCAAACCACTTTAACACATCTTTGATGTGTGTAGGTGTTGTTTTCCCAATGAATTCAAAGATATCTTTGATAATAAGGTTACTAGAGAGTACAGTGGAAGGCAGTGGAATTTAGCCTCAATCATTTAACAGATGCCCACTCTGAGTAGTCCCAACTGGGATTCGGTACTCATTGTCAAATTGTGTAAGTCTAAGTCAGTCATGCATGACTATTGGATACCTAAGAACCGTAGTGTTTCAAGTACATTATTGATGGCATTTTTTAAAATAGGAGGTATAATTGTTCATTGAGACACTGTGTTATAATGATGCTATGCTTTAGCATAGTTTGGGAATTGTTAGGGACCACTTGAGATTTACTCACAGACCACCTGAGTGATCCCATAATCCTTTCCTGCAGAATTACAAAATAAAAGGGTTTTAATGAGCAATCCGCCTCACAAGTTTAGTGGTACCCTAAATATGATGTTTTTACTACCAGTGCTGAATGACTGGGTGGAGTATTTGTTTGCTCTTTTTCCCAAAAAACGATTTTACTGTGTGGTGACTGCCAAGTAATTTATAACATCAGCAGTCTAAGCCTAATGCATACTGCCAATGTTTATTGAAGTTATAGTAACAGTGAATCGCTTATGTCATTTACCTTTCTGCTTGATGAAAGAAAATCTGTGTTCTTCAAGATCTAGTACACACCCTCTGAATATATATATATATATATATATATATATATATATATATATATATATATATATATATATATATATATATATCATATATATATATCACTTTCGCTAATACATTTTTACCTGGTAACTTAAACACTGAAATGTACAGAAATACACAAACATGCACACAAATACTATTTAAAATAAATAAATAAATAAATAAATAAATAAATAATAATTCTCAGCACCTATGCTACTGGTCCTTCCCATCTAATTTATATCTGCACACATTCTCCTCTACTAGATAAATCTAATGCAGTGTCATCTAACCTTTTCTTGACCGCAGGGTCTATTGATCACCTTACTTGTTTATTATGATAACCTAAAGAAACTTGCTTTTCAGCTTTTGAGAAGACACTCTCTGATTAGGTCCCAGTTGCTGCAGCATAAGATTTTGCATCAGTACCATTTCAGCACTCTGCAATACCAACGTGGCTGAGCCACAGGAAGAGACAACTGAGGAATATTATGAAGATGTTGCCAGTTGTTTTCAGTATGTATAACTTGGTAAAACAAAGTGCAAGTTGTGCTACAAGAAGCTTGGTGAGAAAACATTCAACCAGAAAAGGCACCTGGAAATACAGCAAAATACTTCAGGAGCAAGAAAGAAACAAAAAACAGCAACCTCAGCTGAAAGATTCTTTTGGAATGCCATCTGGAAGTTCCAAAATCACATCAGAAAAACAACAAAATGACAACACTGTACTGGAGTGGATTACTCTGATCTTCAACCATTTCACACTGTCGAATCACCAGCATTCCGGTAAGAACAGAATTATTCCTTGTTTCACTTGATTTCCTTAAAGAGCACTTTGTTTTTTAGAGATATGTTTTGCTTAGTGATATACAAACTGTAGGCTGAGATAAAATCTTAGTTAATAAGTCATACATCTACATTACTACTGTATAAGGTATCAGATATCGGTTCACATATAAAAATATGCCCACGGCCTAGAAGGTTATCAATTTAATTCTCTTTCTTTGCAATTTAATTCTCTTTTTTAAAAAACATACATCGTTGTAGTATTACTTACACATTATGTAGGAAGTCTCAAATGTATAAAACACCTGTTCTTATGAATTGTATTTTTGTAATAAAATATTATGCATTATTAAAACCAGTAAAACAACTGAACATAGAACATACTCTCTACATAATACACGGTATTAAAATGAAAATGATCAAATATTGCTGTATTTGTGTAAATAGTTTAATTTTACATAAATAAAAGCACTTTATTAAAAAAGTAAAAATAATTGGTTTATAGAGAACTAACGTTTCTATAATGATTTACTATTATTAGAACACAATTATTTTAAAAAAAAAATACTTAAAAAATTTGCCAATATACTACATTTTCCCACCTATTATTAACTAGTTGTTCAGAAATAATATTTCCTGGCTCTTTTGTAACAGCTACATTTATTTTCAATTCGTAATATCAGGAAAAGTACTTAAGAACCTTTTAAAATATCAGTTTAAAATATCTGTTTTTAGGTTACTTTAAAATATATTAAAGGCAATTAGGTTTGACTACTTGGCATTGCAAAAAAGTAATTAGAATATTCCTTTAATTTTAAGTCACATGTACTGTAGTTTCATTTTATAAAATGTACAAAGATTTTGAGCAATAACTATAATATTTGTAACCAAAATTATAAAACAAAACAATTCTAAGCATCCAATATTTGTATTAGTAAAGGCACTGGTTGTCTAGCAGTAATATTGCATAAAACAGTTTTTGAACATTGAGGCTTTTAAATCTGGTCTAAAAACTTTTAGTTGAGTAGATTTTACCCCGTTTTTCTCCCAATTTGAAATGTTCAATTGTATTTTTAGGCTCAGCTCACCACTAACACCCCTGCGCTGACTTGGGAGTGGCGAAGACGAACACACGCTGTCCCCCGAAGTGTGTGCCATCAGCCGACCTCTTCTTTTCATTCCGCAGGCCCGCCATGCAGCCAACCCAGAGCTACAGCATCGGAGGACAACACAGCTTACAGGCAAGCCCGCAGGTGTCCGGCCAGTCTACAGGGGTCTCTGGTGCGCGGTGAGCTGAGGACACCCTGGCCGACCTAAGCCCCCCCCCCCCCCCCCCCCGGGCGGCACTCGGCCAATTGTGCACCGTCCCCTGGGAGCTCCCGTCCACAGTTGGCAGTGGAATAGCCTGGACTTGAACTGGCGACATCCAGGCTGTAGGGCGCATCCTGCACTCCACGCGGACGCCTTTACCGGATGCGCCCCTCAGGAGCCCCCTTAAAGACTTGTTTTTATAGATTGCCTTTTTTGTAGTTTATTGTTGTTTTAATATGTGTTAATTTTTTTATTTTACCTGTAAAGAGCTTTGAGAATTGTAATGAAAGGTTCTATACAAAATAAATGTATTATTATTATTATTATTATTATTATTATTATTATTATTATTATTATTATTATTTTTAGTATTATTATTATTATTATTATTATTATTATTATTATTACCAACCCTCCCTCATGAAAGACACTTTCAGGAAGACTGTTGAGCAATACATACTCAGGCATTGTAGCTACTTTAAAGCAAGAACTAATGTCTGCATCACACATTGCCATTACATTTGATCTGTGGACCTGTACCAAAAATCAGAAGCAATTTTTAGCAGTAACGTGCTACTTTGTTGACCAGAAGTGGAATTTGATTGCAAAATGCACTGGCTGCATTCCTGCTGATGAAGCCCATACTGGGGAGAACATTGCCTTCTCAGTGCAAGATGTTTTTGACTCCTATAATTTAAAGCAAGTCGTATGTGCTGTTACTGGCAGTGGTGCCAATGTTGTATGTGCCTGCCAACTTCTTAAGTTGAAACAGCACCCTTGTTTAGCTCATACATTGTACCTCTGTCTGCAGGAAATTAATTTTCCCAGGCAAGGAAAGCAAGTATTACTAGAGGACATATCTGCAGTGATTGAAAGATGTCGATCTATAGCCACACTTTTTAAAAGGTCACCTAGTGTTTGGAATGCCTATTCAAAGGTGTATCTGGCTGAAACTGGATCTGAACCAGCGAAGATTCCGAGAGACTGCATTACAAGATGGAGCTCAAGCTTGCCAATGATTGAAAAGGTGAGCCTAGAAATTGAAGAGACCAGCACTAAACATTGCTGCTGATGCTTCTGGAAGAAGTGAGTGAGATGCTGAAGCCATTTCAGGCTGCAACCACCTCTTTCTTGGGCAAAGTATCCTACAGCATCTCTCATTGTGCTCACAGTGGTTGGAATTCACAGAGCACTTGGCAAGATTGAAGTGAAGTCTAAACCTGGATCGAAAATGAATGACTACCTTTTGAGTCAGATCTCAACAAGGTTATCAAGCTTCGAAAATTACCTTCAATTTCAGACGTCAACATTCCTGGATCCACGGCCTTCTCTTCAACAGTCAGCAAAAATAATCTATTATAAAAGGTTTGTTTGTTGCATGTGAACATCCTGAAAGGGATCCAGTTCCAGCCAAGAGAGCACCTCCATGTGGCAGTAAGAGCATCTACCAGCTAATTAAGCTCTATAAGCATGCTAAGCGAGGCTTTTATATTATTTTCTGCCCTTAAACAATTTGTGATGCTGTGGCAGTGAGGGCTGCAGGGGTGACATCAGACCTGGGAAATGAAACAATGACATATGTGCTACGGGGCAAAACTACCGCAGCACTATATTTCTTAAATTATAAAAACATAACAGTTTAACAAAACACAAAATAAAGGGCACATTGGCCAAACAAAACAAACACAAACACTAACTATATTTCTTTTGTAAAAACGGGTACCTTGGTTCACTTTGCTGGTAGCATTCGCTCTCACTCTAAATAAAGGAATAGAAAGTACGGGAATAAACTGAACGCTGTAGCACTCAGCTTTTTATTCAACAAAAATAAACAAACAGTTTAAACAAAATACACAAAGAAAAGGGCTCTCTGGCCAAAGTAAAACAAAAGCACAAACTATAAATACACTTTTATAATTAACGAGTACCTTGTTTGCTGGTTGGTAGTATTCACACCTTTTTCTCCTTAACTCTCTTAAACTCTCTCTCGCTCTGAGCTCGGAGTGGGTCTTTTATACTGTGGCTGGAGCCTTAATTACCTTTTAAACAATTACCTTATTAAGACTCCAGCCACATTCCCATGAGAGTTCTAGGGAAGGGGTTTTAACCGAATCCATGCCAGCTACACTTTATAAAACCGTTTTTTGTCGGTCTCAAATAATAAATAATAATGTTGGACCGCTTTCGTTCGTCCGCACAAAATACAATTTTTATAATAATAATGATAACAACAACAACAACAATAATCATACATAAATAAAATACACACAAGGGGTGGGCACCCCGTCAAAACCCAGTTAAAACAAGTTAAAACAAAAGACTGAAACCTAAAAGTTCTTAGTAGAGGGACAAAAAAAGGTAAATGTCTATGATACTGTTGATTTTGTTGAATATTAGCCAAAAGATTTGTAAAAAATAAATAAAAGAATAAAATGTTAAAATTAGATTCACACTCATCTCTTTTACTGAGAAACATAAACAAACAACATTAAAATCTTAATAATATCTACTATATATTAAAATCTTAATAATATGATACTATGATATGCATAGGTTTTTGTGCCAGAGCCAAAAGCAGCTGGAGCTGGAGCACCAGTGTGGAGCAGCACCAGAGCTGGAGCAGAGGCTGCTGTAGTCAGCCTGGAGCTGGAGCTGAACCACTGGAGCCACTCTGGAGCTGGAGACAGCAAACCCAAGCACTGCCAACCCTAACTTGTAGTATAAGAAGTAATTTACAATAAGCAACTGCTAAATTTGTCTGGGACCATGTAGTAAATTCGTAGTATCAGGAAAATTGTCTAATTCAAGTTTGTTTTATATACAGACGTGCTCAAATTTGTTGGTACCCTTACAGCTCATTGAAATAATGCTTCATTCCTCTTGAAAAGTGATGAAATTAAAAGCTATTTTATCATGTATACTTGCATGCCTTTGGTATGTCATAGAATAAAGCAAAGAAGCTGTGAAAAGAGATATATTATTGCTTATTCTACAAAGATATTCTAAAATGGCCTGGACATAATAAATAATTGGATTATAGTGATATTTCAAACTAA
This sequence comes from Acipenser ruthenus, assembly GCF_902713425.1. Classification (NCBI taxonomy): domain Eukaryota; kingdom Metazoa; phylum Chordata; class Actinopteri; order Acipenseriformes; family Acipenseridae; genus Acipenser; species Acipenser ruthenus. The sequence continues at coordinate 101,535,652 of NC_081189.1, read as the reverse complement.
TTAGTTTCTTTAATTAGTATCACACATGTCTCCAATCTTGTAATCAATCTTGCTCAGGAAGAGTGGGCCAAACTACCTGTTAACAGGTGCAGAAGTCTCATTGAGAGCTACAGAAAACGTTTGATTGCAGTGATTGCCTCTAAAGGTTGTGCAACAAAATATTAGGTTAGCGGTCCCATCATTTTTGTCCATGCCATTTTCATTTGTCTTATTATTTACAATATTATGTTGAATAAAAAATCAAAAGCAAAGTCTGATTTCTATTAAATATGGAATAAACAATGGTGGATGCCAATTACTTTTGTCAGTTTCAAGTTATTTCAGAGAAAATTGTGCATTCTTCGTTTTTTGTGGAGCGGTACCAACAAATTTGAGCACGTCTGTATATATATATAGATAGATAGATAGATAGATAGATACGTTAAAGTTATGTGTGCAAAAGTATGTATGTTCAATGAAAGTGTCATTCATATCAACTAAATTTTTTTCACATTAAAAATGTGTTTGTTACACATAAATAAAATACACTTTTTTTAAGTTTGCAATATAAACCCTATATGGGAATCAAACCCAAGTCCTGCTTCTAATGCAGCTTGTAATGCAGACGCCGTAGCTTTCAAACCACAAAGTTTGTACTTCCATTTCACATCATTTACAAATAGTATAGCAGCAAAGTTACAGTTTTTAACAAACGAGATGAACAAGATTTTGTAAATAATGATTATGTATTATCCTGATTGTACTGAAAGCTTTCATCTGATTTTGCAAACTATCATAATAAGCTTGATCTGTTCTTTTAACATACTGTAACATTTTCATGTTTAGGAAGTAGTACTCAGGGAGACGGTGTTGAATTCACATCCATGCTCTGCAACCCCTGAAAACAGCAACACACATCCTCCCCACTCATTCACTCACTCCCCCTTCCCATGCTAACGGCATGACCCGTTCCCCTTACAATACATGTAACATATATACAGACGTGCTCAAATTTGTTGGTACCCCTCCACAAAAAACGAAGAATGCACAATTTTCTCTGAAATAACTTGAAACTGACAAAAGTAATTGGCATCCACCATTGTTTATTCCATAATTAATAGAAATCAGACTTTGCTTTTGATTTTTTATCCAACATAATATTGTAAATAATAAAACAAATGAAAATGGCATGGACAAAAATGATGGGACCGCTAACCTAATATTTTGTTGCACAACCTTTAGAGGCAATCACTGCAATCAAACGTTTTCTGTAGCTCCCAATGAGACTTCTGCACCTGTTAACAGGTAGTTTGGCCCACTCTTCCTGAGCAAACTGCTCCAGCTGTTTCAGGTTTGATGGGTGCCTTCTCCAAACTGCAAGTTTCAGCTCTTTCCATAGATGTTCGATAGGATTCAGATCAGGACTCATAGAAGGCCACGTCAGAATAGTCCAATGTTTTGTTCTTATCCATTCTTGGGTGCTTTTAGTTGTGTGTTTTGGGTCATTATCCTGTTGGAGGACCCATGACCTGCGACTGAGACAGAGCTTTCTGACACTGGGCAGTACGTTTTGCTCCAGAATGCCTTGATAGTCTTGAGATATCATTGTGCCCTGCACAGATTCAAGGCACCCTGTGCCAGGCGCAGCAAAGCAGCCCCAAAACATAACCGAGCCTCCTCCATGTTTCACTGTAGGTATGGTGTTCTTTTCTTTGAAAGCTTCATTTTTTCGTCTGTGAACATAGAGCTGATGTGACTTGCCAAAAAGCTCCAGTTTTGACTCATCTGTCAAAAGGACATTCTCCCAGAAGGATTGTTTCTTGTCAATATGCATTTTAGCAAATTCCAGTCTGGCTTTTTTATGTTTTTCTTTCAAAAGTGGAGTCCTCCTGGGTCTTCTTCCATGGAGCCCATTTTCGCTCAAAAAGCGACGGATGGTGCGATCAGAAACTGACGTACCTTCACCTTGGAGTTCAGCTTGTATCTCTTTGGCAGTTATCCTTGGTTCTTTTTCTACCATTCGCACTATCCTTCTGTTCAATCTGGGGTCGATTTTCCTCTTGTGGCCGCGCCCAGGGAGGTTGGCTACAGTTCCATGGATCTTAAACTTCTTAATAATATTTGCAACTGTTGTCACAGGAACATCAAGCTGCTTGGATATGGTCTTGTAGCCTTTACCTTTACCATGCTTGTCTATCATTTTCTTTCTGATCTCCTCAGACAACTCTCTCCTTTGCTTTCTCTGGTCCATGTTCAGTGTGGTGCACACAATGATACCAAACAGCACAGTGACTACTTTTCTCCATTTAAATAGGCTGAATGACTGATTACAAGATTGGAGACATGTGTGATACTAATTAAATAAATTAATTAGTTTGAAATATCACTATAATCCAATTATTTATTATCTTTTCTAAGGGGTACCAACAAATGTGTCCAGGCCATTTTAGAATATCTTTGTAGAATAAGCAATAATTCATCTCTTTTCACAGCTTCTTTGCTTTATTCTATGACATACCAAAGGCATGCAAGTATACATGATAAAATAGCTTTTAATTTCATCACTTTTCAGGAGGAATGAAGCATTATTTCAATGAGCTGTAAGGGTACCAACAAATTTGAGCACGTCTGTAAAAGACATATGAGACAAACTGAAGACAACAAGTCCTGCAACAAAGGAATTGTCCGAGTCATTACAATATATATTTTTTAATTTGAAAGTAAAAATATATGAAAGCATGACAACCTTTATGTACAAAAATCTTCACTAATATACAATTGAACACGAACTGGTGAGTATTTATTTTCGTTTCGTACAATATTAATCTCATTACTATTTCATAGTTATAGTTATAAAAAGTTTAGGGAAAAGGAAAAAATCAAATTCAATAAATAAGGTAACAGATGTACATTGTTTAATGCATCATTGTAAGAGAGTAATTTAAAGTGATCTGGTCATTAAAATGTTGGACCTGCTCATCATCTTGAAGCAATTATATAGGAAGTAATTTACCAATACTTCTTGAACAGACATCACCATGTTTTGATGTCAGGACATCTACTATAATCCAGGCCCATATATCATATGAAGATAGTTATGAAAAATCATGACGCTACGAGGACACAAGTTAAACATGTGCACAATCCCAGAGTAGATTTGAATGGGATGCCGAAGAGTTTGATGGTTAACATCATGTCTAAACATGCAGCAGTACTAACAAGCTTGCCATCAGCTGTATAGAAAATGTGTTTTAAATAAATGTCTTAGATTGCCAAACTCTTTTCTCCAAATTGTTAGTTTCCTTAATTTCAATCTTGTTCATGGTGCATTCGTAGTAAACATCATAACTTTGGGCCTACGTCATGATCCAATGGTGGGACAATGTATTTTTGTTCATCGACAGAACGTTGGCACAATGTTGTTTGGCGATGTAAATATCACGTTGGACCAACGTATTTTTGCTCATCGGCCTAAAGTTGTTTGGCAACGTAAATATCATGTTTCGCCAAGGTGGTCCAACGTTGTTTTTACGTTAGCAATTCATTCAATACCACATTTGCCCAATGTACGGTAGGTGTATTAATAACCGTGATTAATTTAGGCGATACTATTTAAAGCAACTAATTTAATACAATAGTGTAACAAAAGCACATTTATCAAGTCATATCTTTAAATGGGACACACACACGTTGCTGGGTCTTTGAGATTTAGTTAATTGTTGTTTTTTGTATGTTATATTGTGCAATGGTGCTTTATTATTGCGTTTATGGTCTATTTGTTTATATAGCTCTTTGTGATGTTAGCTTATGTATTTGTATTTTTGAATGTATCACCCTGTGTACCGGCATATATTATCTGGGGCTATATTAACATTAAGTTGCACATAAGAGTGGTGGGTTATCATATCATAAAATATATCAATGCTTAAACAACTCTAAAATTACAGTTAATATAACAAACATGCCATTGATTGGTTAAAATATGTATTTATTTTCAGACACATTTTTACAAACATTTTAATTTTAAGAAGCAATAAAATTCAAAAGAAAACTTAATAAGAACTTTGTTGCTGGGTAAAACAACTAACTATAAACTGCTCAACTATAAAAATAAATAACTAACACCAAAACACCACCTAAAAATCTCCTTCCGAATTTTGTCTGGCATCAGCGCGCCGCTGTTACGTACTGCTTCTGAAAAAGAATGCACAAGAATGTCTGTAAAATGCTTATCTATGATTTGTCCAGTTTGTTTGTAATTTTGAATGACTCATTATAGCAGTCTTTAAGTGAAATGCATACAGTTGTATACTTCTTAAATTAAAAAAAGCTAATAAAAAACACACCTTTCAAATGACACGTGTGCTGCAAACTCAAATATCAGTAAAAAAGGTGACAAGAACCTAGTTACTATCATTTTGTTTGTTTATAAATGACAAAAAAATGACAAAAAAACATTAATAGTCATAAAAATGTATTCATTATATAGTTGACTACAATAAGTTGTTGTATAAAACTGCTAGTTCATCTAGAAAGTATTTGATTTTGTGTCCCTTCATATTTTTATTGTAATAAACATATTCCATTTTAAACCTAATTTCTGATGTTTAAATGTTCAGTGTCAAATTTAATCAGTGTTCAATCTACATTTACTTTTACTTTTATTATTGGGTTTCTCTCCGCTTGGTGGTATGTTATAATGGTGTGTTCATGTGCTATGATCCGGTCACGTCTCTTGACCTTAGACTTCCAGCTTTTTGTGTGTTGTTGTGTAATCCCTTATTTTACTATACAAGTCGTTGCAGTATTTTGTTGTTTTTCCACTCCATGCTAGGTAACTGCACCATAACTTTTTTTTTTTTTTTTAATTTACTACATTCTTGTGTGAATTGCCTTGAACAAATGAGTCTGGCAAATAAATAAATAATAACAGTACTCCGTAACAACTTGCAGTATACGTCCGTCTATGAATATAAAAAGAAAAATACACGGTTTCAGTCAGTCTTGGTTGAGATCAACTTTTTTTTTACCGTTTGTAAACCATACATTTGAACTTATGACTATTAGCTCGGAATGTATTATCGTAAAAGCACAAATTTTTGTGAAACGCCTTCGCCTCAGAAAAACAAAAACTCACTAATTATACGCTGAATTGGTATACATTTAACATTGTCCTTTTACACAAAATATTTTAGTTTAACAAATCCTAAAATGCTTTTTATTTTAAGTGTGAAACGCTTAAGGCTACACAGGATAAATGCGCATTGTTCTTTGGACTTAGAGGCCACCATACTTTGCAGTACGTATTTGAAAAGCATATCATTGGATAGAATGGATTTCATGTTTTTTCTTTCTTATACTTTTACAATATTTATAAATATCAAGTACGGATATATGAATAGGGTTCCAGGAATAAAATGTGTAGGCTATCACTTTTATTATTACAAAGGATAATCGTATGAAGAACTATTGTTATTATACCCCCCACCACCCACCCGTCTGTGTCTCGAGACAGAAACTCAGGGGCGTGAATCAGGTGATTGAATTTGACAAAAACATTTTAATATTTTACCTCAGACAACTTGCGTCACACTAATACAGTAACTGTTACATATCAATAAAACCATGATCGTGTAATATAATATTTGCATATTTATTAAATGATCTCGTTATTTACAGTTTAATCAGATTAATTTCAATATTGTACCTCAGACAATTTCGATAGCACTATCGTCTGTCACCGTTACCTAGCTTTATATATATATATATATATATATATGATTGGACTATGTGAATATTGTTAAATTAGCTACACATAGTACCAGCTATAAACTACATGGTGTTACAATAATTATTATTAGGGTTACCATATGGCTCCAGATTAACCGGACGCTTTGAGACACACCGGGATTTCAAAATTCCCCCTAAATTGAAAGTAATTCACGTATAAATGAGCTCCACCTTTGCTGAGATTAATCCTGCTGTGGTGGAATTGCTTGGGAGCAGCAAACAAGTCACACTGATCAGCTGCTTCTGATCACATCTTAATGAACGAATAGCTAATCTATGGATAGAGCAACGAGATGACGATGCTTTGGTTGTATTTGCAGAATAATACGGGCGATTAAATTTTAACAAACAGAAAAAAATAGCGACTGGCTGCAATTCATTCTTAGTATAATACAATTATTTGACGCGCATGCGGGTATTTAAGCACCATTATTAATTGTAGCTAAGGATGGTTCATTTACACATTCATTTATTTCAATTTAGGGGCAAGTTTGAAATCCTGTTGTCTCACAGCGTCCGGTTATTATTATTATTATTATTATTTATTTCTTAGCAGACGCCCTTATCCAGGGCGACTTACAATCGTAAGCAAATACATTTCAAGTGTTACAATACAAGTAATTAATCTGGAGCCACATGATAACCCTATTATTATGAAAGGAAGAAAAAACTTTTAAACACAAATTAACAATTCACAAAATAGGACACTTAATGTTTCTTTTATTCAATAAATATTCATGATAACAATAAACAATAGATACAATGAGTAAAACAAAAAACTAACCAAAGCATTAAAAGAGCGTTTCAAATCAGCCTCTCAAATCCGTTTCTCTGGAACTGAGGAATATTTTTCAACGTTTAACGGAGAGAGCACGACAACCAACACCGACTGATTCAACCTAAAGACAAAGTTGTGCCAACGTTACGATGTTTACTGGGTTGTGCACTTACACTTTTCTTGTTTGAGTGGATGTATGTTTGCTTCTCGGCAAACTTTTGAGGCCTGGTGTATTGACATAAAAATGTGGCTTCCTAAAATAATTATAAATTCCCAATAATTATGTCTGTATTCTAATATTATTTTACATTATGTGAGTAATAATTTAGTTATAAAATGTAAAGTACCACCAAGATATGCTCCATTGAAAAGAAGCTTTTAAATGTTTCACTCAGCTTTCAGCTTGTATTCAGAGTAAAAACGTATAATTCCTAGAACAGTTACCAAGACTTTTTGGCTAGAAAATCAAAGATCACTTTTGGTGAATCGTAAATGGCAATAAAACAATTCCATCACAGCTGCCAGGCAGAGACCTACAAATGCTATTTTGGGTTTTCAGAACAGGTTTAACTTTAAGGTGAACCCTGCATTCACACTGGGTCCATTTCAAACAGACTCGATCTGGTTCATTTCGTTTGAAACAATTTATCAATTTGCTTGCTGTTCACATTTATCTGCGAGCAAAGGGACTGAGTTCCTTTTTTTTTTTCAGGACCGAGTCCGTTTGTGTTCACAATGCAGTTTTCAAGTGCCCTCGGTTCGTTTATATGGTGTGTGAACCAGATGTTTACAATATCCTGCAAGGCATATTGAAAGATAGCAACTATTGATGTAACATGTTCTAGATTCTTACGTATTGCTGTGGAACAAAGCACTGGGGGAGCACTTCACTAATGTAATTAATACATGTATTGAATGCCTACAGTAAGAGAATAATGGAGTTTACACATTTCTGGATGATTCTCCTACTGTTGGCATGAAACTAAATAATTTAAGAAAAGACTGAATATATTTTACTATTTTTGTGTGTTTGTCCAGCTTGGCTTGGATTTTGGTGTCTGTGACAGTCTGGCTCGCAGTGGTGAAGTGGATGACGTCACAGACCAGGAAGTAACTGACACCAAAACAGTGGATGGGCGGGTGAAGCTGATTGCTATTGCACTCAGTGTATTTAATAACAAACAAAACAAAAGATTTAAACAAAACAACAAAACACAAAACAAAAGGGCACGAGGGCCAAACGAATAAACAAACAAGTAAGTGTCGTGCTGGATACTCCAGCACGTTTTAGCAATTGTTTTTAACTTTCCTTCTTTCTCTCCACTCCCCGTACTCTCCTCTCTACACCCAACCTCAAGTGCAGAGAGCTGCAGGTTTATATACTCTGGCCGAGGGATTAACTAGTTGGTAATTATCTTATTATCCCTCGGCCAGAGTCTGCACGCGTTTGGTAAGGATGCATGACTGTCAGCTAGTTAAATAATCAGTAGCTGATCAGCCATGCATCCTCACGGGGTTTTTAAATATAAAATAATAAAAGACGCGGCGCTTTTACCCGCGCCGTAAACAAAAATACAAATAATAATAAATAGGGGCGGGACACTCCGCCACACATGCCCCCCCTTGTGCGCAGCACACATGGCCTTTTCGGCCACCTCCCCCCTTATTCCCTAAAGTCCCGGTTAGCAGTCCCGGCGCAGGAACAGGGGCAGCAACGGGCCAAAGGTGGCGGCCACGGTGGGATGTCCTCCTCCCACCCAAACAGCCGTAGCGTTTCAATGGCCCGCGCACAGGCCGGCTCCTCTGGCCAAAAAATTTTTGGGGGTGGTCTCCAGACCTGCCCCCCCTTCTTCATGGCCGGCCGCTCCCCTCCGTGGGGCTCCGGCCACCCTTTCTCCTACAGCAAAATTGCTGCGGGGGAAGCTGGTCTCCTGACCTCCCCCCCTTCTTCATGACTGGTAGCTGCCCTTCACGGGGCTCCAGCCACAGTATTTCCTGCCGCGAAAGTGCGGCTGGGGGAGCTGGTCTCCTGACCTCCCCCCCCTTTTCCGTGGCCGGCAGCTCCCCTTCATGGGGCTCCCTCCACCCTCTATCCTGCCGCGAAAGTGCAGCTGGGGAAGCTGATCTCCTGACCTTCCCCCTCCTCTTCACGGCCAGCAGTTCCCCTCCGTGGGGCTCTGACCCCAGGCGAAGCAGGATCCCTGGCGACCCCAGTCGAAGCAGGATCCCTGGTGACCCCAGGCGACGGCAGCAGACCCTCGGGAGGCGACGGCAGCGGCAGCGGACCCTCGGGAGGCGACGGCAGCGGCAGCGGACCCTCGGGAGGCGACAGCAGCGGCAGCGGACCCTCGGGAGGCGACGGCAGCGGCAGACCCTCGGGAGGTGAACTCGGGAGGGGAGCTCCTGGCCATGGAGGCGGCAGCGGGAGCTCCACTTCTCCCTCGTTCCCTGTAGCTGGTGGCTCCCCAGGCGATGTGGAGCAACAGGCAGCCCCAGGTGATGCGGAGCAACAGGCAGCCCCAGGCGATGCGGAGCAACAGGCAGCCCCAGGCGATGCGAGGCAGGCATCCCTGGGTGGTGCGAGGCAGGGCAGGAGCAGTCCTTCCCATGACGGTGGATGTGGAACCAGCAGGTATTCACCCTCTGCTGGTGGAGGTGGGAGGGGAAAGCAGTCCTCCCACAGCGGTTGAGGCGGAACCAGCAGGCATTCACCCTCTGCTGGTGGAGGTGGGAGAGGCAAGCAGTCCTCCCACGGCGGTTGAGGCGGAACCAGTAGGTATTCACCCTCTGCTGGTGGAGGTGGGAGGGGCAAGCAGTCCTCCCACGGCGGTTGAGGCAGAACCAGCAGGCATTCACCCTCTGCTGGTGTAGGTGGGAGGGGCAAGCAGTCCTCCCACGACGGTGGAGGCGGAACCAGCAGGCATTCACCCTCTGCTGGCGGAGGTGGCGGAGGCAGAGGCAGCTCTTGCTGCTCTGCTCCTGGTGATGGTGGAGACAGAAGCAGCTCCTGCTGCTCTGCTCCTGGTGGTGGTGGAGACAGAGGCAGCTCCTGCTGCTCTGCTCCTGGTGGTGGTGGAGGCAGAGGCGATGGGGCAGATGCTGGCCACTCAGAAGGAGGCTGTGGCAGTGCTTGCTCCCTCTGCTGTGGCGGCTGGGCTGGTGTGTGCCGTGCTCCCTTCAGCAGCATAAATAGAGGCTGCTTGGGAACACCAGCATCCTGCCCTTCTCCCCCCCAGAAAAATTCAGGGGGTTGAGCCTGTAACTCCTCCCCTTCTGGCTCTTGGGACTGCAGCTTGGGTCCTAGGGCTGTGGAAGCCCCGACTTCCCTCTCTTCGGGCCGTGGACGCACCGACTCCTCCCTTTTGGGCTGTGGACGCACCGACTCCTCCCTTTTGGGCTGTGGACTCAGCGACTCCTCCCTTTTGGGCTGTGGACGCACCGACTCCCCCCTCTTGGGCTTAGGACGTTCGGGCTCCTCCCACTCAGGCGTAGGACGTTCGGGCTCCTCCCACTCAGGCGCAGGACGTTCGGGCTCCTCCCACTCAGGCGCAGGATGTTCGGGCTCCTCATCCCCTGGCTCCTGCTCTGGGCAGTCCTCGTCCTCATGCCCATAGGCAATGCACATGGTGCACCACCTTGGCTCCCTCTGCTTCCTCCTCACTTTTCCCCCTCTCTGCCTCCTTCTCCTCACCTTCCTCATTTGGGCTGGTTCCTCCTCCTCTTTGAGGCAGGTGAGGCAGGTTTCCTGATCCACCTGCGCCGATGGTATGGCCTTCAGGTGGATCCACTCCTCTGCAGTCTCCACCTCACCTCGATCAAAGGCCTGCACAAAGAGGGGGTCTTCATATGGGCACACCTCAGGGAGGTGCCCATACTCCAGGCAGGCGAGGCACCATGTAGCCCCTCCTTCCTTTAACTCCCTCTGATGCGCATGCCATCTCTTCATGTAGGCATCCACTTTATCCATTTTTTTTTTTTTTTTTTTTCAAACACAAAAAACACTATTTGAAAAAACGAACACAAAAAAAAAAACTTCCTTTGCTGTTCCTGGTCCGGCTGTTGGAGCCGTTGTTTGTCCCACGCAGGACACCATATGTGACAGTTTGGCTCGCAGTGGTGAAGTGGATGATGTCACGGACCAGGAAGTAACTGACACCAAAACAGTGGATGGGCGGGTGAAGCTGAATGCTATTGCACTCAGCGTATTTAATAACAAACAAAACAAAAGATTTAAACAAAACAACAAAACACAAAACAAAAGGGCACGAGGGCCAAACGAATAAACAAACAAGTAAGTGTCGTGCTGGATACTCCAGCACGTTTTAGCAATTGTTTTTAACTTTCCTTCTTTCTCTCCACTCCCCGTACTCTCCTCTCTACACACAACCTCAAGTGCAGAGAGCTGCAGGTTTATATACTCTGGCCGAGGGATTAACTAGTTGGTAATTATCTTATTATCCCTCGGCCAGAGTCTGCACGCGTTTGGTAAGGATGCATGACTGTCAGCTAGTTAAATAATCAGTAGCTGATCAGCCATGCATCCTCACGGGGTTTTTAAATATAAAATAATAAAAGACGCAGCGCTTTTACCCGCGCTGTAAACAAAAATACAAATAATAATAAATAGGGGCGGGACACTCCGCCACAGTGTCTGACCAAATTTCTGTCAAAACTTCAGTTTCTCCCACTGTCCAGATTTCCACAGTGAAAAACTGGGGTGCTTTTTTTTCTTCAATTCACTGACGCCGTAACAACTCTGAAGCAGTTAAAATAACAGTAACACAATAATAGTTTAAAAAATAAACATCGGGTGAATTTATTGCATATCATAACAACTCATTATTTTCTTTATATTGTCAACTAGTCAACACATGTTAAATGTGTAAAAAGCCTGATTTAAAAAAATAGATTAGCTATTACCATTTAAACATATAATCAGAATGATTAAACAAATAATCCATATAATTGTTTATTTTATTTTTGACTGGCACTAACACAATCTAATACATTACTCTGCTAACTTGTAGAGCACATTGATGCAGTGTTGTACTTAATACAATTTTTAAAAAAATACAATAGCAAAACTGGGATGATTATCATTTTTACTGTTTCCAACAGGGACAACAAATTAAAGCTGAAACTCTGACAATCCCAGTTTTCACAAGATGTCTGGTAACCCTAATGTAGTTCCCAAAGACATTTTTTTGTTTTTTGCTCTGCTTGTTTCCTAATAATATGAACTAAACTACGCGCAAAATGTTTACTTCCGAGTCAGGTCACCTTGTATAGTTTGTTTCCTATGTGCAACCGGAACCAGTCTAGTAGTTATTCACATTGAGGTTTAGCAAGTGAACCAGGCTCAGTGTGTAAGCAATACGGACCGAGACCACCTCTTTAGGTGGACTCGTTACGGTTCGTTTCCCAAGCGGACTTTGTTGTTCACACTTCGGACCAAACCCTCTAAGCGGACCCAGTGTGAACACAGCCTTAGCAGACATACAACCACATGATATACAACTGTATGAACTGTAAGACCCTAAACTAAACATTCTGCCTCCATCCCCGGCCTTATAATGAGAATTTAATAAGGAATGATTCTCCAAAGTTGTGAGTCTTAAAGAGAAAGTACAAACAGAAAGATGTATCATTATATTAACCTGCGGGTTGTTGAAGCTCCTTCTATGTTTCTATCCTGTTATTCTAACTTTTTAAACTTTCACATACAAAATACAAGGAGCTATTCATCGTGGACCTTGAGGAGATGTTTATCATGGTTAAAACTTTCTGTTTAATGGCAAAAGGGAAATACAGTTTTTAGCCAGTAATTGGCACCTAACATCCAGTATAAGCTAATGAGGACCTGAAGGGAGGCTGGGGTTGAGTATTTCATTGTGGGCACTCCAAACTATTTCTAACCTTGGGAATAGTCACACACTGCTTTCAAGCATCTACTTCTACTTTAAAGAGAAAAAACACAGAACACACAAAAAAGAAGAAACTGAATTTTTACAAAGCTGATATTCCCTTCAGAACATTCTCTTTGACACTTAACTGGAAAGAATACAATCCTTGCATGGTTTAACTGCTATTTTGTGCATCTTAGCAACAGCTCTGTTGCATTATTTTTTTCTTGAGTCATACTTTTATAAAACATTTTCTTTTTGTGATTTTTTTTTTTTTTGGCAAAACTGCTAGTTATAAAAAGTATAGACTTATAATTGAAAGACTGTCTGAAAAAAGCAGCAGACATTGCTGGTCTATAAAGATTTCATAAAATAAATCTATTTTTACTGAATTGTTTTTTTATTTGTTAAATTGCCATTGGGTTATGTGTTAAATGAGAACGATTACGCAAGCAGTTTTTTTTATTGCATGCAGTTTCTTAACCTTAAAAACTAAAATGCTTATTTTCTAGTTAACTGAAACATTGCCATTGTGATTACAGGTAAGATTTTACGGCTGATCTACATTGTTGAGTTGATGCGTGTAACTTGCTTGACTCCTGTTGAAATTGCCTGGGATGCTACGTCCAAAGTCTAACACATCAATTATACATTCTTACTGTGCATATGCTTTAATTTTGGATTTATCTGAATTGACAATGATAATATATGGACTATGCCACTTGTTGGCTTTGCAGTGTGGATCCCTGCCCACTAAACATGGTCAGATCTGCCCAGAACTTGCAGCCAGCGCATGTAATATGTGTTTACCTTCATTGACCTACAAACAATCTGACAATAAGGCCAAGTTACATTTCCTTATGGTGGTACCCCTCACCCCAAATACATCCCCAACTACTGATCTTCAAAACTGGAGTAAGTACATGAGGGGGAAGCTCTGTAATGGTAAGAAGAAAGGGATCACTCTTGATAAAAGTCAATACACTGCAGGATGTAAAGACATTAAAAGGATACCTTTGCTTAAACATGTGGTGACCAACGGGGCTGTAAAACATTACTGTGAAGTAGCTTTAAACCTGAATTACAGTTACCGCTTGACCTAAAATGCTTGTTCTGCTCACAATCAATAACTTAAGGATACTGTGAACTATTTTGTTTTGTTTTTACTGTAAATGACTCAACATAAGTGGTATCACGTTACAACATGTTGCATGGGTTATTAAACCCTTATTACGTTTAAACTATTTAAACTATTCTGTGACAACTGCATGATGTGGGAAATCCGAGAAAACCCAACAGAGCTCAACCAAGTTTGTGTAAAGTGCCGCACGATCCAGGACTTGCTTCAGTGATTAAGCCTGCTAGAAAAGGAGCTGGAGGAAATGAGACAGCAACAGGAGCTTGAGGAGCTGACACACCCACAATTCATGGAAGTCTGCACCCCTAGCAGACTGAAAGCCACCAGGGAGATGGATGAGAGTAGAAAAAGCTGGGTTCAGATAGGCAGAAGTAGGGAAAAAAAGAAACTTCATCAAACACAACCACCAGAAATCCAGACATCCAACAAATTTGAGCCACTTCAACATTTAGATGACCAAAACCAACATCAAGAGAATGAAAGAAACAACATCCAGGACCCTATAAACAGTGCTGGCCAGGCAGCAAAAAGAAGGGAGGTCATGATTGTTGGGGACTCCATATTGAGAAACACAGCAAGTTCAGTTCGCAGTTTGGACCGCCTTACTACAATAGTGTGCTGCCTTCCAGGAGCCTCAGTCAAGCACATCACTGAGAATGTGGACAGGCTCCTAGAACGAACAGGAGACGACCCGGTAGTAGTCGTCCACATCGGTACAAACAACATTGGATGAGACAGACCAAGATCCCTGCAAAACAAATTCAGAAAGCTAGAAAGGAAATTAAAAGACAAGACCAAAACTGTGGTATTTTCTGGGATACTGCCGGCACCTTGCAAAGGACCATATGGACAGCTGGAAATACAAAATCAAAATGCATGGCTGAAATCGTGGTGCAGGCAGGAAGGCTTCACCTTTCTTGAACATTGGAGCACATTCTACAACAAGGACTATCTATATAGGTGGGACGGACTGCACTTAAACAGAAAGGGAACCAATCTACTCGGAGAAAGGATCCTTGAGGAGGTCCAGAAGCATTTAAACTAGAAAGGAAGGGGGGAGAATATAAAAAAACAGAAGGGAGACCACATCAAAACAAGGGCAACAACTCAGGTAAGACAACTATTAAATGTATTTATCTTAATGCTAGAAGTCTCAGAAACAAAATGTTAGAACTTGAAGCTACTGCACTAACAAGTAACTACGATGTGATAGGTGTTACAGAAACTTGGTTGTCTGAGAGTGATGGAGACGAATATAATATTAGTGGGTACACACTGTATAGGAAAGACAGGCAGGACAGAAGAGGCGGAGGGGTAGCGCTATACATAAGAAATAGTCTTGAAGTCCAGGTGTTAAATCAGGACAAAGAAAACAATGCAGACTCAATATGGGTCAGAATAATGGACACAAATTCAAAGGGCATAATAATAGGAGCATCCTATAGACCGCCAAATTCAGACGCTGAGCAAAATACTCTGTTATACAATGACATTCGAAATGCGTGTAGAAAAGGAGAAGCCATGCTAATGGGGGAGTTCAACTTCCCCCATATAAAATGGGAAAACCCGATGGGGGGCACGACGGACGAAATTGAAATGGTGGAAATGACAAATGACTGCTTCCTAACACAATTTGTCAAGGCACCGACTAGAGGGGAGGCATGCCTTGATTTAGTCTTTTCAAATAATGAAGACAGAATAACTAAAACAGAGGTCAGAGAGCCATTGGCAAACTCAGACCACAACATGGTCTCATTTGAAATATTTTTTAAAACCCCAAAAGTAATGACTAAAGCTAAGGTTTACAATTTTAGAAAAGCAAACTATGCAGGTATGAAACAGAGACTAACAGAAGTAGATTGGAGTAAAATAGAGAAAAAATCCACAGAAAAAGGATGGCTGTTTTTTTAAAAATGTAGTACTAGAGGCGCAAAACAATTATATCCCAAAAGTAGACAAATCTAAATCTAAAACAAAATGGCCAAAATGGTTTAATAGATCAATTAAAAAAAATATTCAGCGAAAAAAGGCACTTTACAGAGCGTTTAAAAGGGACCAAAAACAAAGTACACAGAAAGAGTACTTGGAACTGCAAACACAAGTCAAAAAGGAAGTTAGAAAGGCCAAGAGAGAGATAGAAATCAATATTGCTAAGGGGGCTAAAACCAATTCCAAAATATTTTTCCAATATTATAACAGCAAGAGAACATTCAAAGAGGAAGTTAAATGTCTAAGAGACACAAATGGCAAAATCATAGATGAAGAAAAAAAAATAGCAAATATATTAAATGATTACTTTTCACAGGTTTTTACAAAGGAGGACACGGACAACATGCCTGACATGTCGACCTGTTCCTATCCAATTTTAAATAACTTTAGCATAACAAGGCAGAAGTGTTAAAGGGACTAGGAGTTCTTAAAATAAACAAATCCCCTGGGCCGGATGAGATCCTCCCAATAGTACTCAAAGAAATGAAAGAAGTTATTTACAAACCGCGAACCAAGATCATGCAACAGTCTCTTGACACAGGGGTTGTACCGACAGACTGGAAAATAGCAAACGTAATACCGATCCACAAAAAGGGAGACAAATCCGAACCAGGTAACTACAGACCAATAAGCCTGACTTCTATTATATGGAAACTTATGGAAACTATAATAAGATCCAAAATGGAAAATTACCTATATGGTAACAATATCCTGGGAGACAGTCAGCATGGTTTTAGGAAAGGGAGATCGTGTCTAACTAACCTACTTGACTTTTTTGAGGATGCAACATTGAAAATGGATAACTGCAAAGCATAAGACATGGTTTATTTAGATTTCCAGAAAGCTTTTGACAAAGTCCCACATAAAAGATTAATTCTCAAACTGAACGCAGTAGGGATTCAAGGAAATGCATGCACATGGATTAGGGAGTGGTTAACATGTAGAAAACAGAAAGTACTGATTAAAGAAGAAACCTCAAAATGGCGTGAGGTAACCAGTGGTGTACCACAGGGATCAGTATTAGGTCCTCTGCTATTCCTAATCTACATTAATGATTTAGATTCTGGTATAGTAAGCAAACTTGTTAAATTTGCAGACGACACAAAAATAGGTGGAGTGGCAAACACTGTTGCAGCAGCAAAGGTCATTCAAAATGATCTAGACAGCATTCAGAACTGGGCAGACACATGGCAAATGACATTTAATAGAGAAAAGTGTAAAGTATTGCATGCAGGCAATACAAATGTGCATTATAACTATCATATGGGAGATAATGAAATTGAAGAAGGAATCCATGAAAAAGACCTAGGAGTTTATGTTGACTCAGAAATGTCTTCATCTAGACAATGTGGGGAAGCTATGAAAAAGGCCAACAAGATGCTCGGATATATTGTGAGAAGTGCTGAATTTAAATCAAGGGAAGTAATGTTAAAACTTTACAATGCATTAGTAAGACCTCACCTAGAATATTGTGTTCAGTTCTGGTCACCTCGTTACAAAAAGGATATTGCTGCTCTAGAAAGAGTGCAAAGAAGAGCAACCAGAATTATCCCGGGTTTAAAAAGCATGTCGTATGCAGACAGGCTAAAATAATTGAATCTATTCAGTCTTGAACAAAGAAGACTACGTGGCGATCTGATTCAAATATTCAAAATCCTAAAAGGTATAGACAATGTCGACCCAGGGGACTTTGACCTGAAAAAAGAAACAAGGACCAGGGGTCACAAATGGAGATTAGATAAAGGGGCATTCAGAACAGAAAATAGGAGGCACTTTTTACACAGAGAATTGTGAGGGTCTAGAACCAACTCCCCAGTAATGTTGTTGAAGCTGACACCCTGGGATCCTTCAAGAAGCTGCTTGATGAGATTCTGGGATCAATAAGCTACTAACAATCAAACGAGCAAGATGGGCTGAATGGCCTCCTCTCGTTTGTAAACTTTCTTATGTTCTTATGTTCTTATTTGGGTTCAGTAAAAAAAAAAAAAAAAAAGTTCACTAATATAAGAGGCTTATGGATAATCAGTTCTTGCACACAAGCCAACCATGTGGCTAAAAATTGGGAACTGGAACTATAATAGTGTAAACAACTGTTTGTGGGTCTATAAATACAGATATCATGTATACCTTTTAGTTCATTTTATTCCCAATAGTGCAGTTTGAAAAAGGTTACACACATGCTGTATAGGACTAGTGTAAGCTATACTAGTAAAAAAGGGCTAATAGAGATAACAGGGAGACTCAAATGTTATCTGGACATGAGGTATACATTTGTAGCCTGCTAAGTGTAACCCAAAACATGGTCTATACCCATATACATAATGATTTAAAAAGAAAAACATAAAAAACACAACTTCACTGTTTACTATCTACTATATACTGTGCAGTTACACCAGGCATGACCACACACTTTTCTTTGATATTTTTCAGGAAATCTGCTCTATGTTTATTGATCCCTGTGAGGGTGTGGTATTATGGCTTGCTTATACATTATCTCTGAGACTATTTATTTCACAAACTTCAAACAATGCAGGTATAATATACAACCTTTGAGAATTTGCCTTGACCTCCTCTTCATAATGCCTGTCTGGCAGCCATCTTGTAAATGTTCCCTGTGGTAACACAAAAAGTATCCACATTATCTGAATAAATGCCTGTCATATAAATCAATCAATCAATTTTTTCAAATGGTGGTAAAACAATTACACATAATTTATATAAAAAAAAATACATAAAAATGTATCCACCAACATGTAAAGAACCAAGTATGTTGTTGAAGTCATGAGAAGACAGACTAGTGTATTAGTAAGTCAGTAATCTAGCAAAAAGGTTTTGCACTGAAACCATAGATTCAGAGTTGCCATGAGCTCAAGATTATTATTTCTTAGCAGACAACCCTTATCCTGGGCGACTTACAAGATATCACATTATTTTTACATACAATTACCCATTTATACAGCTGGATTTTTACTGGAGCAATTAGGTAAAGTACCTTGCTCAAGGATACAGCAGCAGTGTCCCCCACCTGGGATTAAACCCACGACCCTCCGGTCAAGAGTCCAGAGCCCTAACCACTACTCCACACTGCTGCCCTTTCAAATGCCCTGGATGTGTCAAGAGCTGCTGTTCGGATTTCTTGTTGGGCACTGAGGGCATTGCTCAAACTACATTTTAGGATTTAAATCATTTCAAATGGACCTCTCAGCTTTGAAATTGAATCTCAGTATTTCAAAGGTCATAAAAATCCAATAGCCTCATACAGAAGTGATTAAATGATAGATGGAAGTTTACTTATGTTTACTATAAATTAATATGTATTGAATGTGCTTAATGTATACTTTATATTGTCAATGTTCTTGTAACAGGGTGAGGTGCCCTGTACATTGTTTTGTTTATTTTATTTTAGAACGGAGTCCCCTCCGCCCATGTGCAGTGTATTTTCTATTTGTTTTGTTTTATGATTTGTTTTATTATATTTAAATGTATGACGGCGAGCGCCGCAGGATTTGTTATTTATGTAAAGATGATGGCGTACCGCCATGTTATTGTTTTGTTTATTTTTAAAACGTGTCCTGGCAGAGGCGAGATCGGTGCTCGTCCTCTGCCAGGAGTAATGAAAAAAACTTGTGCAGAAGGTGGCCATCTCCCGAATTAAGTGATTAATTTTGTTGCTAATCGGGAGATGGTCACCTGAATATAAAAAGCCTGCAGCTCTCCAGCTCGGTGTGGGTGTTTGGAACGAGAGGAGAGAAACAAAACGAAACTTAAAACTCCAGGAACAGTGAAGGCATTTGCTCAGCCTGAACAGGGTTTTGTTATTTTTATTTATTTATTTATTTATTTATTTATTTATTTATTTTTTTTACGGTGCAGTGGTGCGGGCGCCGTTTTATTTAAATAATCCAAAAATAAATATTTAAACAAAAATAAACACTGTGCTCACAGAGCAAAATAAAAAGGTTAAACAGAAACAAATCTCGAACACAAAATAAATAACAAAACCCAGGTCAGGCTGAGCAAATGCCTTCACTGTTCCTGGAGTTTTAAGTTTCGTTTTGTTTCGTTTTGTTTCGTTTTGTTTCGTTTTGTTTCGTTTTGTTTCTCTCCTCTCGTTCTCTCCTCTCGCTCCAAACACCCACACCGAGCTGGAGAGCTGCAGGCTTTTTATATTCAGATGACCATCTCCCGGTTAGCAACAAAATTAATCACTTAATTAATTCGGGAGATGGCCACCTTCTGCACGAGTTTTTTTCATTACTCCTGGCAGAGGACGAGCACCGATCTCGCCTCTGCCAGGACATGTTTTAAAAATAAACAAAACAATAACATGGCGGTACGCCGTCATCTTTACATAAATAATAAATCCTGCGGCGCTCGCCGTCATACATTTAAATATAATAAAACAAATCATAAAACAAAACAAATACAAAATACACTGCACATGGGCGGAGGGGACTCCGTTCTAAAATAAAATAAACAAAACAATGTACAGGGCACCTCACCCTGTTACAGTTCTATAGATCTGAAGCCACCAGAAATTACTAAATGGGTACAGTATATGGATTAGCCCAAGGAATTAAACAGATGTCATTGACTTTGCCTTCTATACATGATATTATTGTGTACATTATACATGTGGTATATCAATGACAGTAAAATCCTTAAAGATCAAACTTTATGCACAACAGTACCATTGGTTCAATTGTTCAGTTGCTGGTGCATACATGTCCTTGTGGGTAGTTTACAGTACTGAAATTCTGTACAGTAAGTAATAAGTTTTTGTTTTCATTTTTTATAATTATTGCAGAAACGAGCCTGTTATCTTCACAGCAGACTGCATTTTTCTAAAAGGTGTGCTCAGCCAAGACCCTGGTTATTGATGAACTACTGAGATAGGGTGACCAGATTTTCAAAGCTCAAAACCGCGACACATTGTCAAATAATTGATAAGACTAAGTAAACCATTTAAATAAAGGATATTTAATGGTTATTTAAATAGCCATCCTCTCACTCTAAATCATTTTTTTTAAGCAGCTAGCTAATTTAGTACACTCCTGGGTGTATAATTTGTGGCTAATTAGTTTAAGTAACCATATTGTGTTATAGTATTGTGTACTATTATACTGAGTTTATTATTATTAATAATAATAATAATAATAATAATAATAATAATAATAATAATAATAATAATAATAAATCATTAAAAATACATTTATGTTTTGCTATTTTTCTTTTTCTTTTTTTTTTTTTTTACTCACTGTGTCAGGCTCCATTTATTGATGTTGTTGATGTGGTTTAACCTGGTGGATTCGGATGCTTGCAACCTCTCGCTGCTCTGCCTAGTGTCTGGGCTAAATCCCGCCAGAACTGAACAGCTACAACAGTACCATATTATACACAATTGAATATAAACTAAATGAAAACGCACTGAGGAATAAGCATGGATGCCTGTGTTAATCACTTTATAAAAATAATTGATTGATTACCCTACTACCTTGTTTTTTCATTTTATTTTGTTTTCATTGCAGGTGCCATAAACTAAAAGTGGTTGTTTACGTTATTTTGACAAAAGGTATTTAGTCTGTCACACTACAGGAAGTGCTTAAAATTTTTTTTAATATTTTGAGCAAAATATCGGGACACCGGGACCTTTGATGGAAAACCGGGACGTCTGGTCACCCTATACTGAGAGCAAAGTTAATCAGTTTTTACAAGCTTCTTGACCAAGGAGACCATAGGTTACCGTATTAAATGTATAGAACAATGAGAGTACTTCAGTGATTAATATTTCCTTTAAATATCAATAGTTTCTTTCAGGATTTTCAGGATTTTCTTTCCAGTGATGATGATGCTGTTTCTCTTTCTTCTGGCTCTAAAATGTTCTCTTTTCATTAGGAACCTTACATCAGTACTTGAAAGCTTGAAATTTGGCTTAGTAGTTTTTCCATCCATCACTAATGCTATGGTAACTGTTCCAACGACATTTCTAAGGTAATTACACAGCACTGTTCCATATACCAGATCTGTTCTAATAGACCCTATTCACAAAGCTTCAGCTAATGAGCTATTTATTTTCCAAAGTCAAACGTGGTTTTTGAATAATAGGTGACTGGTGAGTAAATTAATATTATTTGACAAGAAGAAGCCCAATGGTGCTGGTGCTATTATAGATTTCTGACATATTAATCCTTATGTATTATAAGATGTATTCACTAGAAGAGATACAAAGAATAACAGTTTAGCATTGTACAAAAGTAATGATGGCTGAACATGCCACAAAGAAGTACATGTCAAAGTGAAGCACAGAGGACATCAATAAGTAGCACAAGAAATCAATAGCATAGATCACACAATCTATGAAATGACCCTACACTGCAGCATTACCAGATTCAGCACCCTCACCAAATTAGGGTAATTTAGCCCCATTTCACTGAAGGTTTTACCAACATGGCCACATGAAGACAAAAATAATACAAATAAAATAAAAAAACTTCTAGCTCTGTACAAGACACACACCCAGAATGTACTCTTTAAAGCACAAACTGTTAACACTTCCGACACATTACTTTGGGATTAGTTGAATTAATTAATTCGATATCAAAACTATCTGGTGTAGGAGAGTTAGGTGAATTCGCTCCCTGGTGTGAGGTCAAACACTATAGCCTGAAGGAGCAACTGTATTAAAGCCTACAGTGAAAGCAGTAATATATATATATATATATATATATATATATATATATATATATATATATATATATATATATATATACAGACGTGCTCAAATTTGTTGGTACCCCTCCACAAAAAACGAAGAATGCACAATTTACTCTGAAATAACCTGAAACTGACAAAAGTAATTGGCATCCAACATTGTTTATTCCATATTTAATAGAAATCAGACTTTGCTTTTGATTTTTTATCCAACATAATATTGTAAATAATAAAACAAATGAAAATGGCATGGACAAAAATGATGGGACCCTTAACCTAATATTTTGTTGCACAACCTTTAGAGGCAATCACTGCAATCAAACGTTTTCTGTGGCTCTCAATGAGACTTCTGCACCTGTTAACAGGTAGTTTGGCCCACTCTTCCTGAGCAAACTGCGCCAGCTGTTTCAGGTTTGATGGGTGCCTTCTCCAGACTGCAAGTTTCAGATCTTTCCATAGATGTTCGATAGGATTCAGATCAGGACTCATAGAAGGCCACTTCAGAATAGTCCAATGTTTTGTTCTTATCCATTCTTGGGTGCTTTTAGCTGTGTGTTTTGGGTCATTATCCTGTTGGAGGACCCATGACCTGCGACTGAGACAGAGCTTTCTGACACTGGGCAGTACGTTTCGCTCCAGAATGCCTTGATAGTCTTGAGATTTCATTGTGCCCTGCACAGATTCAAGGCACCCTGTGCCAGGCGCAGCAAAGTAGCCCCAAAATATAACCGAGCCTCCTTCATGTTTCACTGTAGGTATGGTGTTCTTTTCTTTGGAAGCTTCATTTTTTCATCTGTGAACATAGAGCTGATGTTACTTGCCAAAAAGCTCCAGTTTTGACTCATCTGTCCAAAGGACATTCTCCCAGAAGGATTGTTTCTTGTCAATATGCATTTTAGCAAATTCCAGTCTGGCTTTTTTGTGTTTTTCTTTCAAAAGTGGAGTCCTCCTGGGTCTTCTTCCATGGAGCCCACTTTCGCTCAAAAAGCGACGGATGGTGCGATCAGAAACTGACGTACCTTCACCTTGGAGTTCAGCTTGTATCTCTTTGGCAGTTATCCTTGGTTCTTTTTCTACCATTCGCACTATCCTTCTGTTCAATCTGGGGTTGATTTTCCTCTTGTGGCCGCGCCCAGGGAGGTTGGCTACAGTTCCATGGACCTTAAACTTCTTAATAATATTTGCAACTGTTGTCACAGGAACATCAAGCTGCTTGGAGATGGTCTTGTAGCCTTTACCTTTACCATGCTTGTCTATTATTTTCTTTCTGATCTCCTCAGACAACTCTCTCCTTTGCTTTCTCTGGTCCATGTTCAGTGTGGTGCACACAATGATACCAAACAGCACAGTGACTACTTTTCTCCATTTAAATAGGCTGAATGACTGATTACAAGATTGGAGACATGTGTGGTACTAATTAAAGAAACTAATTAGTTTGAAATATCACTATAATCCAATTATTTATTATCTTTTCTAAGGGGTACCAACAAATGTGTCCAGGCCATTTTAGAATATCTTTCTAGAATAAGCAATAATTCATCTCTTTTCACAGCTTCTTTGCTTTTTATAGTATACATGATAAAATAGCTTTTAATTTCATCACTTTTCAGGAGGAATGAAGCATTATTTCAATGAGCTGTAAGGGTACCAACAAATTTGAGCACGTCTGTATATATATATATATATATATATATATATATATATATATATATATATAAAAATATAATAAAAAAAGAAAAGTAAAGTTGCAAGTGGAAACAAGGCTTTATACTGAGACTAACTGTGTCTTTGCTCTCGCGCCGGTACTGCGGCTGTTTTTTTTTATTCTCTCTTTCTCTCTTTCGGCTGCTGACCCTCGTGCACTGCACTGCCTGGCAAGGGTTGTGTTCACATGACCAGATCTCAGTTTATTAACATATGTCATATCCAGTCATATAAGAGAAGCGTATTGTTTCCTTACTGCTGCTGCAATAGTATTTGATGTGTATGACTGGAGTTAGCTACACCCTTCATTTTCGTACAGCATTTGTTGATCACAGTTCTGAGTTAAATATTAAATACTGTGTATTTTCAGTTAACGTAATCTAAAACGAAAAAGGGCAAAAACAAAAAAAATCTACATTTTCCTTAACAAAATGGTAATAGAAACTGGAAAATTTTTAAAAACATGAAAAATGAATATTCTGAGTTGTATTAACACTGTTTCAAGGAAATGCTATATAAATAATGTAATTTAAATAAAGCCAGCCTGTCGGGTCCAGCAAATGAAAATGGCATCTATCAAAGCAACAAAAAAAAGAAAGTGTTCGTTTAACAGTGACTGTAGTAAACCACGCATTGTGCTCTTTTTGTGGCCTTGTGTCCCGCGGAACAGATTCCAAATGTTCGCATGTGTGCTAGTGCACTGATAGTTTAAGGATTATTGCCCACATTGTCAAACAGGTAACACAGCAATAACAATCCATGATGTGGTACGGAACAGAAAAGCCAGAGCACTTGTTATGTTTTTTAAAAAAAATTAAAAACCATCGCTCTTCCTGCAGTGATTTAGAGGACAGATCTCAAACCTCAGTGCACTAGATTTAGCAGTGATTTAGAGGACAGATCTCAAACCTCAGTGCACTAGAGCAGACATTTTGAAAAGAGCTTTGAAACAGACTTTAAAGTTATAAGTGTAAAAAGTTGTCCGAATGTTAACAATGGAGAGAGAAATTACAGGTACTGTGGCAGAGCAGGGCTCTGCCCTTGTAAATATTGGCAGGTATGAGGTTAAATTCCCCTCCCTGCCCAGGTTTATTGTGTCAGGTGGGAATAATGAACAATCAATTAGAACCCAGCCACCTGACATAAAAGGAGGCCTCAGCGCCTCAGTAGAGAGAGGTAGCTGAGAAAGCAAGCATGTATTTTGTGGTGCTTGCTGGTTTTTCTTGGTGTGTTGGTTTTTTTTTTTTAATTTTGTAAGTTTTACTTTGTTTATTATTTGTGTTTTAAAAACCTTTTGTTTGGCCCTTGTGTCTGTTTATTTTGTGTTTTCTATTTAATAAAAGTATTTTGTTGGAACTGCAGTCTGCCTCTGGGCCTCATCCCTTGCGCCATCCTGTCAAAGCAAGAAGGCCCTTGAGGGCATGGGTTGTGCTGGATATTGTCACTTCTTGGTGCGTTGTTAGGCACAAGGCGCAGTCGAGTGCCTGCAACCAACCAAGAAGTGACAATATCCAGCACTACCCATGCCCTCAAGTGCCTTATTGCTTAAGTAAGTCTGTGTTGTATTCTACCATTATCATGTTGAAAAAATTGGGAGATTAGTGGTCATGGCCTAGTCATATTCTGTTTAACCATGTCAGGATCAATAATCACTCTCCAATTGGGCAAATGTTGTAATTTAGATGAAAGTCTTAGTAATAATAAATTTAAAGTGAAGAAACTAGATTTAGTTTGACAATTTGATAATAAAAAGTTGTCACCACCTTTGTTTCCAAGGTAGCACCTCTCTGTAATGCTTTAACAAAGCAGTGCTGAAATGACAAATTTGTTAGAGGAAATTGAAATACAAGGTTCAGTACTTTCAGGTGTACCCTGTTAAGTGGGACAAAGTGACCTTAGCTTCTTGTTAATAAATGAAGGAATAACATGTTGAAAAGTGTGTTTTAAACAGTGTGCAGCAATGTTGAAGGAAATGAGTCAGGAAAATAAAGAAAAGGACAATAAAGAAGAGTAATTAGCTGCAAAATCCTCAAAACAACAACAACAAAAGGGTTTGTTTGTATAATATGGCTGGATATTTGACATAATAAAAGTAAATTTAGAAGGACTTTGGAAAAAGTGTAGTGCAGTGTGGCAAAGTGCCCCGCCCCTGTGTGCATTTGTGTGATCTGTGTTGTATGTTGCGTGCGTGTGTGTGTGTTAATGTTGGTGTATAGATTGGTACACGGGATATAAACGGGTCTGTGTTTCACGTATATTTAAAGTGTAGATTTGTATTTAGGCACGAGGAGAGCACAAATCACTTCACGTGCTGGTTAAATGTAATATGTGAGCACGGGGTTGCACAGAATTAATTCACGTGCTGGGATTCAAGTGAATGATTAATTAGTAATTGAATCCCAGCACAACAGTATATATAGATGCACATTTTCACTCAGTCGTGGTTGGTGTTCGGTGAGTGGAGAACGGGAGAGAGAGGAGAAACTAGAAAGTGAAAGAAAGAAAGAACGTAAATATTGCTTTACTCACCGTGTTTGTTCGTCCCTGTTTGTTAGTGTGTGTTCGTTTTTGTTTGTCTCTTTATTTTGGCGCAAGTGCCGTGTCCAGTGTTTTTGTGTTTCAAACCTTTTATTTTCTGTTTATTAAATGCTGAGCGCGATCACGCGCCCAGCTTATACCAAACCACATCTCTCTGTGTATTCCTTTTCTGGTCAGACGGCCAGAGTGGGTGGCGTCAGACCAGAAAAGGAATACACAGAGAGATGTGGTTTGGTATAAGCTGGGCGCGTGATCGCGCTCAGCATTTAATAAACAGAAAATAAAAGGTTTGAAACACAAAAACACTGGACACGGCACTTGCGCCAAAATAAAGAGACAAACAAAAACGAACACACACTAACAAACAGGGACGAACAAACACGGTGAGTAAAGCAATATTTACGTTCTTTCTTTCTTTCACTTTCTAGTTTCTCCTCTCTCTCCCGTTCTCCACTCACCGAACACCAACCACGACTGAGTGAAAATGTGCATCTATATATACTGTTGTGCTGGGATTCAATTACTAATTAATCATTCACTTGAATCCCAGCACGTGAATTAATTCTGTGCAACCCCGTGCTCACATATTACATTTAACCAGCACGTGAAGTGATTTGTGCTCTCCTCGTGCCTAAATACAAATCTACACTTTAAATATACGTGAAACACAGACCCGTTTATATCCCGTGTACCAATCTATACACCAACATTAACACACACACACGCACGCAACATACAACACAGATCACACAAATGCACACAGGGGCGGGGCACTTTGCCACATGCAGTCATTAAAATAATTCTTGACCATGGCTCCCGAGTGGCGCATCCGGTAAACGTAAGCGTGGAGTGCAGGATGCGCCCTATAAGCGCTTTGTGATGGTGGTCCACTATGAAAGGCACTATATAAAATAAAGATTGATTGATATAGCCTGGACGTCGCCGGTTCGAGTCCAGGCTATTCCACTGCCGACCGTGGACGGGAGTTCTCAGGGGGCGGCGCACAATTGGCCGAGCGCCACCCGGGGTGGGGGGGGGGGGGGGGGGCTTAGGTCAGCCAGGGTGTTCAACTGAATGCATACTGTACATGGATAATGTAGAATGTTAAAATTAGTACATTTCCACCTTTACTCAGTAGTAAACCCTTCGCCAACTTGGACCTATGTTTTATTAATCATCATGTGAGCTCTTACTAGCTTCAATTATTATCCCTAGTTTTTAACCTTACCCTATAGAGCCATTACAGGAATGGTCTGGAATACTTTAACAAGATAAGCCATCTATTCTTGGCATCTATCCATGATTTATTCTTTCAGCAGATACCAGCTGCTTTTCATTTCCTGAAAAGGTACACATTTACCATACTGCCTTTGGTTTAAAACTTTAACCCATGATATAGCAAATTACTATAGCCCCCACTATGTTAATGTTTTGGTGGAACCTATGATTAGTATTACACATACATGATTTAATGCATGTCATTTTTATTTTCTCAGAACTCTTCATGGCACTTACAACGTCTCTACTTCTATTTTCTTGAGATTCATGTCAATCAAAGTTAGTTTTAAATCTGTACTTGTTCTTATGTTAATGAACAATGAATTAAACATTAGGCAATGTCAACACAAGATGGAGTTTGCACAAGCAGTCTGTTACACCTTGTTCAACATAAATTTGGTCCATGATCTATGATTGAGCCATTATGTATACAACACATGTAAACGATGAACTGAGTTCTCTACAGGAATACATACCCTGAATAGAGGAAAGAAGCAGGTATGTCGTAACAAAACATGAGCATTGTCAATATTTTAAAATGACAAAAAGTAATAGATATGTTAGCAATGGCTTGTTTGAGGAATGTGTTGCAAAAATTGTAGGCCAGTCCCCAGAAGTTAAATCAAAATGGGAATTCAAATGCAAATATTATTATTATTATTATTATTATTATTATTTATTTCTTAGCAGACGCCCTTATCCAGGGCGACTTACAATTGTTACAAGATATCACATTATACATTATTTCACATTATACAGATATCACATTATCTTACATACAATTAGCCATTTATACAGTTGGGTTTTTACTGGAACAATCTAGGTAAAGTACCTTGCTCAAGGGTTCAACAGCAGTGTCCCCCACTGGGGATTGAACCCACAACCCTCCGGTCAAGAGTCCAGAGCCCTAACCACTACTCCACACTTAGATTAGTAATCTAAAATGTACTAATAGGTGGCAGGACCCAGGAAATGATTTGCATTAAATCTGAGGCAGCTCTTACATACCTTCTTAATATTGTAGCAAATATAAGATAATAAATTTAGAATAGGGTGACCATATTCTGTAAACCAAATCCGGGGACACTCAGTTAGACTGACATGTGTGTTGCAAAGTGTATCGCAAGCAGCTTATATTTCAACAGTTGCACATATTCATTACAAATAGAAAACAAAGATGCATATCACAGAAACAAAAACACACTGCGTAATAATTGCAAAAAACTTTAAATTTAAAAAAAAAAAAAAAAAAATTTTAAAAATTACCCAAACTAAACAAAACAGGCAATATGCAAGAGCCTACTTCTCCTGTTGCCTTCAAGCCAAAGCTAAGTAGCCAGGGTTAGACGCGGACATACTGGGAACTTTGGGATATGGATAACCAGGAGATTCCTGAAAATATAAAATTGAATTTTACTGATATTCTACTGTACAGTATGCTGTTATGGGTTTTCATGTCATGTCAGTTTAGAGAAGGGGAAAAAAGTATTTTAAAAAAATTTAAAATCTTTGTATTTTGATGTTTTTTTTTTCTTCAACACTGTTTAACACATTTACATACGCACCAAGCAAGAACACTTATTAACGTCCATAACACTGGGGTTTATGAAAAACGGGGCAACGAGCCAAAAACAGGATATCAAACTTAAATATCGTACTATATATTATAATAAAGGTTTGTACTTACTCCCTCGCCATTATCATACAATCCTTTTTTTTTCTTTTCATGTGATGCAGTTAGCCTATCTAAACCGAGCACGTTTTTTTTAAACGCAAGTGTTTTTTTTGGTTTTTTTAGACAAAAATACATTACTACGGTAATGCATTTATTAAAAAAAACAAAGTAATCTAAATAATGTCCTCTTAAGTCTAGTACTTCACACTCGCTCCAGTGTGTACTGAAGCTGCATTTGTCGGCAGTTGAAAGAGCGAGTCAGCTCAACAAACTAGACTGATAGGCTATAGACAGTAGAATGCCAGTGATTATACAAAGAAACTGAGTGGTAGGAATTTCTGTCAATCAGCCCACGGTAACTTTTTTTTTTTTTTTTTAAACAGACGTTGGATCATCGACTAAACTTAAAACCTGATTGGTTACTACAAATGTCAGTGATGAGTCAAGAAAGCGATTGGATGTAATTTAATGATAGAAACATGGATATTTCTAACGCCTTTACATTACATTAGACCAATGCAAGAAATTAATAGTAAGTTTATTCGGGGATGAGCTTCGTGAACCGGGGACCGTTCCGGGGATATTATTTGCCTGGGGACTCAGTACCTCATCCGGGGACTGTCCCCGGAAAACAGAGACGTATGGTCATCCTAATCTAGAAAGGATATCGCAATTTTTTAATGCTAGGATCGTTTTTTTTTCTAACTTTGCAGGGCAGTTAGAACAGCCAGTTTTTAACAATAGGAAAAATAATAAAGCTGTTAATTTTAGAACAGTTGCCAGACATATGTAGACCAATTGAGTTAGGGCATTATACTTAGGTAGGAAGTTACAAGTTGCTATCAAGGTGTAAGATTTGGAGAATGTACATGTTATGATTAAAATAAAATACTGTGATACCAATACAACAAATCAATCTATTTAAGAAATCAGTTCAAATTTGCAGTTCACCTACTTACCCAAAGGAAGCTGTGCAATTTGAAACTGAGACCCTTACTGTACAATCGTTAGAAGCAAAGTAAGAATGAATAAACATCCCCCAGAATGGGATCATGGGTTCCTATGTGAAAGTAACAATAGAGAAGGAAAACCCTCTCTTGGGAGGAAGCCTCTGAGATTGCAACTGGAAGGTACAGGAATACTTATGCAAAACATAATTACAATTGGACATGCATTTTCCAGCAATACAGTAGCACAAAGCTAAATAATGTTTTATCTTTTTTTTTTCTTTTTATCTTTACACCAAACTACAATTTGCTCCATTTATGTCAGAAGGAAAATATACTTTTTATGTTACACAACTAGTATTAGGCAGATCAAAAAATGCATTACTTGTTTTGTAAGATGAAAAGTTAGATTTTACTTTCCTTATTTTGCCACAACTTCTATCATAAGATTTCTGAATACTACAATTTGCATGTTGAAGATAGAAACATGGAAAGTTACATCCAAGTTCACTGAGTTTATTGTATTATAGTTTTTGTTGTCAAGGTTATTTAGCTGTACATTCAGCTATTATAGCACTAATTAGTAAATTACAGATCTGTACAATGATGTCGCATAATAAATTGAATTGAGAGCAATAGACAAAACAACATTACATTTATCCATAAAATGGTCCAGGAATTAATGCACAGGCAAACCATGTTGAATTAGAAAAATTGAAATGGGGTAAGTAAATAAGCAGTCTGTTAACTAACCCAGCTAAATAACAAGCAAAACTTTATTATTTTTTAAAATAGAATTCAAGTCCTCTAATCTAATTTCCTCAGAAAAATAAACTTGTTCTCTCTTGCCAAGAAGAAATTGAATTACCTGTCTTTTTAAAAGCGTAACATAATGCACATTTTAAAGCAACTTCTGGAAATTCAGAAGAGGAAAGCAATCCTTGGCTTTTTATCCTTTAGTGTAGGATTGGCAGTTAGTTTCACATAAGAGAATTTCACAGAGGTTATAACAATTCTTAAAGCTTTTTTTGTTTTCAGGAAGAGATATTTAAGATATATTTGTAAAATAAAGGGGAAAAAACATCTTAGAGACGGTTATTGGTACAGAGCAGGAGTAAAACATGAAAATGCTGTTGAAGTCCGTTTGACGAGGTGCTTGTTGATTTATTATTTACATTTGCAGAACTGATTTACAAGAAATAATCTCAGTTGGTGCTGAGTATAATCTCCAGTGCTCTAACTACAAAGGCACCATGAATTGAGTTTAGTAAGTGTAGAGAACAAAAATGTCCCACCAGCCTTGTTGGTAAGGTTTTGCATCAGATTAAGTTAAGGTGATTGAAAGGTCTATAGACATCTGCAATTGTTTACACATTATTATACATAGCAAGGGGATTCCTATGCTGTACTTAAAAGTAAAATAATGAATTGATTCAAAACTTCTTTTACCCCCACTCACAAAGTGTTTGAAATGTAAATAAAAAGAGTGTTTGTACTTACTTACTTCCAGATTACTTTACAAATTTAAGAGATGTAAATCCCAGGAAACAAAAGTTAAATAAAATACAGCATTGCATCTTCATATAATCCACGTAAAATAAAATAACCCAAAGGCTAAAACACTTCTGAGCCTCAAAGTAGATGTTTTGAAAGCTACTGCATCCCAGCTACATTGCTATGGTTTCTATTTAGAGATTATAGTAAAAGAAAATAGGGAAACTTAAAACATGTGGGAAACAAGACTGTTATTCATTATGTATTTATGCAAAGGCAATTTGCATTAGGTACAAAAGCTTAAAGCAAATAGAAACTGTAGATATTTCAATCATATTAAAGAGGATTACAATTAAATGTGCATTCCTTTGGGTAATCTGATGTTTAGATAATAACCTGATATCTTCAAACACAATTTAAAACCAATTTGTTTTTTAAAAAGAATGTGGAAATGAAGGATGTACCTTATGTTTTTCCCCTGCTAGCTCCACCTGAATTATATTATTGACAATAATCTCTGCCAATCGCCCTATTTAAACCCCAAATGATGTCCTCATTCTCTGTCTTGCGTTTTTCTTTTGCCTGCCACAACACAGCTGACAAACGCCGCTGGCCATCCAGCCCTCGACACTGCTGGACAAAGCTTTCTCGCTCTGAATTCTCAAATGCTGAATCTGAATTCCCGAATTGGCTGTCTGTTTTAGTTTGTGTATCACTACACAGCCCCGCAGACTCCGACTTAATCATTTAAATCTGATGATCAATTTAGATTTGAAATGACTTTTCTTTCCCTGCAGAATCGAATTCTTAAATGGTGACTCCATTTCTCTTCCTGGGCAATCCGCCCGCCTGCAGCACGCTCCCGCCGTCCGGGCACCCAGGCTTCTGAAACTATTATCCTGGACACTTTTCCAGCCAATAACACGCCATACAAATTGAATACGTGGGCTTTTTCTGATAAACATGCGCCCTGTGCGGGTCGGTGTACACATGATTCTGTTCAGTTAAATGGCACAAGCTCTTATTGTTTCATCAGCTGTTTTCTTCCTTTCCATTATGCAATGGTTGCTTATGTGCCTATTTGAATGGTGAAGGGGTGAGAAATCATTGAAAGACTGACTCTAAACATTGTGTGATTTTCCTGTGTTTAACGTAAAGCTTTTTGAACCAATGTTTAACATGGTCCAAATTTGTGAACCATGCAATTCTGCACAGTTTCGCAGTGTATTGCAATTCCTCCTTTTGCAAGAGCCTGCAAACCACAGAGAAAGAGGAAATGTTTATTGTTCAAGCCAGTCAGACTGTTGCGTTTGATTTATGGTTATGTTAAGCTATATGCTTCAGAAACCTTTAAATATTTTTTACTGCATAGATATGTGGCTAGATTATGTTAAAAGCCATTGATTGGCTACTGATGTATCGTGAGTTCTACTTCTGCTTTTGATAATATTAGCTATTTTTATAAACTAACACATGATGACTTCTGCTTTTGATATGATTAAATATTTTCATAACCTGCAGTCTGCCTAGATACAAATGATAGCTATGACTTGAATATTGCTGATTGATTATGCTTGTTAATACCATAAGGGTGCTGGCAGGTGTTTATTGGCAGAATACATCACATGATGTAACATCCCACTTCCTATATGGCAGTATAAGAAATGCATGTGATGGTTTTATCACAGCTGAGGGGGCTCAGAAAAACTACATCTACACTGACAGCAGCGCAGAAAGCCATGGGGGCAGAGCTCCCTGGCAGCTCAGGAAACACCATCATCTGCGGCCGGGTATAAATTGCATGTATTGCATTTAATTTCCTTTGTTCCTGTTGTTGATGTAATTCCTGAATAAACTATTTTTGGATTGACTTAATTTGAAGAAGACTGTTTGAATATTTTTAAGAAGAAATCGAACCACCTTACAAGCAAGTCAAGCTAACAGGGGCAGTTTCCCCTCTCCCATGAGTGAAATTCATAAGTCAGGTTGTTACAGATTTTGGTGAACATTATTTTTATTATTTTATTTTTTATTTTCGGAAATTTGTTTTGATGCTCCGCTACACCTTGTTGCTTTGTGCTTTTGCCATGGATCCGCATATTCCTCAAGCCACTCACTCACTCACTCACTCAAATAGTGGGGCAGTCTTAATGTTACCGGCGAGACTTAGGGTCAAAACGTTTTTCTTTTTGGGCGCAGGTCTCTGAGCTTTCAGAACACTGGCAGGTACAGTTCCCAGAGGTCATTGAGTAGTTTACAGCATGTTCTGCCATCTGTGCTTCCCTATGTGTCGTCAGGCTTCCGCTTGCTTTGTTATGGGATCCTAATGTATACAGTTACATTATATTGTACAGTACAAAATAAATGTATTTTTAAGCAAATCGAATGCCTGGCTATATCACACTGCACTCAAATGATGTTATCATTAGTAGGCTATGCTTCAGCGATCTGATATTCGACAATTCACCCCTTCACAATCCTCATGCCCGCTCAAGATTACATGGCCACCACCCTTGCTCCATCTACTCGCTCCCCCTACACAACCAGCCGGTCTGCTTTCCGCAAGCAACCAGGATTGAATTCTGTCTTTCCTTGTTCACGCATAAGATAACCTACACAATTCAGCGATCTGATATCGAACTTAAATTCATCTATTTTGAAATGTCATCATGTCCACTCAAGTTTACACGGCCACTACACTCGCTCCTCTTCCTACATAGCCAGCCGGTCTGCCTTCTGAAAAAGAAAAATCTCTACCACTGTTTAGAAGCCCGGAAAGACATCAGGATTTGTTCTTCCCTCTTCAGCGCTGAAACGGTCTTTCTTTGTTCTATGATGACTTCATATTCTATATCCCCCTATTCATTCTGTACCCTAACCCTAACCCTAAACCCTAAACCTAACCCTAAACCCTAACCCTAACCCTAACCGCACCCAAAAGTAATGTTAACCAGCATTTAACCCTTTGCAGATGGCCCATTATAATTTCAGACAAATTCGTCTGATGACGTAATTGCACACAGCACTGTGACAAGTATGTTATTTTTTTCAAATTAGCATAAAACCTTTGTCAGACTTCAGACAATCAAACAAACAGCAGTTAGTCTGGTCTGTAGTTCAAGATCGATATTTTTATTTTATTTTTTAGCAAAGTATTTTTCTTTCTTTCTACTGAGCGATTTGGTGACCACAATGCATTCTACAACGAATTACCTGACAGCATACTAAATCGCCCAAAATGTTTATAAACAAACAAAACATGTAATGAAATATCTGTGTGAAAACTTCAGGCATGACAAACCAATCAAAATGTATTTCACTAAAGCTCCTAACCAATAGAGTTGAGTTTTTGGATGCAGTGCAGCATTTCAGTATTTATGGTTGCAGTGTTTACTCGAGATTGCCGTAGACCGTGACCAAGAAATACGGTAGAATACATTTTTATAGAAGATGTTGATGGAATGCCAGAAGGAGAAGAATATCTCCTGGATTACGAACTTCTTCACACTGATATGAAGATTCAGAAGTAGATGAGCCTGTGAACGTTCCAGTTTTGCTTGTTTAGTTTTCAATAGATGTTAGTTATATGACCTGGTTATAAATAAGTGACAGTTCTTACTCTGTCCATCTCTACCTCTGTGTATTTTCTTTTGATTTGTTGACAGACATGGATCTCCCAGCTTCCAGGATTTTATTTGCTCTGAAAAAACATTAATTGTTCAGTCCTACTTATTTATGTCATTCCCTGTGCTCTCACGCTGTAAAAACAAACCATGAAGCACATGAAAATGAGAGAAAACCCATCCACAACATAACGTCTTATGTTCAATATTATTAGAAAATTAAAGACTTTTGATGAGCATTAAAAATAAAATACACTTTTCTTAGTCAGAGAAAAAGCAGCACGTTACCTAGTCTTTCCTTCAACATGAGAACAGTGTATCTCTACAGCCTGGATCCTCCAGCCGTGCAGCTCTCGTCGTGCAGCTCCAGCCGTGTAGTCATGTGTGCACAGCTTTTAATATACTGCCGAAGGCAAGCTGATTCATATGAAGCTCATTCATATTTTATGGACAAAGTGCACTTTAAGTATTTTTCTGAAATCTGATTTTTTTTTTACATATGCACATAAGTATACAGACAATTTGAATTACAAATATTTTTAAAGCAATTAAAAAAAAGACAAAAATGTGCATGTTTTTTCTTTCTAGTTGGGTAAATTTACTTAATGTTAGAGTGTAACCCTTGGTATGTCCAGGTTCTACAGACACTCAGCTTTTCAAAAAGGTATAAGACTCTATGCTTTAAATTGATATATACATTAACTCACATAATAAGCTAAAACCCTGCCAATCTCTTCTCAAAAAGGTAAAAACGTGCACATGTCAAACAATTTTGTGTAAAATGAAGACCATACATGATATTAAAAAAAAAAGCTTTCAGATTTAGTTCCTGCAGTTTGTGGCTACCACTGATAACTTTACATATTTTAAGTAGGAGATCAGTAAATTACACTTATGAGGACATTTTCTTTTTTTCTTTTATAAATTTGGAATCGGCAATTATTTATTCTTGTTTTCTCCCCAATTTTGAAAGCCCAGTTGTTATTGTTATTATTGTTTTATTTCAACCCGACTCACCACTGCCAGCCTCATGCTGACTCAGGAGAGATGAAGACGGACCACGCAGCTCTGGGCAACTTACAGGCAGGCCTGCAGGTGCCCGGTCTGTCTACAGGGGTCGCTGGTACACGGTGAGCCAAGGACACCTTGGCCAACCTAAGCCCTCCCCTCCTAGGCAGCATGCAGCCAATTGTGTGCCGTCCCTGGGAACTCCCATCCATGGTTGGCAGTGGAATAGCCTGGACTTAAACTGGTGAACTCCAGGCTATGGGGCGTATCTTGCACTCCAAGCGGAGTGCCTTTATTGGATGGGCCACTCAGGAGCCCCATTATGAGGACATTTCTAAAGAAAAATGAAATTTCAGGTGGATTTTTATTTGTCACATTCAAACTTGGTCAGTTCGGGTATACTTGATCATAGAATGAAACCATTATTTATTTAAGAATCTGCAGAACAACCGCTTTTTGGAAATGTATAATACTGTATACTTTAAGTAGATATTTAGACTGATACAAGCTTTAAAGTTAAGTCATGTTAGTTGGCCCTCAAAATGGTACAATTCCAAAGGGTTAATCAAAAGTGACATATAGTTATGGTTGTATATTGTTTCACAGGGCTGTTATTCACAGCATTTCATGGGCTAAAACAGGTATTTAGAGATGTGCACAATTAAACACAATATTTATTCCTTCCGTATGATGCAGTAGCCAAAGTCAATGTCAACAGGTCTTCTCCATGATATATCTTTGCCCAACAGAGTACTGCTAGTATGCCCGTAGTGGGGGGCATCTGTCCATCAGGATCACCAGAGGTTTCTTCCAAAATGGCAGGGGTTTTTCCTCTCCACTGAGCGGTGAGATTACTCTTTAATTCCCCCTTCAAAAAAAATGAAGTGTGTATAGGAGGCAGTGTGGTCCAGTGGTAAAAGTCCAGGGTTTGTAACCAGAAGGTCTCCGGTTCAAATCCCTCCTCTGCCACTAACTGACTCACTGTGTGACCCTGAGCAAGTCACTTAACCTCCTTGTGCTCCATCCTGAAGACAAGATGTTAAATCAATGTCCTATTGTAAGTGACTCTGCATATAATGCACAGTTCACAGCCTACCTCTGTAAAGTGCTTTGTGGTGGTGGTCCATTATGAAAGGTGCTATATAAAAATAAATATATTATTATTATTATTATTATTATTATTATTATTATTATTATTATTATTATTATATACACACACACAAAAGAAAAAAGGTAATGTAGGTACACAAACATTATTGATAACATTATATACATACATACACACATATACAATACATATACCGTAAAACTTCCAATAATTGCCGGGTCTCAAATAATCACCGGTCTCCAGTAGGCACCGGGGCTGCTGGTAAGTATTGTAAATAAACGCAGGGTCTCTTTTAAATGCTGGGTCATGAATAATAATATAATGCACGTCATACTGGATGTTCCCGCCAATACACCCAAACAACTGTACAGTGATCTTACCAATTCATAATATACTGTTAATAAAAATAAATAAACCTTAAAATACACAAAAAAGGCAACCTTGTTAATATCAGAAACCAAGTTTGTATTTGGCTTCCTTTCAGCAAGCTTCAAAACTGGGTTTGAAATGTAAGAACAGCATTAACCATTAACCTAACCTTAAATTAAGTTTTCTTATTATTCATCCTGAGGGT
Organism: Acipenser ruthenus; assembly: GCF_902713425.1. Taxonomy (NCBI): domain Eukaryota; kingdom Metazoa; phylum Chordata; class Actinopteri; order Acipenseriformes; family Acipenseridae; genus Acipenser; species Acipenser ruthenus. Next base: position 101,497,415 of record NC_081189.1, on the reverse strand, counting down.
CACTTTGATCGCTGTCACTTATTAACAGTTCATTCTCTAAAGCTCCTCCTCCTCTTCCTCAACTTCAATGTCAATGACAGTTCCCTGTGCCTTCTTGAGCTCTATGGACAGTAGCTGTTTTACAGATGTACACGGTTCCCCTTTAAAACAATGAATCTGGCCATCTTCGCTTCTGTCCAGAGCTGTAGTGAGTCCACAAGCCTTGAATGACTTTTTCACATGCTCCATGTTTAACTTTCACCAAGCTTCCAGGACCCACTGGACCAGCAGACAACATGACAGAGCTTTTAAGTTACCACCTGAAGTGTACAGCTTGTCTTTTATGGTTAATTTTAAAACCCGTCTGAAGCATTTTTGAGTGTGTTGTGAGTCCACAGTATGAACATATTTTCCGATATTTACAGGGTTGCCTTTTTTCGTATTAACAGTATTTCAGCGGTTGTTTTGCAATGAAGATGCTTTGCTGGTTCATTTGTCTAAGCTTACCAATGTACAAGTTTGAGGGTGAACAATAAATAAAATGTTTTTTGATAAAGCTGATACTTCTTGCTTTTATTGTTCATTTTAAAACCATGTTTTGAAGTTTTTTTTTTTTTTATTGTGCTGTAAGCCTACCGTAATACATGCTTGTGTTCCGATATTTACAGGGCTGTCTTTTTAGTGGATTTTACTGTTTTTATTATTATTGTTCATTTTCCAGCGATTTGCTTATCCTTTTTTACGAATGTATAACAAAAAAATAAATAATACTTGCGCTTTATACTTGGGGGTGTACAATACAATGGAATTTTGTTATAAAATAAAACTGTTTAATACCCATTGACACACAACCTTTTAATGACATTGCTGGAATGTTGTAATTTATTTATGTCATTGCTACAAGGTTGTGTGTTAGAGGCTTCTTCATGATGATTGCATCTGAAGTATTTGAAGAAGTTAGTGAGTTTACATAATAAATGCTGGGTCTCAAATCGACGGTATGCAATAGGTGCTGAGCTATTGGGAAATATTGTAAATAAATGATGGGGCATTTAAAATAAGTTTTATGGTATATATACCATAAAACTTATTATATATATATATATAAGGCCGTCCGTATACGTCGAATATACGGATGCCTCAGGGCGTTGTGAGGCACGAGACCAAATCGGGTCCCTTCAACCCATGAGAAGTCTGTATATTCAATGTATACGGATGCCCTGAAGGGCCTTATTGCATTTATAATCCAGGTAAAACAGTGGATTTGAAGGGGAACAAAGCATAAATCATGTTTAAGGCAAAAAATTATTAGTGTTTTTTTTAAATTAAATATCCTTATGCCAAATAAAGTAGTCCTATGTATAACTTTGAACTACACACTAGTTAAGATGAGTAAATTAATTCAATTTACCATTTGCGGTCCATTTATTCAGCGCCTGTCAATTTATTTTCACACGAGCTGTTTATTTTACACGTGCTATTTAAAAGTAATTTTATTCACAGTAAAACAGGTTTATATCAACAGGACACTCAGTACTGCATCTCCAGCCATGCCCCACCCCTTGTTCACTGTATTTTTCACATATCTCTTCATAGTAGTGCATACTGATAAATCATCTGCTGATCACTCGTTTTATCACCAAACTCCTCAATAATGCGATCCAAGTCATTATTTTATTACTATAACATCTCAAAAAGCTTGGCAAATGTCCGCGATATTCTCTGAGCACTGGATGCGGAAGCAGCTATCTTGTTTGTTTATGTCCATGTTATGGCTGTGGTGAAGGAACTATGCGTATTGCTCAGATCTGCCTCCGTTTTTTTTTCGGCTTCTCTCGGCTTCTATCGGTCTCACTCGGCCTTTGAAAGCTTTTCTCGGCTTTTTCCGGAGAAAAAAAAGACTAGGGACCTGTGCTTGACGTCTTTTGACGACCCTGTCCGACATCAGACTGGAAAGGAAAAATTTCTCCATTCTCAGAGGCTGTATATTGGCTAAGCACACATGAAAGCAATACACACGTCGCATTTACAGGAAGCTTATGGAGGATGTAGTCACCATAACTTGGTTCCACCTGAATGAGTGCTTAACAAACATTTACCTTACTCTGTTTTATAAGTGGCCTGGCCAAAAAAATCACAATTATAATACACATGATTCAGTTACATATGTTACACCACCAAAGCTACTATCCAGCACGTTCACAAAAAAGTATTAATACATTATATAAAGTTGTGCTTGAAATTATGTAGCGATAGCAGTATCTTTTTGATGCAGTATCAGGGTGAAAAGAAAACTAGTTTTAACTGTGCTTTTCCTACCATTCTTTTATAAGCAAACACATGTCGGTGCCAAACTTTTGTAATGTAAAATGTGTTATTATACATTAAATCTTTGGTTATGGTACGCTAGTATTTCAAGGACTCCACGTTTCATTGAATCTGATTTCAAATTAAATTTGCTTTCCTGAGAGTCTAAAAACGGTTTGTATCCGTGATGCAAGCACTGTGCCAAGCAGCCCCAGTCATAATTTAAAAAGGAAGAAAGTTATTAGAACTACATAGGAAAGTAACAAACCTTAAACTATACATGATGTTTCAAAATTACAACAGGAGAAATAATTGAAAACATTCAATTATGTGTACAAAGTAGTTTTATTTATTTTCCCCCAATTTGAAATGCCCAATTATGTTTTTTCTCTTCACTGCAGCGAGTCCCCGCACAGCACGGACGTTCTGAGGGTGTGTGAGCATCCTCCGATTTCACAAGCCTAAAGCTAGAATCGCTTTGACACTGAGCAATCCAGAGCAGAAGGGGGCGGGCTACTGATCCCGGAAGACAGAGATCAGCCCCGCATCTTATCCATTTTGAATATGCTTGGTATCTGGCCAGTAGGGTTCGCTGTTGCATGATGAGGAGAATGAGTCTCTGCCGGTTTCCCATCCCCCACCCCGGGAGCGTCAGAGCCTATATGACGCCCCCCTCAGGGTCCCCAGCAAAGTTCGGCCTCTTTGCACAGTCTGGACGTGAACTGGCACCGTCCAAGCTGTGTGACTCATCCTGCGCTCCCCGCGGCAGTGCTTTAACTTGATGAGCCACTCGGGGACCCCCTATGTACAAAGTAGTATAACAGATGACTTTTTATGAGTCATGGCAGATGACTTATAAAAACTAAAGAATAAGGTTCACATTCAACTCACATATTCTTTTTGGCCACCATTTTTGTCTTATATCAAAACAAAGCAATATGCAAATGTAAACAAAAGATAGACCTCTTTTTAGATTAATTGAATATAACCTAGTATCTTTTACATAACATTCAGCAAGGAAAACACATTTACTTTCTATAAGTAACAGGAGTATAATGACTTTTGCTGAATTGTCATAAGCAAGTGTAATTTAATGCTCAATGTTTATCTTAATTTTCCTTGTCACTCAACCTCTTCGGGGTTATTGTCCTGCATGCAACCAGTCACTGTTGGTCTGGTGGAATAGAAACCAACACCAAACAAATAAGTAGATGAAGAATAGCTTCTCATGCATTCATTTAACCCTGTTTAAGAAATACAATACATACAAATTGGTTTGAATGCAGTGAGTCATATTTTTATTTGTATATTCATGGGAAATTCATTGAGCATTTTACTGTATTGTTTGTCTGAAAAAATCTGTAAAACTTAAAAAATCCAAGTAAACTAAAAAAAAATCTTTGGCATGTTATCTTAGGGTCTTGAAATAATTTGCCCTCAAATGCAATTGATTCAGGGTTGAACAGTGAAAGTAGGCAAAATAATTTTGCAATAACAATCAGCAATTTAAGTTCCCGTTGGGAGGGTAGAGTGTTATGGTATTTATAACAGTGATTTTCTTGTAAAATGGAAAAAGTAATATTTTTTAAATTCAGTTTATTCTTATTAAAGTTATCAAACCTCCTACATGGTGGTCCCTAATCAAAACCAAACGTTTTATTGTATATGTGTACAAAACCGTAATCTGTCCATGTAAAATATCATTTGCACCACTTCCAATTTAAAGGTATAATTAATTGTCCATTGAATTGCTTATTGCTTTCAGGTGCATTGAACCATGACAAGTGGGTTAGCACTGCACAAGCCTTTGTTTCCTTGGCCTATTGTAATGATACTTTTTAGTGATCTGTATGCCTTTAAGGTGCATCACTAGTCCTGATACTGCATGGAGTAACATGGGTCTATCGGTAAAGCGTCTGACCTTTTAATATGTATATTATGGGAAAAGAGCCGTGGGACCTGGCTATGTATGATCTGAATCCTACTACTTAATAAATGTTTGTGCCTAAATTCATTGGCTTGGACTTCCTTTATTTACCTCCAGCCTGCGATCCTCAATGATACCAGCCTACCCAGTGTTACACCATGCAATAGCTATACAAACAAACATTAACTATCAAAATGAATCAGTGTTTTCAATGTTGATTCATAGAGAGGGCTTTCATCTTGGGACTGCATGTAAACAAATTTGAAGTAAACAGACTTACTACTTTTATAGTTATTCACTTGGGGGTAGATTACATTTAAATACTGTGCACTGTCAATAAGGCAGGATAAATGGTGATATTAAAATGAAAATTCATAATGACACACGATTTGTTTAGTATTAATTCAAAAGTCCATGGTGCAGGGGTCCCCGAGTGGCTCATCCGGTAAAAACGCAGCCACGTGGTGTGCAGGGTGAGTAATACAGCACAGGTGTGCGTCCTGGCTGTGCAAAGTCGCCGCTCTTTGCTGGGGATTCCTGAAGGGAGTGTTGCATTGGCTCTGGCGGTCCCGTGGGTTATGGCGGCAAAACCAACAGGGCCTGTTTCTCCTAATCATTCTACAGCCAACCCTACTGGCCAGGCTCCCAGTGAGCTCAAGGGCGGACACCTGCAGGGCTGGCCTTTGTCCTCCAGACGTCGGTAGCTCGCTGACATCCACTCTCGAGTTCCTGGGTGCAAAAGAGGAAGCTGGCTCGGTCGTGGGATCGGAGGTCATCCACTAAACCTTCAGCTCTCCAGAGTTGTGTGGGGAATGGCTGCGGTGCCACACACAGTATTTTGCGGCTTGTCTAATGTGGGGTCATGTAAGGGGTGTGTCATTTAATGTGGTGTAAAACACATGAATTACTGCTGTAGAACTTGGTAAGGGAGGTCCTTTTTCAAAGGCAGCTTCGAAGTTGCTCTGACACAGTACACTTGAAGATACACATTAGAAAAACAATAACACAACAGATAAATGAAATAGAAAATGGGCATTTTATCATATCAAAGTATGCCAATACACAACTATAGACTATACAGGTGTAAATGGCACACAACCTTTAAGAAAATATATCGATTATTGTACTTTTTACTGCATTTTAATTAAAGAAACAATAGCCAAATACACAGTAAAATCTAATCCAGCCCTTCTATATACCTCATTGGCATAAGTATGGGGTCCCTACCAAATTCCTGTTAAAATTAGTGTTGTGATACCCACAACAATCACCTGTCTATTCTGGAATCCAGCATGATTTGTAAGTCTTGTCTGTCTAAAATCAATGCAAATATGATTGTTTTGTCTGGTATCAAGTCATGTTTATAATCAAGTATATTGCATAAATGCATGTCTGAGGGTTACAGCCTTCTTTACATAATAGAGAACGTACAATTTTAATTAATACAACCCTTGCGGGGTATTCTCGGGCACTACTAATAGTATTTCAACCTGTTTTATACAATATTAGATTTTACAGTCCCCCTGTAAACCAACAGACTGTATTATTATTATTTGTTTATTTAGCAGACGCCTTTATCCAAGGCGACTTACAGAGACTAGGGTGTGTGAACTATGCATCAGCTGCAGAGTCACTTACAACAACGTCTCACCCGAAAGACGGAGCACAAGGAGGTTAAGTGACTTGCTCAGGTTCACACAATGAGTCAGTTGCTGAGGTGGGATTTGAACCGGGGACCTCCTGGTTACAAGCCCTTTTCTTTAACCACTGGACCACACAGCCTCCTTATCTGGCACAGTTTTCTGGTTGCTTTTTTTTGCACAAAACGTATAAATAATATAGAAAACCAAACATTACATTTATTATTATTATTATTTATTTCTTAGCAGACGCCCTTATCCAGGGCGACTTACAATTGTTACAAGATATCACATTATTTTTACATACAATTACCCATTTATACAGTTGGGTTTTTACTGGAGCAATCTAGGTAAAGTACCTTGCTCAAGGTTACAGCAGCAGTGTCCCCACCGGGGATTGAACCCACAACCCTCCGGTCAAGAGTCCAGAGCCCTAACCCTAACCACTACTCCACACTGCTGTTGTTCTTTTGTTCTTCGTAAATTATTATTATTATTATTATTATTATTATTATTATTATTATTATTATTATTATTATTATTATTATTATTATTATTATTATTATTATTTTATTTCTTAGCAGACGCCCTTATCCAGGGCGACTTACAATCCTTTAATACCTTCACTCATTAAATGCCTTTAATACCTTCACTCATTCCATGGTCAGCAACTTAAACATAATGTAGCCTATCATACAATAAAAAGAAGCTAGCTCAGAGAAGCTACTTCCAAATGCTTCTAAATACTTAAATATATTGGTGAGATGCTTCAATTAATACATTAGAAAACAGACTTTAGTTCCCACACAAAAAGTAAAACACCACATTTTGTGGTGCCTTCAATTTCAGCAATTGTTTGATTTGATGCTGTGTAAGAGCAAACTGTAAAGCTGCACAATTCTCAGAGCTTCACCAGAACGCACACACGCCTTAGCCTTAGATTTAATCTACCCATTGGTCCTTGTATTTAGTGAGTATATTTTATTTATTTATTTATTTTTTAAAATAATTTAGTAGTCACAATTAGTTTGTTGTTGTTTTCTCCCTAATTTAGTAGTGTCCAATTATTTTGTTTAGTTCAGCTTACCGCTACCACCCCTGCGCTGACTCGGGAGGGGCGAAGACGAACACATGCTGTCCTCCGAAGCGTGTCACATTAGCTGCCTGCTTTTTTACACACTGCAGACTCACCGTGCAACCACCCAGAGCTACAGAGTCAGAGGACAACGCAGCCCTGGGCAGCTTACTGGCAAGCCCGCAGGCGCCCTGCCAGACCACAGGGGTCGCTGGTGTGTGGTGAGCCGAGGACACCCTGGCCAACCTAACCCTCCCTCGCCCGGGCGGTGCTCGGCCAATTGTGCGCCGCCTCCTGGGAGCTCCTGTCCTTGGTCGGCAAAAGAATAGCCTGGACTCGAACTGGCGACGTCCAGACTATAGGGCGCATCCTGCACTCTACGCAAGTGCTTTTACTGGATGAGCAACTCGGGAGCTCGTATATAGTGAGTATAGGCCAAGGAAAAAGGCTTTCAGAATTGTTTTCCACTGTATATTAGCAGATTAAAACCCCTTATTTCTTTGAAAGATGGTTTGGGTTGGGTTCATCTAGATATTTTGGGTAAGATTATACTTCAGAATGTTACATTTTATATACCCACTCTCCTCTTGTTGTGAAATTGTATTTCTTTGATAAACCAAATTATTTGTTGAGTTACTGTAGTGAAATAATAAAGTTGATTAATTTTTGGACACCAATTCAACATCCCTTGTTGTGTTGACTGGTATAACTTTTCAGGACTCAGTGCACCTAATATGTCATCAATGGGTGGAAAAATACTACAAAATACCACACACTTTGAAAGACTAAAATTCAAACTCACATTCACATTCAAAGTAATTACAACCAAAGTAGGGTTAATGGTAAATTATAATCTTAACAAATGTTATTATTTAGTTTTTACATCTGGACTTTTTTTTTACCTTGTTAAATGAGTTACCGCCTTTTGGATTCATTCTTATTCATTCTTTTATGTCCTGCATGCATAATCAGACAATAAAATGAAACCATTTTGATTAAGCACAGGTTTCATGGGTTCAGAGAAGTAAAACTTCAGAGGATAGTTTTTTATTTATTTTAACTAATGATTAAAGCTCCAGGGTTTTATATGACATCTGATCTATGCCAAACCAAAATGCCCTTTGGTTTGTAGTAACATGGGACTTTACTGGTTTAACACAATCATAATAAAATTATAAATTTAGACTAATTAGTTTTAACTACAATGTAATAAAATAACTTTCCTTGGCACAGTATTTAGTAAAAAAAATATTTTCTTTAAACATAAATATCAAATTAATGAACCTTCTAATTTCTGAGATTGACATGCATGGCCTGCTTTATTGTATAGAGACATTGTGAAACTAGACTAGCAGAAGAAAAAGTTCATCAGTGAAATGTGCTGCTTTAGTTCCCATCCTGGCTGCTTTGATTGTGCACCCTATTAAAGCAGCCCAGTCATACTGAATCAGTAACAACATTTCAATGGAAGCTTTAATCCCATATCATAATTGCATAAATGGGTTTGAATGTCACATAATGAACAAATAAATGGACCGTCATCAAAACCAGATTTGGCAGGAATGTGTGTGTGCCCAGCTCAACAAGAAAACTAGTTATTCAGGCTACTTCCACTAAATGTGTCATTTTATTTAAACGATTTTCAAACATAATTGACCTCTAATTGTACTCTACGGCTTGAAGATACAATCCAAATATGAGATGCGGAAGTCTGATAAAATAAAAATCACATAAAGGCATTTGCAATTTCTTTGTTGGATTATTGATATTTATCTAAAGGTCAAGTACTGGTGAAAGAATATTCTTTTCACCTTTTTGTTTGAAGTTTTGCAGTTACAAAAACAGGTTTATTTTTTAACACATCCCAGAAACTCATAAATACATTACATATACTGAACAGGCCATACAAAGGAATTCTTAATGTTACATCTATTCTCTTTATACCTTCTAAGTATAATTCTACCATTCCATCCTACATGTAGATTAAAAGATATGGTTTAATTACTGTTGTGTGCTACAGAATGGAACACTGAACTGTGTGGTGATTTGGTTGGTTATTCCCAGTTTGGATAGTCTCTGTCTGTAAGGTTTTTTCAAGTCACCAAGGCCATAGAAACAAATGGATATCAATATAAAATCCAACCCCGAAGTAAAATAATAATAATTTATATACAGTAAAATCACCCAGCCAAATTTCTAGCGCAATCCTTGTTTCAACTATTAATATTCTGTATCTTCTTCCAAAGCTAAATAGAGTACCATAAAAACCATTGTATAAGTCGATTTTCTTGGCATTTTTGTGGGGCCCTTAAAAGGGGGAAGCGACTAATACACCGGTCTGATTAGTACTGTAATCTACAGTGTGATAAACTACTGTACCAGCGCCACAATAGGATTACTACAGCTATGGTTATTATGGCTCACACAAACTTAACTGTCAACAACCCATCGTTCTAATTAAAAGTTTTAATGTGTTACTCTCAATACCCTTAGTCAGTATGAATGTTAAATGTAAGCTTTCACTCTTGACTGACCTCCTCTCGACCCAGACGCGTGTACGTGGAGGAAAAATAAATTGTTGTTAAACTTACCAATCTTCAGAATACGAAAACGTCACAGCTATACTGCTCACTGTTAACACAATAGCTGTCAATCTCCATGGATTAAGTAGGACAGTCAGACAAAAAACGAAAATGCTACACAACAGGTTTGAAATTGCGCCTTGTTGAATTTTCCAACATGCATGGCATTCGCAATGCTGAAAAAACAGTATGTGACTGGAGACAAAACAAAGACAAATCAATATGGTGAAACAGGGTTATTTCGAAACTAAACCTGTGTGTTGAGCATGTAGGAAAAAAAAAATGATTATAAAAAAAGTATTTTAAACACAAAAAGTGGGAGCGACTTTTACACCAGTGCAACCTACACAACGATGTTTACGATTTTGCATGCACATGGATTAGGGAGTGGTTAACATGTAGAAAACAGAAAGTACTGATTAGAGGAGAAACCTCAAAATGGAGCGAGGTAACCAGTGGTGTACCACAGGGATCAGTATTAGGTCCTCTGCTATTCCTAATCTACATTAATGATTTAGATTGTGGTATAGTGAGCAAACTTCTTAAAATTTGCAGACGACACAAAAATAGGTGGAGTGGCAAACACTGTTGCAGCAGCAAAGGTCATTCAAAATGATCTAGACAGCATTCAGAACTGGGCAGACACATGGCAAATGACATTTAATAGAGAAAAGTGTAAAGTATTGCATGCAGGCAATACAAATGTGCATTATAAATATCGTATGGGAGATAATGAAATTGAAGAAGGAATCCATGAAAAAGACCTAGGAGTTTATGTTGACTCAGAAATGTCTTCATCTAGACAATGTGGGGAAGCTATGAAAAAGGCTAACAAGATGCCGGATATATTGTGAGAAGCATTGAATTTAAATCAAGGGAAGTAATGTTAAAACTTTACAATGCATTAGTAAGACCTCACCTAGAATATTGTGTTCAGTTCTGGTCACTTCGTTACAAAAAGGATATTGCTGCTCTAGAAAGAGTGCAAAGAACAGCAACCAGAATTATCCCGGGTTTAAAAGGCATGTTGTATGCAGACAGGCTAAAAGAATTGAATTTATTCAGTCTTGAACAAAGAAGACTACGCGGCGATCTGATTCAAGCATTCAAAATCCTAAAAGGTATAGACAATGTCGACCCAGGGGACTTTTTTGACCTGATAAAAGAAACAAGGACCAGGAGCTCTCTATACCAGAGCTGCTGATAGGCTCCTTCCTGGGGTGACGCTCTCGGTCCCGCCTACTGAGGGATTAAAACCGTCATACTGAGGAAGCCATTTCTCTTTTTGCATTGAAGCCGTGAGGGCGACCGATGCGACCTCGCTGATTGGTGGTCGTCTTCTCTTTCAGGGAACCAGGGTTACGGTAAGTAACCTAACAGTCCCTTTCAATTCTAAGATGACCACCAACAACATTACATATGGGAAATGTATACCAGAGCCGTCGTGAGGGAGAAGGAACGGCAGCATACGAGGGACGCATCAGACCCATATAACCCTAGGTTAGCAGTGCGAGCGTGCAACCTTGAAGGCAAGGAAGGATCTACCACATTCAAGCGGTAGAACCTGGAGAATGTATGCGGTGTAGCCCAGCTAGCCGTCGTACATCTCGGACAGTGAGGCCCCTCTGAAGAGGGCCCAAGATGTAGCCAACCCTCTAGCAGAGTGTGCAGCTACTCTCCCAGGTGGGGGTAAGCCAGCACTGTCACTGAGTGCACTGAGCTCCGTGAGCACCGAGTGCACCGAGCACCATGCTCCGAGTGGACCTAGTGCACCAAGTGCCCAGGAAGGGGCCTATCGGCAGCTCTGGTATAGAGAGCTCAGAAAATACCTACTAATAGGCAGGCATATCCCATACGTAATGGTGTTGGTGGTCGTCTTTGAATTGAAAGGGAACATGCCAACACATTTCTTCTCGTTTTATAACTCAGGTTATAGCTCAGTCTGTATAATGCTGTTCGTTTTTTGAGTGTTTGCCAAAATAGATCAATAAGACTAAACACATTGTTATAGGATAATTTATAATGGTTTGTAGATTAGTGTTGATACAGCACCTTGGCTCTGTGTCATATTGTTAAAAGATACATAATTAATTCCTTGTGTTGCTAATGATTACTTAAGTGGCATTGAAAAAAATAACACTTTAATCCAAACAATTTTAAGAGGTTGGAACAAAAATGTAAAGGTTTTCTCAGCTCAGCTGCTGCAGGGGTGGTCTTTAGAGCCAGTAACACCAGTGTGGAATAACCAACACTGTAATACAAACCAGGTACATCAAGGTGGTTTTAACTAAAATAATTTGAATAAAGCAAGGTAACTTAAATAATATGTTTTGCTTTGAGAATTCACTTGGCAACAAGATCATTGTTATTTGGTCCTGGGAAAATAATTTAAACATAAATATGTTTCTTGTATTTCTAATAGGTAATTCTGAAAAACAAAAGATGTTTATATATACCACCCTCATTTTCCATGTCTAAAGCCAGTTTTCATGTATAGAGCTATTTTGCAAAACACTTTTACAGTAGATGTGCCATGCCTGGAAAAACAGTGCTCCTTTCATTGACACACAGTAACCTGGGGTGCTTAACTGGTATGCATACACAGTATGTGTTTATCTCATTTTATTACTCAGCAGATTTTGATTAAATAATGGGTTCAAACTCATATTATGTCAAACAAAACAAATCAAAAAGCCATGTAAAAACAAATGTCCTTTCAGGGTGAGGAATGCTAATCAAGGTTCTATTGTCTAATTCTAACACATTCTAAATATTTCAAATGTTTACTGAATAACATTCATTTGGCCTGCATGGCATTCCTTAGCGCCTACAACATGATGGTTCACTAGCTGAGAGAGGAGAGATTAAGTAGGGAACCTCCAACAAGCTAACTGTCTGTGCTGTTTGGAATGACTTTTTTTGTCATCAACATTGGTAATTTTTATACTTTATACTTTTCTTTAATATCAGACTCTTAATCTACATACAGTAGCAGTGTGGAGTAATGTTTAGGGCTCTGCTCTTGACCGGAGGGTCGTGGGTTCAATCCCAGGTGGGGGACACTGCTGCTGTACCCTTGAGCAAGGTACCTAGATTGCTCCAGTAAAAACCCAACTGTGTAAATGGGTAACTGTATGTAAAAATAATGTGATATCTTGTAACAATTGTAAGTCGCCCTGGATAAGGGCGTCTGCTAAGAAATAAATAATATTAATGTCATGGCAGTCACTGGAAATATATGTGTCTTGTTTTAAACTATGTCTTGGTAGCGGCTGCAGATACCCGAATATACATATCTAGTATAAAATTGGATTACTGTGGGTAAATGTTTGTTGCAATTATAATTTACTATTTATAAGTAAATAGTTTATATAAGTATATCAATTCTGTCAAGCTGAATTTGAAAAATTCTATTAACTAGTAAAACTGGTCTGAATCGCAATTATTTGTTGATTGTTCTTTGAAAATGTCTTCTGACAGCATCAAAAATCGTGTTTTAGATTTATTATATTTTATTACATGAGTCACTTAATTGTTTTCTTTCAGTTCCAACCTTTTTTTATCTACTCTAAGGCCCTGTCCACGCTATGCCTTTAAACCGTATTAGTTGCATTTAAACTGGCTTAAAAGTGCTAAATACGGTTAGCGTCCACACTACGCAGCGTTTAATACTGTACTCGAGAACCGGACTTGAGACCACCTCAGGGGTAGTCTGAAGTCAGGTTCTAATTAGATTGCATCAGATAGTGCAGTTTCTCAGAAGTGTGGACGCTGTAATACCGAACTAAATTTTTTGTGTATCCTCCAATATCCCAAAATGCTCTGTGGTATGTTTGGCGAAATACTCAGAGCAGACGCCTGAAGGACTTGCTGTCAGTGTACACTCTGCACGAGGTGTTTTTTAATATTTATGCTTTAAAAAAAAAAAAAACTGTCAGGACATCTCTGTTAAACTAGTGGGGAAAATAACAAAAGCACAGCGTTAAATTAGGTGACTGCAAAAATGAAATGCAAGTTAAAAGTAGGATCGGGGATGAACAATTCACGTCATTTGTCAGCTCTGTTTGAAATAAAATTTAAGTTACCAGAATTAGGTTCAGGCAAGATATGAAGGTACAAACAAAGATTGTTTTAATTAAGAGCTTTTTCTGAGTGTAATTATGAAAACAGAATCAGCTCAATTTGTTTAAAGGGACGTCACCTGATTAAAAATATTATCCAAAAACTTCAAGCCCTACTTGTGTGTATGTGTTTGCATTTACTTTTTTCCAAACTATTTGTTTTATTTCTTTTTAGCAATATGCACTTCTATTAATATGAAGAATAACACATTATTTTAAAATAAAATACAGTGCATGGTGGGATACTAACATATTAATTTCCACTCTTCATTGCGCTTCTAGGAACTGTAACCAAACTATTTTAATAGTGTGTGGATGCATTAAGCCCGACGAAACATAAAACGGTACTTTAGTGTGGATGCTTTGAGCGGGATTAATTAAACCGCTTTTGAGTACGGTTATCAAGTTCGGTTATGTAGTGTGGATAAGCCCTAAAAAGATATGGGAACAACTGCCGGTTTAAAAAAATATATATATATTGTTTCACAAAAAATAACAATGTCCAAAAATATTGCTTCCTATAAAGAACAAACATTAAGATGCACTCTTCCTTGCTTCCTTTGCATTTTAAGAAATTCTGAAACAAAAACAAATACAAATGTTGTGTAAAAAATGTTGTGGTTCAAATAACTGCATAATGCAGCCAGTAAGGTCATTCTTGGAATTGTGTACAGTACTTTATAGTGATATAGGAATTCAATAGTGCATTCATATTAGCCTTACAATATCAGGCCATTTGTCCAAATCTCATTCAAATGTAGCTTTAAAAAATATTCACAGATACAAATATGTTTATTTGTTTTATTTATCCAATAGTCTAATGAAGAGTTTATGTATTTGATCAATACGAATTGCAACAAATCATTGTTCCTGCCAGGAGCAAATTGCCATACATCAGTTAGCATAATGTATGGCAACAACAATGCTGAAAAAAACACAAAGTACACATTCATGTTTCAGTTACGTCACAAATATGTGAAAATACCTGTCCTTCCTCCAGCCAATCAATTGAAAGCCATTGCCCTGTACTGTATAATGTGGCCATTAAATATCAAATCTAAAATGTATACTTTTAGAAAATAATAACAATAACAAAACACCTATTCATGACAGTATCACTCATAGATGAAAATTAAATAGAGAATATCATTTCTAAATATATTCAACCTTCAGCAAAAACAAACAAATATATGTGAAAGCCTAGATATTTTTTTATTAATAATATCAACCAGGTTGAAGATCTTTACTCCTAATACATCAATAGTCTCTGCTTATTAACTTTCTCAATTTGTTGCACATAATTCTGAGCATAAAGTGCAGAATGTGGGTAAATAGAGAATTTCAGTTTCAATACATCTATCCTTGGCAAGAAAGAAACCAAATGTTTTTTACAGTACTGATCATCAAACACATGGATGTTGAAAAGCATTGGGCACAGAGGAATCTCATATTCTGCTGCCCTGACTGTTTCTCATTACATATGTCTCAGTGGACAGAATCTAGAATTACTCTGATGAAGTATTCGAAAACTAGGAATAAAGATGACAAACTAAAACTCATAAAATCTGTGCCAAAATCTGAATAATTGTGTTTTTAGAGGAGATTAAACTGCAGTACTTAATAAAGTCTCAACAGACAACTCCAGATGTCTTCTGGGTTGGTTATGAAGCTTTCCCTTCACATCTCACTAAAGGAAATGGATTCATTTACATCCCAGTTTAACTCAAATTATTTAAACATGAAGGACAAACTGAAAACAGGTTCATGTTTAGAGTGGTGCCCTGTTCCTTAATAGATTTGTCAGGTTATAATCAAGACAGCTGCAAAGAAAAATATAGGACCCTCTTCTGAAAAACGCTAAAAAAGGCAATGTGCAAACAAGAGCGCTTCCATATCCCCCATGTTGTGGTTTTGAACAGAGTGAATGCTTGATGCTGGGGTGATTTGGTTAGCGCTGGCTAATCCATGGAAGAGTGAGAGGCAAAAATGTTAGCAATGCAAGAGAAACTGACTTCCACTTCAATGTGGAATACTTCTTCCTGCATATGTGCTTCCTGTGATTTTTCAATAATATAGTCAGCACTCGGATATCCATTACCCAGATACACGACAGTCACGTTTTATCATCCTTGTGTTAATAAAGCCCCATTATATATATGTAACAAATTAATGCAAGTCAATTGTAACATTGAAGAGTTGAGATGAGTCGGAAATCGCGTGTGACGGGTTAACCATCACAGCCCATTATTATTATTATTATTATTTATTTCTTAGCAGACGCCCTTATCCAGGGCGACTTACAATCGCAAGCAAATACAAATACATTCAAGTGTTACAATACAAGTCATACAATAAGAGCAAGAAATACAATAATTTCTTTCAAGTGTGACAAACCACAATTCAATAATACAGCAGATAATAGTGAAAGTTACATCAGGATATGATTAAATAGTGATAGTTACATCAGGATATGATTAAGTACAAAATACTACAGGTTAAACACTTGGCAGATTACAATATTCTGAAGTACAGGATTAAATGTAGTACAATAGGGGGCAGATAAGAGCAAAATAAAGCATATTTAAATGAAGGGTGATAGTGTCCCAGGATATAACAGAGGAGTTCTACAGGTGCTGTTTGAAGAGGTGAGTCTTAAGGAGGCGCCGGAATGTGGTCAGGGACTGGGCAGTCCTGACATCTGTAGGAAGGTCCTTCCACCACTGCGGAGCAAGGGTGGAGAAGGAGCGGGCTCGGGAGGCAGGGGAGCGTAGCGGAGGTAGAGCCAGTCTTCTAGTGCAGGCGGAGCGGAGAGGTCGAGTGGGGGTGTAGGGAGAGATGAGGGTCTGGAGGTAGCTGGGTGCAGTCTGGTCAAGGCATGTTTTGTTTTTTTTTTACTGGCATGGCAAATCAGTCAGTCTTTATTACTGTGCAGTTACACAGCACTTCCTCCAAAAACAAAGCGAATGAGACAAGGCACGGTAATGTAACAGTGAATCATTAAACAGTTTTAGACACTGTGATACTTTTTTTTTTAAATCTGTGATCTTTAGTTGCTTTGGATACTGTTTTAATTCTGTAAACTGGTGTCTGGCAAAGTGTTTTGCAGTGCACAGGTGTAGAGGTGATGCAGTGCTCAGGAATTATTTGAAACAACACAGTTTATGGTTAAATAGCTCTTTATTGGCTGATAAATAATAATAACTGGCTCTACACACCAATGTGTGTTGCTCAGTTAATCAACAGGGTTCAGTCCTGAAATAATAAGACAAATACAGACACGATCACTTAATCCAGTAGCGAGTACTCTTTGTGCAGGTGGTGCAATACAAGTTTATAGTGAATAATGGTGCAGTGCAGTCTGAATTTAATACTAAACTTTGTAGCGGTAGCTCCCGAATAGTTTAGCCATCTAAAAATGACAAACACATATTAGTTAATATAACAAAACAAAACCACACTAAACACTTGTGGTTCTTTTTCACTTCACTCCACTACAGATCCTTTCGTAACCATAACAAAGGAACAGATTGCATCGTCACATCCCCTGAAATACCCTTAGTCACGCCCCCTCTGTTAGCTAGTTCAATCACGTCTACTCCAATCCATGACTGACACATTACTTACCATACCAGGGCGATGACTTCTGGTATTAATGCTCTGCCCCCTTACTGGATGGCCGGCCTCTGAATGACCCTGGAATGAACTGCCAAACCATCTAGTACGAGGCACACTGTTCCTGTTGTAACGCGCCCTCACAGGTCGGGAGTATAGGCATGATTCAGATGAGGACAGTCGCCAGTTAGTTTTAGCAACTGTCAGTGGATAAACCCTCCCTCAATTCTCTGTGATTGGTTGCAAATATGAACATTGACTGTTCAGTAATTCTCCAGATTTGCACGGTGCTATACAGACAGTTTTTAATGCTACTGGTCGTTCAACCTTCCCTTTAGTCACATAAGGTGTCATTGTACTGTAACAAGTTAGATACAGTAACACAGCAGGCTGCATGAAAATACAATATCCTGTTACCGGCGCGACGATGCTCGGGGGAAAAAAACAGGACGAAATGAGCGTCCCAAGAAAGGTTCCCAGAACACTGGGACCAGTGTTCCAAAAGTGTGACTGTCCCACCCAAAACAGGACGTCTGGTCACCTTACTTATTACTCGTTATTCATTTCTTCAGAAAAAAGTAATATAATGTCCTTACTTTTTACTTAATAAAAACAGTAGCGTGTTATATTACTTTTATATTTCTTTCTCTTTAAAATGTTTGTAGTTTTTACTGCATTTAATCCTGTACTTCAGAATACTGTAATCTGCCAAGTTTTTAACCTGTAGTACTTTGTATTTAATCACATCCTGATGTAACTATCACTATTTAATCATATCCTGATGTAACTATCACTATTACCTGCTGTATTATTGAATTGTGGTTTGTCAAACTTGTACTTTACTTGAACAAAAGTTATTGTATTTCTTGCTCTTATTGTATTACTTGTATTGTAACGCTTGAAATGTTTTTGCCTACGATTGTAAGTCGCCCTGGATAAGGGCGTCTGCTAAGAAATAAATAATAATAATAATAATAATAATAAAATAATAATAATAAATACATTACATTTTTGGCATATAAACATAATATACTGTATATTTCCTGACTTTCATTTGTATTATGAAGTGAACATCATACAAACATTAAAATTCAGTAAAACCACGAATAACAAATCAACAATAACAAAGCAAAAACAAAAAAGATCTATAAAAAACCAATTACCCCAGTGTTGCACTAAAGTAGCGAGTTACCCCAGTGTTGCACTAAAGTAGCGAGTTACCCCAGTGTTGCATCAGAAATATTATTTCGATATTGCAGTGAATTGTTATATTATTATTTTACACACACATGCTGCATTCAACTATTTAACAAAGAGGAACCTTTTTTATTTTATTGAAAAAAGTACCGGAACACTGTTCCGGCTCGACTACACCACTGCCGACAGGGAACTGGACAGAATGCGTAACGGCAGTGTATCACATAACACTGCCCGTTACATTCACGAGACTTCAGCAGTGAAGATTCTGTTTGTGACACAGCTTTCTACTATAACTAAATGCTGTACCAAGCAATTCTGAGATCTGATCAAAGTATCCCTGGCTTCTTTGACCAAGTAAAAAAAATAAGGGGTTTAGAAACCTCTTCATTCAGTGAGTTAAAAAAATTGTGACACCATTAATTCAATGCTTCAGATTACTGCCAAATTGCAACTGGCCTCTAAAATGATTGTTTCTCATAATTGTGTTGTTTTAAGCAAGGATTCCAGTTACAAAAATAGTTACTCAAATTCAAATTAAATATACCCTTCCTTATTTTAATATTAATTGGGTTATTTGAATTTTGAAAGATAATTTCTCTCCCTAAAAGAAAACTACATGTAAGCACAAATTGCCCAACAAGCTTTTTTATTGTGTGTTCAGTGGCTATCTGCAAAACATGGTACAAAAATCAATTCACAGGGCAAAGTCTGATTGCTCCTGTATGCACCCCATAATCAGATGCTTACAACCTTTACCTTAACGTCAGTACTTTCTTGCCCATAATGAGCTACCATCACAGAGCTACCAGATTGTGAAGAAGTGAATAGCAATCACATAGTTTCTGCACGTGTCAATCTTGCATTATTTAGGTAGTGTCAATAGGGTTGGGTGTTGTTATCCACTGTTTTATGGAGTGCAAGAAAATGGAATTTTAATTTTAAACTGTGTTGGGGAATTAATCATTTATTTGTTATGAAAGTAGTGTATACTATACTTTTTTTATCACGTCAACTAAAAACAGGTTCACAGGTACTGCTGAACTCAGTAGGTGTCATGGTGAGCCCCAATAGCATATAATTATGCAATTTTCTTTGAAGAGTCATTTAAATTCTTCATATGAAATTGCTCAGAACAACATAAATAAACAACAGCAACAGAGAGGCATAAACATGTTTTTATTTTTTAAAGGTCAAACACTAAATATTGAAGCACATATGGGAATAGCTTAATATGAGGTAAGCATGTTTGTTATATTTTATTGGTTAACTAATGTTAGGACCATCATGTTTCAATCAGAGCTGCTAAACTATCCCAGGGCCTTGGCATCGCAAGCTCAGTGAATTAAACTCAGCAGCGTTTGCTAGTTGCATGCAGCTGTCTCAGCAGGAAGCAGAGGTCAATTTAACCCCTTCAACTCCAGATGTAAAACTGGAGGTGCGCGCCAGGTACTAGATATTGAAAACATTTTAATCGCTATTTTTACCCTGAAGTTGCAATAAAATACTATTAGAAAAAAAATAATATAAATCAACAATATATCTATATGACATTTCCATTAACGCTTTAAGCCCCTGTGTGTCAGTAAAACATAGTAAAATAAGTAAGACACACGTTTGATATGTACCTTACATTTTTTATTAACAATATAAAATATTTCCTTTTGAAAAGAATGGCACAAACATCATACACAATACAAACATATATTTTTTGTAAATAGCGAAAGTTTTTTTGTAACAGTATAATACATACAAAACACAATATTTTATAAACAGGAAAACATACATATGCAACATTTGTAATGCACAAAAAACTTTATGTAAACAATACCATGCACATTATTACTATGACGCTTACTCACTTGTGCGTACACCTTGAAAGCATGCAGAAATGAACGGCAGAGTGTATTCCTCTATTGCTGTACACTCCTGTTCAAACTCAAAGGATGGGTTCACTCCAGATCTTCATCATCATCATCATCTTTTTTTACCAAATAAAACCTTCATTTCAAAGTTATTGTTTTCAAAATCCCGTAATTATGCATCAAACTTTTCTTCACTTCCAGTGTCTAACATATTTTGCTTGCAATAATAGCAAGCATGTTACACCAATATAAGATAAAAGCACCAAAACAGCCTATACAGCACGCATACTGATAGACCATTGTGAAAGAAACTCCACAGAACAGACAGCAAACCTTGACTTTAAACACCTCTTTATAAAGTCCAGTGAAGTCACGGACATCTGGTCTTAATTTATTTATTTTTTGTTATGTTAGCCTTTAGGCGTGATTCAGGGGATGCCGTAGAGAGTGCCTCTCACTGCGTTTCCCTGTTTACCTCATTTCTCTGTGCCATCCACTCTAGCTTTCCTCAGCTGGCTTAATCACATCCGGGTGGGGGGGGGGGGGGGCTCATTTCTAGTCATCTGTAAATAGCCTTGCACAGCTCTCGCCACATCAGTCAAGGGGCGTGGCCAGGGCAGTGCCGGGAGTTCCGTTTGGCAGCTCTGTCTGTCAATCTCTCCCTCTTTCCTATATTAACCTTGTACTACTGCCTCTGTTTGTCTTGTGTTTTTTTTTTTTTTTTTGTTTTGTAGCAAGCGCTCAGACTCTGTCATTCATGCTTCAACTTAATGTCTTCACTAATATCTAAACTCTCGCTCCTTTCTGCAGGTCATTTCTCTGCACAGCACTGCCAAGATATTATCAACTATTTTCCTTCCTGCTCAGGTGATTCTTCTCATCATTCAGCTTCTCTATTCAGCTGCAGGAGCTACAACTTTAGTCTTTCCTGCCCCATTCAGTACCCACTCCCACAGAGCCAGCACAATTTACCGTTCCACCAGAAGATCCAGATACGTTTTAAAGACCTATCCAGCCCATTACAAACTATTTTAACCAGCGGCAGCTCATGATTGTGACAGGTCACATAACATGCTCCAACGACACTGCTGTACTGCAACTCTTTTCCACCGGCACCTCACAGACCATGGTTACCATGGCAACGCCTCATCGAGTGACTACTGGGAGTGGTAAGTTGCCATGGCGACCAGGCAGCTTCAACAGGCACTGCGAGCCTGTGCCTCAGTACTGCAATCTTTTGGCTTCCTGCTGCTGAGCTTTCACAACTGGCGAGAGTGAGTCCAACTCACCGAATTGTGACATCTAAATACTGCAGGCTCGTCTTGTAGACCTACTTTAACTCATGTATATACATGACTATGCATCGAATATATGTATTATTCAAATCTAAAAAGAATACGTACATGATGGCAGTATAACACCACAGGTTCTACATACTGTAGTCTAAGCTGGTTTGCTATCGCTGCGAATCTCGCACACTCCAACTTTTCAATCCATTCTTGCAGTTCATTGTCACTCCGAGGGATTCTCAGCAGTCCCCTTCTGCCTCAACCGTTTGCCTACCTATATTAACTGACTATTAACTGGCTTATCGGTTTTCCGAGATGCTCAGAATCTACCGTCCCATTAACTTCCAGCTTCCCTGCATCGTATCCATTACTGCAACCTCTTCCTGTTCCCAGATTCGCACTTCCCTGTCTGGCTCTGCTCCTCCAAACCGACAAACCTCACCAAGACACTTCATTTAACTTTCAAAGCCATCATTTCATTCAACTGAGCCAGCTCAGTCAGATATGGAAACCATGTCCAACGATCATCAACGTTTCAGTGAAAGTGTCCTCCTACTCCGCAATGGAGAATACACTCATAGACTGCTCCTGATCAAATCAATAGGTTTTGCAGCAACCTCAGAGCAAAGCATTCTTCATCCTCTCAGGTTTCGCAGCGGCCTCAGATCTATGCATTCTTCATCCCTGCCCAAAACCAGCCCCATCTCCAACTAAACCACCTTAACACTCAAAGACCAATATCTACCACATTCAGCAGATCTCTGCTCTCTACAGCAGGCCACTGCACATTACTGACAGCACTCCATCGTTTACTTCCTCAGATCTCCGTTCAGCAGATCCCGCCCTCTACTGTTAATTGCTTCTCACTACAGCAGATCTCCAGCATTCCTCCAATTCTCAGATCGTGGCAGCCATTTCCACAGTCAAGGCTAACGCTAATTCCCATCTAATTTAAAAAAAAAAAAAAATACGGGGTGCTTGACTTCCTCAGCAATCTAGTCATATGTCTGCTCATCCTCTCAAATACTACAAGCATTAATATGTGGTAAGAGATGGTAAGACCAGAAATCTGTCTTGATTATGAGTTAAGGAGTTCCACTATTAGGAGAATGACTGGAATTATGAAACCCAAATCTCTGAATGTGAGTTCACTTTTTCCATTCCAAGCAATGATAGTAGCAAACCGCTGATCGATCCCGTATTAACTAACACATAGGATGGTCGGCATCTCATCTGCCCTTGTTTCTAGAATCGGCTGAGCTTCCTCAGCAGTCGATTTCATATATTTGTTCAGCTCCAGCTGCCACCTCAGCCTCCTCTTCATCAGTGGAGGCTTATATCAGGTCATCTCCCACAGACATTGCAGCAGCTCACCAGTCCCTCGTTAGTATGCCTGGAGTGGGGGCGCCCACTCCGCCAGGTTTCCTCCCAATAGGGGGGATTTTTCCTCTTCACAGCACGGATGGCCTCCAATCCATAGCCCATCATACTATCCTTTCTTTGTTTGGTTTCTCTTTCTAGCCTTTCCTATCATCTATGTGCGGCTCTGCAGTCTCTTTCCTATCTATACGGTGTGGTTCTGCAGGGAGCTGGGGGTCCTTCTTTTGGGGGGGAAGTGATTCTCACAGACTCCTACCCAAGTCCCTGCCGTCCTTGGCGGTTTCTCGCCAGTCAGAGCTTATGCGCTAGCCTCATGCAGGCCATAACCTGCTATCACTCTCCCTAGTTTCTTTTCCAGGTCCGAGCACCTTTCTTGCCCCCTCTGAGGCTGGCCGAGTCCCCCACCTGCCGAGTTGGGCCCCGCGGTGAGGGGGGGGGGGGGTTCTTCCTTCATCATGCCCTTCTTTACTCTCAAGCCCTCGTAGGTGCCCACTGAAATAAATGTTGAAAAACAGTTTGTGAAACGTAGCTCTAAGCAAAACAAATAGAATGGTTCCATGGTAACATTTCTTTCTCGCTTTATATACAGTTTAATGAAGCAGAACGGACAGAAATAAACAGCAGAAAGAAACAGACTGCTTATAAGTCAGTGTTAAGTTTAAGGTTAAGTGTGTTGCTTTAGCACATATTCATATTTGATATTCACTTTGTTATTTGAATACAGCTAACACCACTGGAGATTACATGAAATTGATTTTACCGATTACACAGTAAATTTCTCTTGATGTCCACCAGATAATTAGATTAATAAAAAAAAACATATTACAGTGTAGGTTCAATAGTCACAAAGCATTTTGGAAATGTACTTTTTTTCTCCACAAATCTCTGTAACAGGAATGGCTTAAGGGTGATGTCAGACCAGGAAATGCAGGACACAGTACAGGGAGTGCAGAGCTATTAAACAAAATGATTAAAACAAAACAAAACACTGAGTAGCAATTGTTTTTACTTTTATTCTTCATTTCTCCCGACTCTCTCCTGTACTCCACTACAAACTCACCAACCCCGAATGAGAAAACCGTGACTCTATATATACAGCTGTGCCGGGACTCAGCGCAGTCTGCATGTGAAGTGATTGTGACTTCCCTGTGCCCACATACAAACATACATTTTAACCCTTTGCAGCCAATTTATTAAGTGTGCATCAGGCGCGTCAGGTCCAATTTATTATCACACGCGCAGTTAATTTTAGACGCGCTGTTTAAAAGTTTTTTTTATTTCATAGTCAAACGGGTTTAAAAGGCCCTGCATATCAACAAAACACTCACTAGGCATCTCCAGCCCAGCCCCACCCTTTCGTTCGCTATAGCTTTCACATATGCTAAGAAATAAATAATAATAATAATAATGGTCGTACATACCGATCAATCATCTCCTGATCACTCGTTTTATCACCAAACGCCTCAATAATGCGATCTAAGTCATTATTTTATTACTATAACATCTGAAAAAAGCTCTGCAAATGTCTGTGATATTCTCTGAGCGCTGATGCAGTCACAGCCAGCTTGTTTCCGTAAGGCCTCCATTATCAGATGCCAGGGGCAAGTATGACTATTCATGAGATATGCCCTTTTCTTTTTCGGCTTGTCTCGGCTCCTGTCACTCCCACTCGGCCATTGAATGGTTTTCTAGGCTTTTTCCGTTTTCCGGGAGGAAAAACGACTAGAAACCCGTTTTTTGCGTCTTTTTGATGATATCGGACAGGGTCCGACATTGCACCGGATAGGAATAATTGCAATGTCGGACCAGGTCCGACATAGGACCGCAAATGGTTAAATCACCCGTGCTACATAACCCAAACTATACAAAATAAACCAAATACACACAGGGGTGGGTGGTATCCCATCACAATCTCATAAAACAGCAATTATTTTGTGATTGGGAATGCTTTTACCCAAGCTTAGTGTTGATTCTAATCTTCCCTACTACAGGAAATTGGGTCATGGCATTTAAAATATTTAACACATTTTAAAAAGTCTTTAACACTAGAAGCCCTGCAGCGGTCATTTTGACGGTTTTTGGTTTTAAAATGTAATTTTCTCCAGTCCAGGCTGTGTGTTTGTGTACTTTTCTGTCTGTATGTATTAAATATTCTCATAAAGCATATTCTACTTTACTATTTTTATTTACCAGTCCGCAATGTGTTAAACTGTAATCAGATTAGTCTCTACTCTCTGCCTGAGTGAATGACTAACAGTCTATTGTTTTCAATCAGCCTTTTGAAGGCTGGCGCCTGCTTGCCAGCTGCGCTGCTTTGGTCAGTCAATTAGCATCGGGACTAGTGAAAATAAATACCAGAGACTGGAGTTTTACAATGCAACAAAATATGGAGTTTATGTTTTGGATCAGATGACATGGAAGACATGGAAGCTGGCTCCTGATGGTGGTCTGTTCAGGTGTTTTACAATGTATTGGACATAGCAGCCATCAGCTCATGGCTACTTTACAAAGAATGCACAGAGAAGAATTTACCAAGGAGAGAATATATTTTACAGTTAGTACAGCAACTTCGCAAGAAGCATTTGGAACAGAGGGAGACTGCCAAGCGTGTACCCACAGCTGAAGCTAGCAACCAGGTTGGCAAGTGCAGTAAAATAAAACTTTGGGCAGCTGTGCCCTGTGCAGAAAGGCGACTTGGAGAAGCACATTATCTGTGTTGATTGTAAACAGCCTTAGACTCAAGGTAAAGGAATACCCTTTTGTCGAAAAAAAGAAATAAATTAGACTTTTTTTAATAACTTCTTGTGCTGTGCACTTCTGTAAAGTGTTTTTTTCTAAGTTTATCTATGTTGTTCAGTTGCTTTTGCTTATCTGATAATAAACCGATTGCTGTTGAAAAGTTAAAAATGTATTGCCATCATTTCAGTTTTATAAATAGGTATGTATGTAAACCAGATGTATGTTGAGATGTTTATTTATTTACATTTTCTTGTTTTGATTTGTAAAATAAATGTTCATATACATATATATACACACACATATATATATATATGCTTCAGTTGTTCAGATGTTTGTGACGTACTAAATAAAAATAAATAAATAAATAATTACACCTGACTGTTTCTCCTTTCATTATACTATTTACAGTGTTTTGAATACAGCCGTCAGAAAGACTGCTGCAGGGCTTCTAGGTATGAGTATATCTCCGGTCCTTCTAGTGTTAAACAAAATCCAGTAATTAAGATACACAAATTATCTAACTGACCTACAGACATGCTGTTTGAGATTTTCAGGTTTCTTATCAACCTCATTAACAACCAGCCACACCTATCCTGAAGCTTCATACACAATCACAATAACTTGAAAAAAATGTATATGTGGGTTGAAATATGTGGTATCAGCCCTGTCTGTTTCCATCAACAGCTGGCCAATATCAAACTGGTTGAAATGTTGTCATCCCCAGTTAAAACTGCAACCTGACCAAACTCCAACTCGCTTTGATGGAGAAAGTGATCTAATAAGAATCCAATAGTAGAGGCAGGTGTTACACAGAGGCACAGTAAGATAACATTGAGGCTTTTTTAAAAGCTGGTTCATTAGTACAGATAGACATGGCAACAGGCACCATCCTGTTACTCTACAGCAGTGGTACTCAACTCTGGCCCAATCCAATCCAGTCCAGGTTTGTACTCCAATTAGGTTCTTATGTAGGTAATTGAAGCTGTTAAAAGGCAATTAACTAATTTAGGACCTGGTTGTAATAAAGACCAGGACTGGAATGGATCTCGAGGGCCAGAGTTGAGTACCACTGCTCTACAGCATGGTCACAGGACTTGAACAGTGGATGGTTTGATGAACAAAATGGGTATTTGAAAAAAAAAAAATCCCTGATGTGCATCTAGGTTTAGAGGTGTGCAGATACTCAGAGAGTAATTCCCTTTAACATGTTTAAAGTTTTTTGGTAATAAGTATTCATTAAAATGGAATAAAGCCTCTTAAAAGCATGTTAATTACATAATACAAAACAAAGCTGTATACAACATTTCTGCAGTGAATTATGATAATGTAGTCCTGAGTAAGGTTTAAACTTGACAAACAAATACATTTCCCAGTATACAACACCGGTAGATTTTGTCAGAGTGATAAGCTTTTAAAGTAAGATGACTTGTACAGGACAAATGAGCTAACACACATCATGTTTTATGTACAAAAACAGATTTAAAATAGAGATGTGATTGGTAATGGACATTTGTCAATGTTTTTTGTGCTTCAGAAAAGTATGTAAAAATCTCACTTTAGAAATCATGAATTTTACTGCATTGTTTCTGAAACTGTAGATGTTCACCATAGTTCATAGCTTTATTGTATTGTGGCAGTAAAAAGGTTAATCCATCTTGGTAATGGTAACTACCATGCATTATTCATTTGGCCCATTTCATTGCTTGTCTCGTGGTTTTATACTTCGGTCAACAACAGATTTAAATATACAGTGAATCAAATGAATCGGGTTAGGAATCTTCATTCCTGAAACTTTTTAATTAATATCTGGTTTCCATGCTATCCTGGTTAAATGTTTTAATCGTATTAATATGATACTGAAGCTGTTTTTGTTCTTTAGGTTGTCAAACTCCTTTACAGCAGTGTATGGCAGGTGAAACAATAATCTGTCAAAATTATGATAATTGAGAAGCCACCAAAGAACTGTAGTGAAGAATTTTTTTTTTCCCTCTGGGAATTCCAAAATCTTCCAATTCTCAGCAGTTGCAATCAGCATTATAAATGAACACTAGCAGATGCAGCAAGTTTTGAATTATTTCGATGATGTTAGACCAGCTGCACTTCCAAGGAAGCACCTGTCTGCCATATTCTTATACTTTATTCCAGTGGTTACACACAGGACATCAAAAGCCTAATGACATGCGCCACACTCTTTTTGTTATCGTTGGCGCCTCAGCAGTCTGATGTAAGCCAAATCTATGATGTAACCATCTTGTTACCAGATCTGTAACTATTATGATGTAGTTCAAATACAGAATAGTGCATTTTTCATGTTGAAGTCACAATATAATAATTGTATAATAAATATACTTTTCCAAATCTAATTTGTTCTCTTTTTTTATTCTGTATGTTAGCAGAAATAAGATTCCAGATCATATTTATACAATGTGATTTAGGTTGCTGAACCAGACATTAGTAAATTTGTTCTCACTGGGAAAATAGATGAGGTAAGAAAAATCCAAAATTTTTGCTAAGACTGCAAAATTATTGATAATGCGCATATATATATATATATATATATATATATATATATATATATATATATATAAAATTGTACAGTAAAATACAATTACAATACAATGTCAGCAGTGTGAAGTAGTGGTTAGGGCTCTGGACTCTTGACCGGAGGGTCGTGGGTTCAATCCCAGGTGGGAGACACTGCTGCTGTACCCTTGAGCAAGGTACTTTACCTAGATTGCTCCAGTAAAAGAACCCAACTGTATAAATGGGTAATTGTATGTAAAAAATAACGTGTAAAAAATAATGTAATTGTATGTAAAAATAATGTGATATCTTGTAACAATTGTAAGTCGCCCTGGATAAGGGCGACTGCTAAGAAATAAATAATAAAATAGTTACAATTCTAAGGAAAATAGCGCCAGTCACACTATTTTGGTTAAATAACTTGCAGTGGGCAGACAAACTGGAGTACAGTATATTGACAATTTGTTGACAAAGCTTTGCACAGTGTTGCATCAGAGGTTTGTTTATGTAATGCACTAGTAAAGTGTGTGTATGAGTAATACAAAAGTAAAAATACTATTATTGTCCAAGTAATAGGTCCTCTGCATATCACTAACAGCCACAGTATCTACTACAGGCCACATCTAATGTACTTTGAGAAAACAGTCTCCCTCACTAGTATAAAGTCTTTGTCTGTCTCAGAATGTATTCAGATTGTACAGTTCGTCCACTCTATGTGTCCTGTAGTTATCAATTAATTAGATAAAGCTTTCAGGGACCTCTGTAACTTACTGAATGATAGAAATATGAGTTCAGAATAGAATGTTGCACAACATTCTTAATGGTCTATTTTTCTCACAAATTAATTAAAAATTAACTTTCAAAAGTTTATAAAACTAATGTTAAATATTGCTATTAAATATTGTTATTGAAATGCCTATAATTGCAAAAGGAGACATAGAATTTGAAGAAATACTTACATCTGTGTGGCTTTTGTTTGTATTCTCAATCCAACAGAAACCCCTCTGGTAGAGTTACCTTTTCAACTAAATATATAACCATACTTTTCTTTAAAAGGTTGCCAGTTAATGTTTTCCACAGAACACAGGGTCACTGAGGCGAGAAGCAAATCAATTCATCTCCTTGGTTTTGAGAATTGTTTCCTGTGTACAGTTACGTATAATTTAAAAAAATAAATATATGAACATAATTCAGATCTTTTATTTAACATAGTGTAATCAAAGAAACTACAAAATTATATCGCAAAAGTCTACCGGAAGCAATAATAATAGTACAGTATTTCGTGTCACATTTTTCCATTTTTATCAGTTTTTTGTTAAGTACCAGTATATGGAACACTACAAAGTGGTATTATTATTATTATTATTATTGTTATTATTATTATTTATTCCTTAGCAGATGCCTTTACCCAGGGCAACTTAAAGTTGTAATTCAGTATGTTAATGCAACAGTATTCAGGAGGTTTCATTCAACTTTATGAAGCAAACTTAGTTAATTATATAGTGTGCTGCAAAACCTTTGGCCATAGCTGTATATACTTTGTCTTTGAAGTATACAAAATGGGATTCCTTTCTAGAAAGTACAATGTGATCTGTCTGATCGCATTTGTTCCTGCTGAGCGATTCCTTGGAAAGGCAAGCATTAGACAGTCAAAACCATGATTTTGTTATTTTTACAGCCTCTTTTTACACAGGAAACTATAAGGATACTTGTTTTATTATTATTTTTTTTTTCTTAGCAGACGCCCTTATCCAGGGCAACTTACAATTATTACATACAATTACTCATTTATATGGGTAGGTTTTTACTGGAGCAATCTCCTTGCTTAAGGGTACAGCAGCAGTGTGTCCCCCACCTGGGATTGAACCCACAACCATCTGGTCAGGAGTCCAGAGCCCTAACCACTACTCCACACTGCTAACCAGGGCTGCAATGGAAATTTAAAGGTTTAAAGGTTCTGACAGAGATCAAGAATGGGTGGGTACTTTTTCAAGGCGTGTTAACTCAATGTAAATGAATAGAACTGAAATTCACTCTGTACACCTGTATGACTAAAGCTGTGCAAACTAATACTAATGATATTTTGTATTGTATGAAGATTTTCCTTTTAAAGGGTATGAGTTTTGGATACCAAAAATCGAAGAACTATGTTGGTGGAAAATACAGAACCTTATATGAACTTGCTTTTGTTAGGATTACACATTATTATTGTGGCTGTTTCAGGGTTTTAATGTATCTGTCAAGAGGAAGTAAAGGTAGGGGTACCAGACGTCCCGGTTTAGCCGGGACAGTCCCGGTTTTCCGCTTTTATTTTATGGCACCTGCAGTGAAAATTAAATTAAATTAAAAAAAGGTACCAGGGTAATCAAGAACATTATTTTTATAAAGTGATTAACACAGGCGTGCATGCTTATTCCTTAGTGCTCCTTGGGTTTTCATTTAGTTTATATTCAATATGAATCTACAATTGTGTGTAATATGGTCATTTTGTAGCTGTTCAATTCTGGCGGGATTTAGCCCAAACAGAGCAGCGAGAGGTTGCAAGCATCCGAATCCACCAGGATAAACCACATCAACAACATCAATAAATAGAGCCTGACACAGTGAGTAAAAAAAAGAAAGAAAAATGCCAAAATGTAATTTTTTTTAAAATTATTGAATTTATTATTATTATTATTATTATTATTATTATTATTATTATTATTATTAAACTAAATACAAAAGTATGCAATACATATAACACATTATGGCAACTTAAACTAATTAGCCACACATTATAGACCCAGTAGTGTACTGAAATTATCTAGCTGCTTTGAAAAAAAAAGAAAAAAAAGGATGGCTATTTAAATAACCATTAACATAGCCTACATTTAAATGGTTTAATTAGTCTTATCAATTATTTAACTATGTGTCCCGGTTTTGAGCTTTGAAAATCTGGTCACCCTAAGTAAAGGGGTAAATACTGAATTGCTTAGAAAAGTTATTTCTATAAGTGTATTGGAGCTGGGGTACATTAAACTCACCGATTAGGACTTGAAACAGCAAATAAAACTTTTTTACTGACAGACCTTATATACGTCTATGAAGCTTTAGCTGTTGGGATCCCAACTGCCGACCCTTTCTCATGGAGATGCACCTCTCAGTGCCCCTTGGATACAAAGTCTGCATGCTTAACAGTTTTTATTTTTTTTAAGTAATCAAACAGAAGCAGGTGAATAGTTTAATAGATCCCATGCTGATAGGTGATTTATCCCCTCCCCCCCCACTAACTTCACCAAACACAATGAAAAAAGTGGTGAAATTAGAACAAGTACTGTAGATACATGTAACCCACCAAGAACAAAACCATATACATTCAGATATGTTTAAAATAAGTATAAAGTTTAAGTTTAATGAGGAAGTAACACCAAATGACAGTGTTTGTTGTTGTTTTTACCTCCTCTTACCTTGCTATCATATTTGCAATTTGCTGTAGCTCTGGGTGCCTCAATATTAATTATTATTGATGTGTGTTGTATGGGTTGTGTTTTAACTGTTTTTGAAAAGCCCAGCTACTTTGCAATTCTGGAACTTTTAATTTAACTTACAATTCCTCATTCCTGTTAGTGAATTTCCATGGCTACCTGTAGTGCCCCTTTAGTTTGACCCCTCACTGAACCAGATTTGTTTATTCAAATAATACCCAGACACATCAATTTAATAACACTAGTTGTATACAGTGTAATTTACTGTCCTGCATGCATTTTATTTAGATTTTATTTAGACAGGAGAAGTGCTTAAATAGAAAATTAGTAATGATAGACATTAATTAGGCAGCCCCAACTCCCGCCCCCTGAATCTCCCACAAAATGCCAACATTTCTGTGCAAAATACTTTAATTCTACAGTATCTGTACTTGGAATTCTTAGTTTTTGTCATAATATATGGAACCACAATTAATTAAAAAACCATTTACTCTAATCTGTCATTAGTACAAGGTTCTTTTCTGAAAGGAAAATAAAACAGTAATTACAATTCTCATCGAAATAAGAATCAACGTAAAACGACGACTAAACGCCTATGTTGATTATTAATAGTTTGGTAACTATACGGGGTTCGATAAATACTTTCTGAAAACAATTAGCCTCTTTTACTACTTCCTTCTTCTTTTTTTCTTCATAAAACTGCTAAAACCTACTTGTGTGCAGTTACAGAAGGAGTCATTGCATAACTCTTCGAGTTACATAGTTATCTTCTGGTTGACATCTAGAGCTCTAGAGCTCTTTCTTATATTTAAGAAATATATTTTCTGACTGTGGCATTGTGATGCAGTGCTCAGGAATGATAGACACAAGACAGTTCACGGTCAAAAAGCAGCTCTTTATTTGCTGACAAATAATAATACCTGACTCTACACAACGATGTGTATCGCTCAGGCAAACCACGGGGTTCAGTCCCGAAATAATAATACACTAAACAAGACACACACAAACACAACACGGTCAGAAGTCCAGAGTGAGTGCTCTTAGTGAGAGTGGTGATTTACAGGTTTATTCGTGTATAATGGTGAAATGTAGCTCGGGTTTAACCACTTAAGCAACATGACGTACGCACGTACGTCAATTGAAAACCCACTTACAGTACCATGCCGTACCTGCGTACGTCAAGTTTACCATTCTATTCTATGATTGGTTTCTCAGTCTAGCGTTTCAGGTTTCATTCTCTAAAGCAGTGCTAGTACTGTGGAATGTGCAATGAAAGTTGGGGGAGGGTCAGGTGACATTTTTATCCAATTGCGTCTCATGTTGCGATTCCAATCTAACTGTGGGCGTTTAGAAGGCTGAGATATATTGCAGGAAGCCATTCAGCTTTTACAAATTATATATATATATATATATATATATATATATATATATATATATATATATATATACAGTACTGTGCAAAAGTTTTAGGCAGGTGTGAAAAAATGCTGTAAAGTAAGAATGCTTTCAAAAATAGTTAATAGTTTATATTTATCAATTAACAAAATGCAAAGTGAGTGAACAGAAGAAAAATCTACATCAAATCAATATTTGGTGTGACCACCCTTTAACTAACCACAGTTCTTCTGTGGATTTAGGCAGCCTCAGTTGCTTCTCTCTCTTCATGTAATCCCAGACAGACTCGATGATGTTGAGATCAGGGCTCTGTGGGGGCCATACCATCACTTCCAGGACTCCTTGTTCTTCTTTACGCTGAAGATAGTTCTTAATGACTTTTGCTGTATGTTTGGGGTCGTTGTCATGCTGCAGAATAAATTTGGGGCCAATCAGATGCCTCCCTGATGGTATTGCATGATGGATAAGTATCTGCCTTTACTTCTCAGCATTGAGGAGACCATTAATTCTGACCAAATCCCCAACTCCATTTGCAGAAATGCAGCCCCAAACTTGCAAGGAACCTCCACCATGCTTCACTGTTGCCTGCAGACACTCATTCGTGTACCGCTCTCCAGCCCTTCGGCAAACAAACTGCCTTCTGCTACAGCCAAATATTTCAAATTTTGACTCATCAGTCCAGAGCACCTGCTGCCATTTTTCTGCACCCCAGTTCCTGTGTTTTCGTGCATAGTTGAGTCGCTTGGCCTTGTTTCCACGTCGGAGGTATGGCTTTTTGGCCGCAAGTCTTCCATGAAGGCCACTTCTGACCAGACTTCTCCGGACAGTAGATAGGTGTACCAGGGTCCCACTGTTTTCTGCCAATTCTGAGCTGATGGCACTGCTGGACATCTTCCGATTGCGAAGGGAAGTAAGCATGATGTGTCTTTCATCTGCTGCAGTAAGTTTCCTTGGCCGACCACTGCGTCTACGGTCCTCAACGTTGCCTGTTTCTTTGTGCTTCTTCAAAAGAGCTTGGACAGCACATCTGGAAACCCCTGTCTGCCTTGACATTTCTGCCTGGGAGAGACTGATGCAGTATAACTACCTTGTGTCTTGTTGCTGTGCTCAGTCTTGCCATGGTGTATGACTTTTGACAGTAAACTGTCTTCAGCAACCTCACCTTGTTAGCTGAGTTTGGCTGTTCCTCACCCAGTTTTATTCCTCCTACACAGCAGTTTCTGTTTCAGTTAATGATTGTGTGTCAATGTACATATTGAATTGATGATCATTAGCACCTGTTTGGTATAATTGTTTAATCATACACCTGACTATATGCCTACAAAATCCCTGACTTTGTGCAAGTGTACCTAGAAGAATTGATGCTGTTTTGAAGGCAAAGGGTGGTCACACCAAATATGGATTTGATTTAGATTTTTCTTCTGTTCACTCACTTTGCATTTAGTTCATTGATAAATATAATCTATTAACATGTCTATTTTTGAAAGCATTCTTACTTTACAGCATTTTTTCACACCTGCCTAAAACTTTTGCACAGTACTGTATATATATATATATAGTGTTTTAAATTATTATTTTTTTATTTATTATTAGTTTTACTTGTTTAGTTATAGTTTATATAGTTTTTAGCAAAAGCTAAACTTGGCAACGTACGTGGTCTTTCTATAATGAGCAACGGGAGTGAAGTTGGTTCAGAGGATTTCGATACCAGCGACAGTGATGCTGACTTATCACTCAACGATTATGATGAAGAGGATGTGTAGCCACGAACAATACAAACTGTACGAACAGAAGAGCATGCAGCTACTTTACAGCTAAGCCAGCTGCAAATGGGAAGCTGTTTGGTTTGAAAGTGCTGTGACGAAATACTATCAAAACACAGCACTGGGTACAGGCAGTGCGGCAGCCAGAGCCATCACAATGCCTGTGCAAAGCAGCTGTGTACACACATTTGTGACTATCCCTCCAACACAAGCGAAGCAGACACCGTAAAAAAGGTACAGCGTCTGCTACGAAAATGAAAACAAAAGAAAACACAAGAAAAATGTGTCGTGGTTAATTGCTGGCGGTTTAGCTACAGCTCCTGGAGGTTAGCCTTCTATAATGACAAATAACAGTGTGAAAGGTCTTTCCGTAACCATAACAAAGGAACAGATTGCTCGGCCACATTCCTTGATATACCTTCAGTCACGCCCCCTACGGTAGCGAGTACAATCACATACCCTCAAATCCATGACTGACACATCGCCTACCACATTAAGGCGATGACTTCTGGTATTGTGACTTGGCCCCCTTCCTGGATGGCCGGCTTCTGACTGACCCTGGAATGAACTGCCAAACCATCCAGTCCGGAGCACACTGTTCCTGTTATACAGCGCCCTCACAGGTCGGGAGGGAGATTGTTGACTAGGATTAATTCGCTCTCTCTCACACTGACATATTACTTTTTCCCAATCTAACTCAAGCCTTATATGAAATACACTGGTGGCCTCAATTCCCAACCTATTGGGAAGTTTCCTATATTAAGAATTACTGCACAGT
This sequence comes from Acipenser ruthenus, assembly GCF_902713425.1. Lineage (NCBI taxonomy): Eukaryota > Metazoa > Chordata > Actinopteri > Acipenseriformes > Acipenseridae > Acipenser > Acipenser ruthenus. Next base: position 101,461,779 of record NC_081189.1, on the reverse strand, counting down.
CCAATCAGTCAATGCTCAAAAGAAGCTAGACAGAATGGGACATTGTAGAGAGCAAATTATGATCAATAATCATCTTGGATTGCAGGCCAGTGTGGAAAAAAAATAATAATAATGCTGACTGCTTAGTAGATAAATGAGCATTAAGGGATATCATAGCATATCAAATCAGTTTCTATTTGGCTTTGTCATCAGCACTCTATGTCAGTAAAATGTAATATAGCCGTCAGTCCCAGTAGTATTATCAAGTATTCTATCCCTCTGGAGTTTTCCACAAATAGGTCTCGTCATTCAACTGTTTCACATACAGCCTTTAAAAAAAGCTATATTTGAGAAGAGTAAAATAACAAAAAATATGATATATTAAATTAAGTTAATATTGTTTCCTTAATCACTGTTGTCTCTCTGTACCAATCTAGATCATAAACTATCAAACTGTAAGTACAAAAAAAAAAAAAGCCTGATGTACAACATTTTGTTATTTTACATAAAAAACTGGCCTTTTCATAACAGAGCCTACAGTACAGGCAAATAATTATGTTTTGGGGGCTGGGTAGATGAAACAAGTCTCAGACTGAGCATCCCTGTTGATTTGAGATGAGACAATAATGGCAAATGCACTTATTTGACCTACTTCGACCCGCAACTTCCCTTATAAAAAGTTTACAGTATTTTTGCAGTCATGCTTTTCCCGGTTATACTATGCATTTAACATAGTGTACCCTTGTTTGTCATATTTATTAACATGCTTTACCATACCTCACTGTTCATTACAATGCTCACCTATGCTTTGCCATGCTTTCACTATCCTTTATTACACTACTATGCATTAACTATGGTAAACTTTCATAAGAGTTGACACTGGATTTATGTGCAGGAATTAGATAATACAAACTGACAATGGCTACCTATGCAGCTTTCCTGGTTTTTACGTATGTGTAAAAACTGCTCTGAAATTGACTGCCTATGACGAGGTAAAGCGATCCCGTGCTGTAATCCACCCTCCCAGCTGCCAGAGGGCTGTGAGCAAGCCCCCAACAGAGATGGTGTGACGTGGCAGTTCCACCTTTGGGGCGGAAGTCCCAAAAGGACGGTCACCATCTTTGCTGAGGGCAACAACACAGAATGTCCTGGAAAGTCACAGAATTGGGAGGCGATTACAATGCTGATCGCTGATTGGTGTTCCGCTGATTAGGGGGCGTTCCGCAGTACATAAAAGGGGGCCGTGTTGTAGCAGTCAGGCCTGGTATCTGAATGCACGAGAGGTACTGAGGGTTATATTTAAAAAAAAAAAAAAAAAAAAAAATCTAACTCAGATTTTTTGGCAGACTTAAACAAACTACTTTAAAAGAGAGACAACCAATCAGGAGGACGGACACCAGAATGACCAGAAAGGCGAGAGCAGCCACCCAGAGCCTGGATAATTTTACTTTGTTGTTTATTTGTTTTTGTCTCTCCACATTTCAGCGAGCGTTTCTGCTTTGTTTGGACATTTTCTTTTGTTTATTGTCCTGTCCTGATTACCACTGTTAGTGGACAAGAATAAAGGAAAAAGAAAAGAACGTGTGGAATATCATACCATTGTCTGGATTTTATTATTTTTACACCTCCTCCCAACTCAGCTGTCTGTGACACTGCCATTTTACAATTAAAATGCTAATATGTCAGCTCTTTTCAAGTTAACCTTTAAGAACAGGGGCATGGTTATAACAAGAACAAACAAGCAAACATTGTGTTTAAAAGCCCAGATGAGACCTGCCTTTTAAGTGACATATTTGAAAATGAATGGCACTGTAACAACTTTTAACTGCAAATAACAGATATTTCCTTGAGCACACTACAGATCACAGCGATTCAACGTTTTGTTATGCTTTGTTTTGTTATGTTTTGTTACTGATTTTGTAAAAGGTTTGGCTTTATTTAACCTTGAATAATAAGAGAGCCCAACACCCTCTAATGCTTGATAGAATGATGTCACACTTCATTACATAGTGTACATAGCAACAAGCAAGATTTTATCAAGATCTCACCCAGACGACGACACAACGATACATTTCAAACAAAGGACTTTCCATCCTTGGATGGAATGCAATAAAGACCCCCTCTTCTGCAAGATGCTGCTCAAACAGAATGGTGTATTCAGTAGCTCAAAATAAATTAAGTACATGTAAATGTATACATATACAGCAGTGGCATAGCTAGGGGGGTGATTTTAATGGTTTGAACCCCCCCCCCCCCCCCCCCCGAATTTCATTATTCAACCATTTTAACAGTGTATTTGAAGACATGTATGGAAATACATATCACTCAAAGGATGAAATGGCTATTGTAGCCTTTGGAAAATAAGGTACAATGAAATTAGTTAATTAAACCCGGTTCATTGTTTACAAATCATGCACAAAAGCGCCTTCTCTGGCCACAACATCACGTTTCATTTTGAATTTACCGACTTTCGTTGATACAAACTAATCCACGTCTGGGCTTTTACGAGACATCCTCTGCTTTTGACTAACTCTGGTCCTGTCCACACTACATAACCAATCTCGAGGACTGTACTCGAAACCGTTCTAATTAATCCAGCTCAAAGAGTCTCCACTGAAGTACCATTTCATGTTTAGTTAGGCTTAATATGTCTACACAACAGCAGAAATTAATACGATAGTATCCCACCATGCACCGCATTATATTTTAAAAATAATGTGTTATGCCCCATCTTAACAGAGGTCCATATTGCTAAAAAGAAATAAAACAAGTATTTTGGAAGAAGTAAATGCAAACACACACACAAGTAGGGCTTGAGGTTTTCGGGTTTTATTTTTAATCAGGTGACGAATTGAACTGATTCTGTTTCATAATTAAACTCAGAAAAAGCTGTTAATTACAAAACAATCTTTGTTTTTACCTTCATATCTTGCTTGAGCCTAATTCTGGCCCCCTTAATGTTATTTCAAACAGAGTTGAGATATGACATGAAGTGTGAGCATTCGAGTCCCATGCGAATCATGCTTAAAAAGGCTTCTGTAAAACCAAGACATAAGTACTTGACAAGTTTCCAATGAAAAACAGGAGGATGGACTTGGGGACTAAACATCAGGTAAGGTAGGCTATTCTTTTTGTTATTTAATTTGCATGTTTGGTAACTGCATAGTAATGGTTCTAAATGTGATTGTGAGGTGAAACATCACGGTTCTTAACAGGGCGATTTTGAGTACATTGCAAGTTTGGAGTGTGGTTAATTTTTACTTAGAAAAACATTTTTATAAATTATTACTAGGCTGTCAAGTGATTAAAAATAAATCACGATAATCTTGAGATTAAAAAAATAATAATCTCAGTTAATCTTGGATTTAATTGCATATTTAATTGATACAATTACTGCATCCATCTCATTTAAGTTTGTTTTATTACTGATGCTATTGCACTGTATTTTCTATTTTTTTGGCCAGGTTACAGTGTTTGCACTGTTCAGATTATGTTATTAATGTTATCAGTATAGAATTAATACAGCAAAAATGATTCGTTGGAAGTCTGTTTTGTACTGCGCAGCTAACACAGTTAACAGGAAGACCTGTTGATGTGGCTGCTGAACTGTGGGGAGTTTGGTGGTGTCTTGGGACGAGGGGGAGAGATCGTTACCACAGGGTAATTTGAGCAAGTTTCATTGAGCTCTGTGTCCTAATGCTGTAACTAAAAACAACAAACCTGTGCCAAGGAAATACAGAATATTGTTAAGAGGGACAAGACAGAAGTGTGATTAACGTGTGTTAAAAAATGTATCTCCCAAAAAATGTACGTGTTAATCTCAGAAGTTAACTGCGATTAATTGATAGCCCTAATTATTACCCATCTGCAAAAGTCCTGGCTACTAATGTACATTGCTGTATAATCTCTGGTAAGGCACATTTGAATGTTTTTCAACAGAAGATAATAAGGTAGGATAAGTGTGCAATGTTTTGGCACCCCTGCACTTCAGCAATATAAAGCAGGTAACTCTTCCCTGAGTTCAAGTAGAAAGAAAATTGAATCCCAGCCCTTCTCCACAAAGTTTACAGAGATGAAACAAAGAGGAAATTGTCTAGCACAATCAAGGGGAGCATCATAGCTTTGTGTCTCTCTGATGGAAAGGAAAAGGTTACAGTCTGGCTTAACATGTGGGTAAAAAATTGCAGTCCATAAACAACACTGCATGTATGTCATATCCTTCTCCTCCCACTTAAACAGTATGTAGCAACAAAATGATCATCCTCAGTTGAAATAACAGCAAGTATTGCAATCCAAAACAATATTACTGTATGTATAACCCTAGCTGCTCTGCAATGCTGTCAACAAACATAATTGTGAGTTGATTTGACAATTGTCAAAGTGTCATTGTTCTGTGCAGCTTGCTGGCAAAGTCAAAGCAAAGGAAAGAATATCAGAAATCAAACAATACAAAACCAATGACTACTATCTTAGGAACATATTCATAAACTGTATTACGGACATTTTAAGCAGTTAAATAATGTTTAGGTTTCATGGAAGCTTTTTCAGCTGTTCTTAAAGCGGCTTTATTTACATAATGAAGACCATTGACATAAATGTAAATAGACCTTCAATATTAAGACCACCCTGCTGTTATGGATTATGGCCACTATTTCTAGTCCCAAACATATGTAAAATAGCCTTATTTTCCAAATGTATTTTTAAAAGAAAAAAAAAACAAAAAACAGTTGCAATACAATGTACCAGTGACCCATTTGCGCCAAAGCAGAATAACTGGGTGGGGTATTTATTTTCTTTCTTGTTCAGATTTGTTAAATGTTATCTATTGAGTGATACCAGGGCCCCCCTGTTATTTTGTTTTTACTCTTTATGAATGGGGACACTGCTGCTGTACCCTTGAGCAAGGTACTTTACCTACATTGTTCCAGTTAAAAAAAAAAAAAACTGTGTAAATGGGTAAATGTATGTAAAATAATGTGATATCTTGTAACAATTGTAAGTCACCCTGGATAAGGTTGTCTGCTAAGAAATAAATAATAATAATAATAATAAACGTTCATTTCATTCAGATTGGGGCCTTTGCGGTCGTGAACTCCCTCTTCGGAGGACAGTAGGGAATATTTCACAGCCATTATGACAATAAAATCCTAATGTTCAAATAGAAGATGTGTTTTTTTTTTATAGTATTGAGACCATAGGCATCCTAGAAATAGTTATTTAGTACTGGGCTTTGCTTTCTCATCTCAGCTTGAGATCACCCATAATTCACTTCGCACCAATGCTGCCTCAGTTGATTGGCATTTCCGCTGGGTCCTAGTGGAGATTTTATACTGACTAGTGATTAATAAAATATTGAGAAATCAAAGTGTTAGTACTACTGCAATGTAAGGGGGACATGTCCATGCCCCCCATGTAAATTATGCCTATGTCTGGTACCATAATAGATACTGTATAAAAATTGTTTAAATAGTTATCATGAAAGCAATGATTTACCCAGGCACATTAGAGTCTAGGGAGTTTAAGTCACATGGATTGTCTTTAAGCCCAATGCTTTGAGAAAACAGTTTGCGATTCCACTGCAGTTCATGGTGCCATTTTTTGTGATGTGATTACACAAATATGTGCATCATGCTACTGGTCCAGCTTAAGTCATCCACACTGGCTTACTGTATTTATAGCTGGTTCCTAAAGCAGCTACATACAGTACCTGACTGGAATAGCTTTCCTGGTTCTAAGAAATCACAGCTGTGGACTTAATTCAATCCTGATTCTCAAGTCACTGTAAACCAAACAATAATTTTTTAACTCTAATGTGTATGCTTCCTAATGATCCACAACATTAAACTCTCCTAGTGCCGGAGGGAATTAACATTTAAATAGCTGTGGGTGACCAAAAAGGCATTTTGAAACATGGTATTTGAATAGGGTCTGCTTTCTTACTTTTAATTGTTTCCAGAATGTTTGTTTGAAAAATTGTTAGGTTATGCATCACACGCAATGAGAATGACTGCCAAATGCACTGCTGTAATACTTGGCAGCAGTATTGGGTGTGCTTATTTCTCCACTATTTAGATGTAATTAGCTTTCAATGCACAAAAGCATCTAAATAATTAGTTGCTACCCCCAGCTACAAACAGTGGCTACATAATGAGCTGAAAAATTACATGCGATTATATGTTTTACATTCTGCTGGTGGGCTTTTGGACTATACTGACAGATAATGTAATAGCTATTGAATCAACCTGAGTATTAAATTCTTTCCATCTGTAAAGCTCAGACCAAAATTTTTTTTGCCATTTTTGTGTTATTAGTTGTCATGTGGCCCACTGGAGTCTTATATTAAAGCTCATTGTGCTACCATGTGTTTGTGAGGACTATAATCTGTGACTTATATATAGGATAAACAGCAACAAACATGTGGTACTTACAAAAACAAGCCACACGTTGGACGTCAGCACTCAGAACCAACAAGCCGTAGACAAGTCGGTTACATCTGGCATGGAATGGGTGGTGTATTTGTGTTAGTAATTTAATCTATGTGTACCACACACCATGTGGTAATACTAAAAGTGGAACTGAATAATTTGTCTGGGCTCTTCTTTCTTCTTCTTTTATATTATTATTCCAAGGTGCTGGTGTTGCATTATGGCCAGCTGGTAGAGGTCACACCACAGGTGATAACCAATGGTGCCCACTTGAAATATGCAAATTAGCCTTTAATAACTATAACACCAGGGAAAACCTTAGCAATTCCCCTGTTCATATCAATGTAATAGCACTGCATCACTTCGTAAACTTTTCTGGGTTTACATTTTATATTTGAGATTTCTGATTTCAAAATCAGGTACATTGATTGCAAAGAAAATCTCTCAGTGGCTGAACAGACTATTGAAATGCTTTCTATGAAGTGTAGGTAGAATCAATTTTGCTTGCCATTATCTACTTTTAGAGTAGACTTAGTTGTACCTTAAATGTACTTTGTCTTTTAATGTGATATATTTTAAAATTTCAATTAAAACCAAATGCATCTTTCAGTTCTGTTTTTCTTTAAGAATATTTTAATGGTTTAAGTTTAGTGCACTATTTGAGGTATTATAGTTTGAAAGTATGGAACCCAATTTCTGCTATTTCCAATTATATATCTGCTTATCTTTTTTTATTTTAAACCCATATACACTGACAAAGAAATGAGAAGGAAAACTGCATTGACCAACCTGTCCACCCAGACAGTCATGTTTGCATATCATGCCCAAGGTGAGTGAATTGTACTGTGACAAGAGGCAGATGTGCTACAATTGCCATAATCACATAAATCTTCAACACAGGACAAGACACACCTGTTTCCATTTGAACAATGCGCCAGCAGCGACGTGGTCCTGCCCTATATTAAAGATAGTAAAAAACTTTTCAAAATCCAACATAGTGAATTAATTCAGAATGCATTTGTCATAGAAGTAAGGTTTTTATTTATTTCCATTTTATAATGGCATTTTGTATCAATGGCATCTAAGTACACCAACACAAAACTTGCTTTTGATCTCTGAGTCAAAAATGGATGGACCAGGTCTTCAGACTGCTTCATCAGTGGCTTTGCCATTTGCTGATCACGAGCTGATAATAAAAGATGAAAATGGCTTCAAAGCTCACATGACTTCTCTCTGATTGAAGGCCAATAGTCCAGAGTGTATCCTGTGGAATCTCATATAAAAGGTTGAACCTTGTGGGAAATGGCTTTGCGAAATGCAGACTTTTCAGTGAGGACCTAAGGGCCCAAAGGTAATGAATTGAATGTCAGCAATTGAACTGTAAGATTGATAACCCTAACCATCTGCTGTGAGGTGTTTTATTAACAGCTTCCCATAAACAAAGAGTGAAACTACATAGTATACAAAACAGCCTAGTGCTGCATTTCATCACTAAAATCAATACTGGAGTTCCATGGCAGAACTGTGATATTTATTAAAGGGTATATAATTTATTATACATACCTTTCCCTGAAAGAAGCGTTCAAAGTGTTCTGTGTTTAAGGAGAATAATGTCCCAGAACTATAATTTGTTAATGTGAATGTCTCCAAAGAATATTGGACCTTGGCTTTAAAACTCCATTGCCAGACAATACCATAAATGTAGGAGTTGCCCACTTCCCCTAAACAGTTGTACCATGATGTTGTCGCTATTGTAACATTTTGAGTTCCACAGAGATACAGTAATGTGTTTTTGATCAAGCTATGTCTGTTTAAGATTAACATATATAACATATTAATCCTGTTAATATATGTCGTGTACGTTTCAGTCACTAATAGGTGAGCAAAAATGTTTTACCTGGTTGATATGATGTTGGTTGTAACAAGTTGATGGTCTAGTGCAGTAGTTCTCAGTCCTGGTCCTCGGGGATCCCAGTGTCTTCTGGTTTTCATTTCAACTGAGCTCTCAATTACTTAACTTAACCCTTAATTGAACTAAGAAGTAGCTTAATTAGGCCTTTTTAATTGTTATCAGCTCCTAAAAAGTTGCAGATTTCAAGTTATAACATTTTATAATTAAGCTGAAATCAGTGACTGTTTAAGAGCAGAAAACAATTACAAATGCCAAATTAAGCTAATTATTAGTTCAATTAAGGGTTTGAGATGATTGAGAACAACTGAGTATAATGAGAAAATGTAAAAGTTAAAAATAATAAATGCAGTCATACAATTTTAACTCCAGGGAATCACAATGTAATTCCTTAGCAACTCATTCTACTTTGTAACATCTATTCAGTAGGATTATGGTATGTCTTTATTGCATAGCCATTCCGTACAATTAATGTGTCAGTGTAACTACCAGCTTCTAAAACCTGGTGCCACTGTGATAAATTAAAGTATTGTGATTCTTAATGCTGGGGCCTCGTGTGTAAAGGTGAAATACTGTTTTCCTAAATTCTTGCTGTCTTGACACTCTTAATTTAAATTGTAAATTCCAAGTACAGATGAACCTGTTTTATATCACCTTGCTTAATATCATGCCCCATTTATTTTCACGATTTTTCACAAACCACTCACCATGCACCATATGTTCTTTGAGAAATTACCTCACTTAATATCACCTCACAAACCCGCTTAATGTCAGGTTTTGTGCAGCCTATAAAATGCTGCATGGCTGGGCTTTACTAACCAGAGGATAGAATTAATTTCCAACGCAACTAACCACCAATAATTATCTCAGCTGATAAACTGACATTTTGTGCAGCCTGTCAAATGCTGCATGGGCGGTCTTAACAGGATACAGTTCAGTTACAAAAAAACGTCACCAAATTTTTCTTTTTTAGTCTTATTCACAAAAAAAAAAACACATAGCTTTCATCAGTCGACAATTCATGCCTTTTTTTAGATAATGACACACATTGTTTTGTTCCAGTTGATGATACAAAATGTATGTGTCCTGTAGTAAACTATATGCATTTGTTTAAATGTAAAGAACGACTAAATGTACATCATTAAAACACTGCTCTTTAATTCACAGTTAGTTTTCTCTCACTTGTAATGTGCTGTCATAGGCAAACGTAAAACCTGGTTTATAGCATGACCCATTTTATATCACGACTTATGCCTGCACGGCAATCATGATATAAAGCGGGTTCATCTGTATTTTAGTTTTTCTTAGTGGTAAACAATATATATAGATATATAGCGAGTGTGTGAATGTACTACCATTATCATGGTTTTTACAGAAGGCTGAAAACAAACCAGCTGTATTTTTCATAAATAATATCACTAGGGTGGGTTTTTTGTTGCAAGCATATGTAAGGGTATGACGTCACTCCTAGATACAACCCAAAACTTGCACGAGCAACTATATTTACAGTATATCATGTCAAAAAACTTCTGAAACAATGCTTTAAAACACACTTTTACCCAGTTAATGACATTTGTATTGCCTTTTCTGGAAATATTGTTGTTTTTGAACACTGCAACACAAGACTTTAGCAAAAGAAGCCTATATTTGAACATTTCCTTTGCCGCAGTCAGTAATTGTAATTTTTTCTTTTTTTTTTTCTCTAAGTCAAAGAATTTACAACGGTGTCACAAGTGACTAATTTAGAGTGAGGGGTGGTATATAATTTATAATTATTGTGTGCAGGTGTGTGTTCCTTTGTGTAAATTGTTATACTTATTTAATATATTGTTTGAATTTTTGTGTGTGATTTATTTTGAGTAATGTATTGTTTGAAAATTGTGTGTGTGTATTTTTCAATATTTTTGGTTGTTTCAGAAATTAATAGCACAATCAGTCACGTACCTTTCCCAGGATCCAGACTTTAATTGCCACAGGTGTGTGCCATTCTGCATCAATTGACAGACTGCTATAAAACCGGAACCAAAAATACAGAGTTGGGCAAGGACAAGGACAAGGACAAGGACAAGGACAAGGACAAGGACAAGGACAAGGACAAGGACAAGGACAAGGACAAGGACAAGCTCAAGCTCAAGCTTTTTGGACCAGCAAGGGGTTGCAGGAGTAAACAATGCGGACCCTGAGAGAAAAGAACAGAAAAGAAACACGGGAACCATTCAGAAGTGGATATAGGATCATTTGAGAAACAAGGGAAGTACCAGTTTTGTCAGACGAGTACTAAACTTTAGTAAAAGAAGGAACAGGATTATTATTATTTCATGGGTTAGAAACGTATCACTGCTGCAGTAAATGAAAGCATTGCTTGTAAAATCTACTGAATAAATTGAGTGCTGCGGAAGTAATTAGAAAGTAGATCTCTGAGGAAAAGGCAAAGATGTTACAAGGATTACAATCGTTGGAGACCAGTTTTGTGTGAAATTCTGATCCCTGCTTTATTTTCTTTTGCATAGGACCCTTGCTTTCCCCCAAGAGTGGAGGAGGACTGAAGAGGATTAGTGGCTCTATTTCCATGGTCATCGGGACTGACGGTGTACAAATAAAATAGGATTACAAACTGCAGCATGGGACGCAAGGCTCGGACTGTGGTCATTTCCCCGACCCAACTCAATTAACTGGACATGGTTGTGGACATTTTCAAAGACTACTGGGAGGGAGGCTGTGTGGTCCAGTGGATAAAGAAAAGGGCTTGTAACCAGGAGGTCCCCGGTTAAAATCCCACCTCAGCCACTGACTCATTGTGTGACACTGAGCAAGTCACTTAACCCCCTTGTGCTCCGTCTTTCGGGTGAGACGTAATTGTAAGTGACTCTGCAGCTGATGCATAGTTCACACACCCTAGTCTCTGTAAGTCGCCTTGGATAAAGGCGTCTGCTAAATAAACAAATAACTACTGATGCTACAGAGGTTCAGGTTAAGGTCTGATGCATTGTTATGTCTGACTATGTATATCATTTGTGGTGCAGGGATAAGTATTTAGTTAGCAGGTAAAATTATAATTGTGTGTTTAACAATAAATGCTAGGACAAATGTAATAAGAATAAAGAATTATAATTTAAGGTTAATAGTGTAAACTGAAATTTGTATTAACAGCTAGGAATAATAGTGACTTTTTAAAGTATTAAATATGAGTTTGTTTTATATTGCCTTTTCTGTTAAATAGTTAGTGCCCTGGTCCCCTTGCGGCTTTTAGTCGAAATTGATTTCTGCTGTATTCAGTATTGTGTGTTTGGGGAAAATAAAACCATTTGATTCTTGCCTGTTGTGGTCCCTCTTCTCTCACTGTCCAGTGGTCTGGGTGGGTAACTCGAAATCCAAAGAACCTGAGGAGGAGGAGGAGGAGGAGGAGGGTGGGGGGAAACAGAAGCATTAGTTGTTTATTATATTACTTATCATTGTCATGAGTCACCATGTGACAGACTCCATATAAATGAATATTAATTGTATTCTAAACCAGTCTGAGAACTTCCATTATGCAACAATTCCTGTAACCCAACTAGAAGAAAAAGGGTACCATGTTGGAACAACTCTATCATAACCCATTATTACTGACAGTTAAATGGCTTTAACAGTAGTTCAATTAATCTAATTAAAGCTGAGCTGTTTTCTACCATCAATTTTGACACTTCAACTTGAAAGACTAAGGCCAAAGAGTGGCATACATACATTTGTTCATCAAAGCTTATACATCTAAATTGTAACCATGCTTCAAAATGTAGCCCACAGCCCTTTTGTTCAGACCCAAATTCTAACCAGATTTTTGCTTTTGTTATGTTGGGATTTATTTTCACTGTTGAATCAGTTTTATCACAATGAACCTTTCATTTATCCACAGTACTGGGTGTCAAAAGGTTCTAAGTGATTTTGTTGAGGCAAAGTGGCTTGCAGTGCGCAGGAATAACACGCACAAGACAGTGAAAGTTCAACAAATCAGCTCCTTTATTTGTCTGGGTTGCGTGTCAACATTTAAATAATAAGCATGGGCTCTACACAGCCATGTGTATCGCTCCGTGCAAAACAACGGTTTCAGTCCCAAAATAATATGACACTTTATAACAACACCAAACACAGACACGGTCAATTCTCCAGACAGTGAGTGCTCGAGTGCAGGTGGGGTGAAAGACAACAGTTCATGAAACAGTGGTGCAGTGTAGTCCGGGCTTTGGTGCTGGCTAATAGTGACAACTCCCGGTTTGTGCGAGCCGTCTAACAGTGACAAAAGAAACAGTTAGCACAATCAAACAAACAAAACACGAAACGCTCACGATAATTAATTACTTCCGTTTACTAAACGGGTCCTCTCAGTAACCATAACGAAGGAACAGATTACATCATCACACCCCGTTATACCTTTAGTCACGCCACCTGCGATAGCTAGTTCTATCACATCTCCTCCAATCCTTGACTGACACATTACGTACTGCATTAGGGCGATGACTTTGGACATTGTGATTCCACCCCCTTCTTGGAGGTCTGGCTTCCGACTGACCCTGGAATGAACTGCCAGACCTTCCAGTACAAGGCACACCGTTCCTGTTATACAGTGCCCTCACAGGTCTCGGACTAGGATTCATTCACTCTCTGTCACAAGCAACTTTCAAAGTTTTCTACTCCAAACTTACAAAATATTATTTTGAAAAGAATAGTGTCAGTTGTATATGGTGTAGAGTTTATATATTAGTTTCTTATATATTAGTTTCTTCTAATACTATTTATATATTTATTTATTTTGCTGTATATTGTACTGAAGCACTTATTATTTATTTACATACCCATGTTTGATTCAGGCAGTGCAACCTTTTAGGTTTATAATTCATGCAGGACGCAAGCTGTTTGTCATCTTTTTACACTTTTATATTCAGAGCTCGTAAGTTTAACTTCTTTTCTCACATCTAAGCTAATACAGAAGTTGTATCAGATATTTACTGGGACCCAGGGTTCTGTATCACAGTCCAAACCAGGCTTTTATTGGAATTATACCACGCTGCCCCACCCCACCTCCGTTTCCATGTTTTTATGTATGTTACAGCACATTCGAGTTTAATGACAATTCATATATTTTGTCAACATGGAAATATACCAGGGAACACACTTTTTGTGACGTCTATATCATTTATATTAAATGCCTTATTTCTGTTTTAAAATTGAACATTTGTCTGCAAAAAAACACAAAAATAAATGTTCTTATATAAATAAAAAAAGGTCTGGAGGATAGCCTATATATTTGGTAAAAGTAAAACATAAATAAATAAAAACATTAATATAAATATTTAAATAAATGAATACATAAATGAATACATATATATTTATGTATTTATTTATTTATCTTTATATTTATTTATTTATTTTTCACTATCATATAAACAATGACATTTAATACTGTATGAAACGAAAATAAATATTCAACAGTTTTTGTTCAATTGCATATTAGTTACGGTTTGTGTACACGGAGGTCGTCATGCTTTCATATATTTTTACTTTCAAATTAAAAAATATATTGTATTGACCCGGACAATTGCTTTGTTGCAGGACTTGTCTGTTCAGTTTGTCTCCTCTGTCTATGTTACATGTATTGTAAGGGGCACGGGACAGGTCACGTCGTTAGTGAGTGGGGTGAATGTGTGTTGTTGTTTACGGGGGTTGCAGAGCATTTGAAAATTCAACACCGTCTCCTTTTCTTTGACATACATTAGTTGCTTAAACGATTTCCACGATCTTATTTAGATAAATGTACTGTTCAGTACTGATCTGTACATTCCACTTTGTCCCCAGCATTTGAATGATGCTGAAGACAATGAACATATCCACGTGATGTAAACAATCCAAGTTGCAGTCATGTGACCCAAGCAAGCTACAAACTGTCGATATTTTGAGTATTTTTCTTATACCTTCCGTCACAGGAATTAGAAAGATATAATTTATGATGTGCCAGATACTTGGAATTTGTGACCCCTACTGTGCACCACCGGTGAGCGAGCACACTTTGACATGATTTGACCAAGATTATTTTTTCATTTTAAGAAAACGTACTTACCGGTACATGTTATTAAGAAAAAATAGATTTTCAAAAGTTTGTTACAAAATACAGTACTAATATGAATTATATACAGTATTTCTATGTTGTTCGTATGTAAACGTGTAACATCTTTCATTAAATAGACTCTTTTTAAAACAATGTATATAGCATATTTGGTATAAGAGTATCATAATTTTGTACGGGGATAAAAAAAGAAGAAAAAGATACACCTTTAAATTCGGCGGCTCTTTCTTTCCTATTTGTCATCCTACCATCCACCGAATCAGAGAGCCCAGCACTGGACGAGTAAGAGAGAGCACAGCTGGGGGTGTGGCACCAGGAGAAGCCGTGTCGCTCAGAGAGGGAGTGGGATGAGGTCATCCAGGTGGCTGTCGAGTCGCTGCCAGAAAGAGTGCAGCCGCTGGCAGAGAGTCCCGCGCCGCCAAGGAGGGAGTGTCATATCCTGCCAGCACCAGAGCCCCAGAGAGAGAGCCCAGCATCGCCAGAGTGCCCAGCGTTACCGCCTGAGAAAGAGAACGGGGCAGCAGTGTGGAGTAGTGGTTAGGGCTCTGGACTCTTGACCGGAGGGTTGTGGGTTCAATCCCCAGTGGGGGACACTGCTGTTGTACCCTTGAGCAAGGTACTTTACCTAGATTGCTCCAGTAAAAACCCAACTGTATAAATTGGTAATTGTATGTAAAAATAATGTGAAATAATGTATAATGTGACATCTTGTAACAATTGTAAGTCGCCCTGGATAAGGGCGTCTGCTAAGAAATAAATAATAATAATAATAATAATAATAATAATAATAATAATAATAATAATAATAACCCCGCAGCCACAACTGCCATCTGAGAGACAGTGTCCTGCACCGCCCGGCACAGAGTGACCCGTGCCACCCAAGAGAAAAGTGCCCCACGCCGTCAGTGAGAGCACGCCGTGCTGCCACCAGTGAGAGACTGCACAGGGATGTCAGCAAAAGAGTACCTCCCACCACCCGGAAGAAACTGTCCTACGCTACCAGAGAGAGATTACCTTGTGCCGTCAGAGCCCCAGAGAGAGAGAGCCCCGTACCACCAGAGGCCCAGAGAGGGCACCCAGCATAACCAGAGGCCCAAAGAGAGAGCCCCGCGCTGGCAGAGCCCCAGAGAGAGAGCCCCTCGCTGCCAGAACGAGGGAGCCCAGCATCGCCAGAGCCCCAAAGAGAGAGCCCTGCACCACCAGAGCCCCAGAGAGAGAAAGCCCCACACCACCTTTTATCTAATATTAGGTTTTGGTTGAAGATCTGATAACATTCAGTGTCAAAAAGATGCAAAAATGCAGAAAATCAGACAGGGGGCAAATACTTTTTCACGGCACTGTATATACACCCCCCTTGGACTTTTCCTCATTTTGTAGTGTTACAACCTGGAATTAAAATGGATTTAATTGGGATTTTTTGTCACTGATCTATACAGACGTGCAAGTTTCAGCTCTTTCCATAGATGTTCGATAGGATTCAGATCAGGACTCATAGAAGGCCACTTCAGAATAGTCCAATGTTTTGTTCTTATCCATTCTTGGGTGCTTTTAGCTGTGTGTTTTGGGTCATTATCCTGTTGGAGGACCCATGACCTGCGACTGAGACAGAGCTTTCTGACACTGCCCTGCACAGATTCAAGGCACCCTGTGCCAAGCGCAGCAAAGCAGCCCCAAAACATAACCGAGCCTCCTCCATGTTTCACTGTAGGTATGGTGTTCTTTTCTTTGAAAGCTTCATTTTTTCGTCTGTGAACATAGAGCTGATGTGACTTGCCAAAAAGCTCCAGTTTTGACTCATCTGTCCAAAGGACATTCTCCCAGAAGGATTGTGGCTTGTCAATATGCATTTTAGCAAATTCCAGTCTGGCTTTTTTATGTTTTTCTTTCAAAAGTGGAGTCCTCCTGGGTCTTCTTCCATGGAGCCCACTTTCGCTCAAAAAGCGACGGATGGTGCGATCAGAAACTGACGTACCTTCACCTTGGAGTTCAGCTTGTATCTCTTTGGCAGTTATCCTTGGTTCTTTTTCTACCATTCGCACTATCCTTCTGTTCAATCTGGGGTCGATTTTCCTCTTGCGGCCGCGCCCAGGGAGGTTGGCTACAGTTCCATGGACCTTAAACTTCTTAATAATATTTGCAACTGTTGTCACAGGAACATCAAGCTGCTTGGAGATGGTCTTGTAGCCTTTACCTTTACCATGCTTGTCTATTATTTTCTTTCTGATCTCCTCAGACAACTCTCTCCTTTGCCTTCTCTGGTCCATGTTCAGTGTGGTGCACACAATGATACCAAACAGCACAGTGACTACTTTTCTCCATTTAAATAGGTTGAATGACTGATTACAAGATTGGAGACATGTGTGATACTAATTAAAGAAACTAATTAGTTTGAAATATCACTATAATCCAATTATTTATTATATTTTCTAAGGGGTACCAACAAATGTGTCCAGGCCATTTTAGAATATCTTTGTAGAATAAGCAATAATTCATCTCTTTTCACAGCTTCTTTGCTTTATTCTATGACATACCAAAGGCATGCAAGTATACATGATAAAATAGCTTTTAATTTCATCACTTTTCAGGAGGAATGAAGCATTATTTCAATGAGCTGTAAGGGTACCAACAAATTTGAGCACGTCTGTATATATATATATATATATATATATATATATATATATATATATATATATATATATATATATATATATATGGCAGGATTTGAGCCCTAACTAGTCATACTTTCACTCCAACTACTACATTTACCCTAACCAAAGCACCTAACCAATACATTGCCTCAATATAGATTGAACAATTTTGCTATTTCCATAATGTGTGTGTGTTATAAAGTAAAAAAATAAGTGATATCTGAAACAAAAACACATTGGAAATGTGAAAAAATGCCAAGTTATCAGAAGTGCCCAGCCATTTAAAGTAGAGCTATCAAAAACACAAGCCAAGTTTCATGAAACCATTGAGGCAACCTTGCCCAGCACAAAGCAAATAGGCACAACTGTAAAACCGATGGGAGCCAAGGTTGCCCCAAATGTTTCTACTAACTTGACTTGTGTTTTTCAAGCACAATAAACGTGGATCAACGCATGAAAAACATCTTCATCGCTGCCATTCTCATATCCACTTTGACATCTGACACATTATTTCCCTTGTCCAGTGCTGCATACCAGTCTGCCAAGGGAGGGGTTGCTACGAGCACTGTATGCAACCACCTGATTGGTGTAAGTATAATTATAATACTGTCTGCAGCTAATTCATCTTGACATTTAACTCGCAAGTATTTCTGTGGAAAATCGATAGTATTTCCTACCCAAGCATGGAAAGCATGGAAACACTAAATTTTTCACCAACTCCAGTTGTCCATCAACTCGAGTTCTGAGAGAATTCAGGCCAATTTGAGCACAATCGAGTCAACTTGAGTTGGCTGTCCATGGAAATGAGGTATAGAAGTACAGTAGATATTTATACAGTAACTACTGTGACCCCGTTCTTTCAAAGCAAGATACAATATGTATGGCATTATTAAAACATATGATTTAAGATACAAGTTTGAGTTGGGTAATATTTTTATTAAATATATTAAATACCGGTAGGTATCAATAATAATAAAATACCAAAAACCCTGATGCTTACAATTAGGTTAAGATGCAAGATAGATATGAGGAGATCTGCATTAAACTACAGTATGTGTGTCTATATAAAAAATATAACTTTGCAGAATGGGCAAGGTGCCTCAGTCAAAAACAAAGTTACGTTATTATACATTGCATAACTGATGAATAAAAGGACAAGATTTGCATTTAGGTTATATTTTTCCTAATTGGAAAGTCGGGTCATCAGACATGTCTGTGAGATAATAAAGAAATCAGTCACTTTCAGTGATTCACTAAGATGTTTGTCAGCAGGAAATCTATTTTCGTAACCATCTTTTCCCATAGTTTTCAGCACCATGCCCTGTCATCTGGTTTTAATAGACAATTAAGGCAGCAATTTTTACAAATACAAGGAAAGTGCCATCAGAATCTCTTTGGTATGACAGCCTAGGGTAACCAAAATAAAAAGAAGTGTTTATCCATGGATTAGGTCAATTTATTATAGACATATAGTTCATGGTGCTTTAAGCAACTTTTTATCTTTTTATGGAAGAACTGACACCAGCCTGCCTCTCCACACTTTTCAATCCTTTCAATCAGGGCAGCGTTGTTACCGAGGTATGCAGCTTTTCACAAACCGTTACAGTTGAGATGAAGTGTTTTTCATCACTCGTCTAACTAGGTCAAGAGCCTGCTTTGCCCAGAATAAATCTAGTGTAACACCTCACAAAGTCACAAGTATCCAATGTCTTTTATTTGCCTATTTCCTATCAGAGGTATAAAGCCAAATGAACTGTAGCCCATATGAGTACATGGAAACAAAAGAAATTGGATTTAAATTAGAAGCAATAAAAAGGGATGTGGAAATGTTAATATCAGACAAATGGGCTTGTAGTATCTTTCAAGTTTCTTTGAGCTATGGGGCTACAGTGAAATCAAATTTCATTCTTGGTTTAATTCCTTGCATATGACGTCAAACTTCCCCCAATAAAACAGAATGTATGGAGCTTTTCCTCTAACATCCAAAGTGAAGACTGCCAATTAAAATGAAGTACTGGCTGTTACGGGAAGTGAATGCTTCTACAACACATGCTACCTGAGCATAATTACAATCAGATTCATTTTTAGTTCACAGATTTACAGCATCACCGCCACTTAGCTTGGGGTTCTTTTGATTAGACAGTCAATAAAGGAGATATTTGTCAAAAAGTGTTCCATCCACATTAATAATTGTTTTACAATATTAATGGAGTCTGTTTTACTGTTTAACACCGGCTGGTGTTTTCCCCAAGGGGTCCGTTATTAACCCACTTATTAACGGTTACTACTTGTAATAAAAATACAAAGAGTTGAATTCAGTAAATAAAATAATCTGATTTATACATTTCAGAGTGGTGGTATTAAGATCTGCCATGTTGGTCCAGAATATGAGTTTTGGATACACTTTCATTTAAAATGCAAGGACATAGTCTACTACTACATTGTAGATACCATTTTTGTTTTATTTTGTACTACATGTACAGTAAATTACTACTTTTCAATGTAATCCAAACATTAACTCAATAACAGAAGCATCATTGCTCTTTAAAGGAAATGTTAGGGACTGCGCCTCCCTCCAATGTAAATTTTTGGTTGACTAATTGTCTTACCAATTTTGCATTACTGAATAACTGAAGTGTACAGCCACAGTTTAATTATTGTACCAGCATTTTACATAACGAAATGCTTCATTACTATACATACTATACATTTTTAAACACAATATAAATGTATTGCTTTGTACTTTGACAAAATTCCATTGGGTTTTAAGCAAAGTTTGTTAATGGAATAATACAACACAAACACAAATTAGCAATCTTTGGTTTATACACAACAGAATTTGCATGAAAGCACTGCCAGATTTAATGCAGCATCGTCACATTATTTTCACTGTGAGATTATCCCTTAGCCAGAATCAAAATCCACATTTAATAGTGGTGGGGGGCTGCCTTTTGGAAACCATCAGTTTTTATTGAAGTATTTCTAGCAGGGTTGTATGAACAATTGCGGCTATATTTGCTCTATGGATAGGTAACTATGGTGATGAGAAAAGTTCACCATAGTTTATTTTTTAAACATCTGAACTATGATTTAGGTAAAAACTTAATTTTATTATCAGAGCCCTGCAGGTACTATACTGCCTTCTGCTGTGCTCCTAGTGGCCCTCTAATGGACAGTCCACTTTTCTAACAACAGATAACCACATATTTCTATTTATGCTATATATACTTACAACCGAGTTTTACTGGCCTGTTTAATCATGTCCACGCTGTATTCTTATTGACCATGAACCTGCCACTGTTGAAATGAGCTCAAAACTCATTGACATGGCAATTTATACAAAACTATACACAATCCATTGTAATTTTATTGAAAATACAAAAAAAAAAACTGCCAATAAAGTTTAAATTATCCACAGTTTAAGAATATAGATATCTCTGTCTTAGACAAATAGGCTCAGTGGATCATGGATAGGCGACTCTCATCCTGAAGTACCATTACAGCTTTCAAAGGTATAATTAAATAATTACGGACATGGTTGGAAGAAAGAACCGGAGGTGCCGAAGCTGCCTACCCCTGAAATAGATAATACCCAATGGCATGGTTTGACCTGACAATGAATATTGCAAAAATATCAGAATTCAGAAGTCTTGGTGAATGTAATCCTATTAGCTGATGGGTTTGGCAGGATATATGAATAACAGCAGATAAATGGAAAAGAGAAACCATACTGCAAGTGACTCAGTTTGAAATTAGTTTACTACTGTGTCTCAGAAATGAGGCAGTACTGCTTCACGGTTAGAATTGACAGGGAGCCAGGAGAGCCTGGTTTTAAATCTCAACTGTCACTTACTGTGCAACCCTGCGGTCTTGCTCTCCACCTCCCTGTGCCTCAGTCAATACAATATGTCAACCCAGGTACGAGAAGGACCAGGCCACAAATTAGATATGACATGACGGTTTGTCTGAACTGGATAAGTAGTTTTATTAGAACAAAATTACCTCATATTAATTCCTGACTTCTAAGGTATTCTCATTAGTAGTAATTGAGTATTTTAGCCAAGTTGCAGGTTATTTTTAATGACATTGCAGGCTGGATACAGCCCCAAACTTTAGAATGCACAGCTTTTTTTGTTGGTTGTGTTTTTTTGTGTGCACAGACATACATTTGCTGGAATTTGATCCAAACCCCTTGGATATTTTCTTTCTTTTTAAGTAAGCCAAAATAAATGTAAAAAAAGTAATCTCTCAATGTCAGAAAACTGAAAGAATCAGCAGATGTGTTCTGGAACAAATAAAAGGTAGTCAGGGTTTGAGTTGATCTGCAGTGAACACAACATGAAAGCAGATGAATTTATGTTTTTTTAAAAAGCCTTATTTTCTCTTCTTTTGGTGTAGGAAGCCAGAAAATATAAATTTAAATCATATGTGGTCTGGAAATGGACTGGCATTAGTAACCTCAACGGCTTTATCTTTTCATCTACAAACTAATGCTAGAATCTCTGTGCACATTCTTTTGTGTTACTATATAATATATACAGTCTAACTTCACTATAATGAACCCGTTTTTCAATGGAAATTAGCCCTATTAGAACAATCACTTTTACAACATCTACCCGGATAAAACGATCTCGGCAGTGACTGATACTGAATTTCTCCAGTGTGAATGTGTTATTCTCTCAGTGAAAACAAAGACCTTGTTAGGCTAATTCGAAGATAAGACTGAGTCAAATTGTAACCTATTGTAGTGTGAATCATGTGTGATGTATGGAACCGTTGCCATCTTCACACAAACTGCAACCATGGCAACAGGCGTGAGGAGTTAACAAGATTGAAATAGCGTGCATTGAGAAAAGCACGAAAAATATGAAGCAATCTCGCTGGATATGTTTTTCAAGAGAAAGGGCACGTAATTACTGTATTCAGCATATGTTTTTTTCATTTATTTACTGTTTCCTTTTAAATATACAGTTTAAATGTTGATCAATGTGAAGTTGTCTTGAAAGAACTACTGTGTAAGATGTTCAATTCAATTTGGGCGTTCCTTCATCATTCTGATACAGTAAATTGCCAAACCCTATTATAGTGAACAACCTGATATGACGAACATTTCTCCAGGTCCCAGGGGGTTCATTATAATGAAGTTAGACTATATAGTAAATATGGACTGTGGAGGAGGGCTAGAATTAGTGACCCGAGGGAAGACTATTGTTACTGACATGGGGCTATAATTATTAATTTTCCACTATCAGCTGAGTCTGCAGTACATATTTAATACATGAGTCAGTCAAAATAATAAGAGAGGCAAGGTTGTATAGTACTGTATGTACTGTAAAGCCATAGATATTTGCAAGCCTTTTATGAAGTAATATATAATGAAGTAATATACTACTACCAGTGCAACAGGTCGCCAACATTTCTGGAGCAAAATAGGTTTTATGAGTGTGATTCGACAAATATTTTGGCTGCAAATATTTATTGCTTTACAGTATTTAGTTTAAATATAGCTGATACAGCATAAGTGAATAACTAAATAGCATAAATAAATAACAGAAAATGTTTTTGAAGATCATACCACAAGTTTTTTTTTCTTTTGTAGTATGTTTTGTAGTTGTCACAGAATTGCCGTTCAGCAGTTCTTTCATTCAGCCATTTTATCTTGTTGCTTAGGAGTGGAGGTGGAGGGTGTTCCTTTGAAAAGGGGTGAGACTGACAGTGATGTGAACCAATCACATGATAGATGGAGACTATTGCCCGGTGGTGTAAGGATGTGAGGACAATACTTTAAACTATTTTTTCTCCTATGATGAGGTTTTAACCAATCACAGGCCAGGACGTCCAATCACTGACTGATATCCAAAGCATTTAGTGTTGTTAATGTATTGCTGAAGGCAAGAACATGGGATACTAATGCATAAAAACAAAATCACAATGTTCTTCCTTTAACATGCTACTGGTTCTACTTCTATCAGCTGCAAATGATACCCAAGATGATATCCATTGACAGGACCAGTCTTCATGTTTGTGACAAACTTCAGATCCATTCACATTGGAGAAGAATATTGTTTCACCTGTGTTGCTCCAATATGATTTGATGTGTAGAATGTCAGTGAATGCAGTGGAGTCAATAAGAAGCGATGCTGTGTTATTGGTCTTTACTGGCACAAAGCTCTGCAATTTAGGTTTAGGTTTAGGCATAGGTTTCTTTTCACTGGTCATATTCATATTCAAGTTAGATGTACAGTAGGTTGGTGGAAGTGATTCAAATGTTCAATCTAGGCCTCTCTCTAAAAAAAGTTTTATACCATCTTAAGAGTATGATTGTTCACATGCGTTGTCACTTATTGGAAAGCATGGCCAGTTTACTAGGCAGGAGATTGAATCTACAGCACTTGATTACAGGATCAGTAAAATCAGACTTTAGTGTGGTGACTGAGCCACATGCAAATAATGTGTTGATGAAAAAATAGGGGTTGTTCTCACCCTTATAGGACACAAGTTACTGTCAGTGGTAATGCTAATATAGTAGAAATGTGATATTGCTTTAAAGTACAAAAAAACCCCACATGCTGGGTAAAATGCTACAGCACTTTTTCTACAAAAAAACATCTATAGGATCACAGGCAGTCTGTTTGATGTGTGTAGAACTGTGACAGGCAGTTATTTCCTTTCCTGTAACTGCTAGAGCAAATGATGCAAAAGGTAAAAAGGTATATTTGATGCGAGGAAGCCACTGTAAAGTATTCAGTTGAATCAATATTTGTTAAGGTAAATGGCTTTTACTTTTGTGTGCTTTCCATTACAAAACTACAAGGAAAAGCAATCACTTCCCAATATTATAACCAGACAGAAACTATTTCCTTTTGTTTTTTAGTACATGTTTGCTCCTGTGGTGAATTTAATTTGTTGTTTGTTTGTTTCTGTCGTGGGTTCTATTGGAATTGTTTTTATTTTCACTGTGTGTTGTGTATTCCTAGCCTCCAGCTTATTTGCAGGCAGTTCCCTTGACGGGGGTAAAGTGCGTGGCTTTGTCATGGTCCACCCTGGTGACCTGGCTTCAAGATAAGTTTCTCTTTCAGAGGGCAGTAGCTTCCTTCTCTCCTTGAGATGCGGGAGCAGTGACCAAAAGTATAAGCACTAACATTACCCATACCCTAACCAAGCAGTCACAATACAGGCACTAATTCAATTCTGGGACTCTTAAAGCTAAATTTCAGAAATGGTTTGGGTGTGAACATGTAATTTCTGTACCCTCTGAAATATTAATTTTGCGTAGAGATTTTCCATTTATAACAGTTGCAGATTGATTACAGCTGAACACTCCTAGTGATGATTTCTTAAACCACCTAGCTTCAGAAATGAAGCGTTTAGGCATATTTTCATAAAGAGCCCCCTTGGTTGAAAACAAGTAAATGTGGTAAATACTGAACTAAGCAGAAACAGACAAAATATTAAATATGATATAAAATATACATCGTATTAGGTATTCCTTAATGTCAGTTTTCTACAGATGCTTTAAATTTAACCTGACCTATTACTCTGCTAACAAATAAGTGTACTTGTACTTTACTAAATCAGCTTAGTACACATGTCACTAATGTCTAGCCACATGATTAACATACATTTCCATATAAATAATAGACTACAATAGCACTATTATCTAGATACATCTAAAAGTATTTTTAAGAGGATGTCGTTTTTTTTTTTTATTACATCTGTCAGAGCACTTTATTAAAATGTCACAGTAGACAGGTTCTTTTAACTTTGAAAAAAAACTCACTTCAGGAAAGATCCACTTTGCTTATGCCAGATATGGAAACACTGCAAAGCTGTAAGAGTCAGATAAAATGTATGCACCAAAATTCCCATTGTCCCCTTGAGACCTGCTGAGTCCATTGCTCAAAACCATTGGCCATTCTCCAGCTAACACTTCAAGGAACATTACACTTGGATACTGGCCATTCACCAATACTGATTCAAAAGGCACTGCAAGTCTTTCATCCAACTCTTAATAACCCACGGAGACATATTATGGCAAGTAGGCTTTTAACTTGTATTACTGAAGTCAAATGATAGAAAACCATGACAAATTACAAAGCACATACTGTATATTCCATAAAACGGTCAATTCAGAAATGGCCACAGGGCCTGTTGAATCACTGAAAAACAAATTAAAAAAAGAAGGGCAACAGGAGCAGTCACTAAAGAAGTGGCATGTGTAAGGACAGGGAAATACATCTGTGAAAATGTATGTCTGATATATTCCTGTGATGGGGTGCAGCCTATTTTGTGGTGGTTTTGTGTTTTTTGTATTGTTTAGAGTGAGTTTGGGGTGTGGTTCAGTGAGTTTGTGTGAGGAATGTGTGGAATGTGCCTGGGCTAATGAGGTGCGAATTGCCCAATTAGCCCGGGCACCTATATAAAAGGGAGTGGTTGGGTTTGTTAGTTGGTGTGTGTGTGTGTGTGTGTGTGTGTGTGTGTGTGTGTGTGTGTGTGTGTGTGTGTGTGTGTGTGTGTGTGTGTGTGTGTGTGTGTGTGTGTGTGTGTGTGTCTCTGTCTGTCTGTCTGTCTGTGTCTGTCTGTCTGTCTGTGTCTGTGTCTGTGTCTGAGTGAGTGAGTGAGTGAGTGAGTGAGTGAGTGAGTGAGTGAGTGAGTGAGTGAGTGAGTGAGTGAGTGATTCTTTTTTGGTATAGTTTGTTCAGAGCCTGTTTTTGTGTTTGTCTTTTTGGTTGGCCATTGTGCCTTTTGTTTTGTGTATTTTGTTTAATTAAAAGTCTTTTATTTTCCCTGCACATCCTGACTCTGAGTCTCCTTACCCCGGCCAGCCTGTCACATTTGGTGTCAGAGTGGGATAGCACCTCTGGAGACTTGGAGCAGGAGTGCAGGATTATTTTGTTTGTTTTGTTTAAAAAAAAAAGGAAGAGAGGATGAGGTGGAAGAATGACCGGGAAGCGAGGGACAGGGAGGATGAGGAGTACATCAGGGCCAGGTACCCGAGGAGCTGTAGGTCACCACTGTTGTGCCCCCTCTGTAACCAGCAACATCAGTTTGCCGCCTGTCCCTTCCGGTACTATGAGGAGCCCGAACGTCCACAGCCTGAGTGGGAGGAGCCCGAATGTCCACAGCCAGAGTGGGAGGAGCCCGAACGTCCACAGCCCAAGTGGGAGGAGCCCGAACGTCCACAGCCTGAGTGGGAGGAGCCTGAATGTCCACAGCCTGAGTGGGAAGACCCAATGTCCACAGCCCGAGAGGGAGGAGTCGGTGTGTCCACGGCCCGAGTGGGAGGAGCCTGAATGTCCACAGCCTGAGTGGGAGGAGCCCAACGTCCACAGCCCGAGAGGGAGGAGTCGGTGCGTCCACGGCCCGAGAGGGAGGAGTCGGTGCGTCCACGGCCCGAGAGGAAGGAGTCGGTGCGTCCACGGCCCGAGAGGGAGGAGTCGGTGCCACCTCCACCAGCAGGGGAAGATTATCTGCTGTCTCTTCCTCCATCGCCGCCACCAGCAGAGGGAGCATGCCTGCTGGTTCACCTGCTGCTGCCGTCCCGAGAGCTAGAGGGGGAGGAGCCATCGCTGCCGTCCCAAGAGCCAGAAGGGGAGGAGCCATTACTGCCGTCTCCAGGGCCAGAAGGGGAGGAGTTACAGGCTCAACCCCCTGAATTTTTCTGGGGGGGGAGAAGGGCAGGATGCTGGTGTCCCCCAGCAGCCTCTATTTATGCTGCTGAAGGGAGCATGGCGCACACCAGCCCAGTCGCCACGGCAGAGGGAGCCAGCACCGCCACAGCCTCCCTCCCTCCGAGTGGCAGGAGCTGCCTCTGTCTCCACCACCGCCAGGAGCAGAACAGCAGGAGCTGCCTCTGTCTCCACCACCGCTAGGAGCAGAGCAGCAGGAGCTGCCTCTGTCTCCACTACCGCTAGGAACAGAGCAGCAGGAGCTGCCTGTGACTCTGCCACCTCCATCAGCAGAGGGTGAATGCCTGCTGGTTCCATCTCAAGCGCCGTGGGAGGACAGCTTACCACTCCCACCTCCACCAGCAGAGGGTGAACACCTGCTGGTTCCGTCTCCACCGCCGTGGGAGGACTGCTTGCCGCTCCCATCTCCACCAGCAGAGGATGAATACTTGCTGGTTCCACCTCCACCGTCATGGGAAGGACTGCTCCTACCCTGCCTCGCACCGCCCAAGGATGCCTGCCTCGCACCGCCCAAGGATGCCTGCCTCGCACCGCCCAAGGATGCCTGCCTCGCACCGCCCATGGATGCGTGCCTCGCACCGCCCAGGGATGCCACAACCATTCCGCTCAGGGATACCACGTCCGCATCGCCTGGGGTTGCCTGCTGCTCCGCATCGCCTGGGGTTGCCTGTTGCTCCGCTTTTGTTTCTCCTAGGGTCGCCGAGGGTCTTGCTTCGCCTGGGGTCGCCGAAGGTCCTGCTTCGCCTGGGGTCGCCGAGGGTCCTGCTTTGCTTGGGGTTGCCTGGAGCTCCGCATCGCCTGGGGAGTCACCAGTTACAAAGTACAAGAGAGAAGTGGAGCTCCCGCTGCCGCCTTCATGGCCAGGGGCTCCCCTCCTGAGTTTGCCTCCCGAGGGTCCGCTGCCGCCGTCGCCTCCCGAGGGTCCGCTGCCGCCGTCGCTTCCCGAGGGTCCGCTACCACCTCCCGAAGGTCTGCTGTTATGGCCCGGGGCTGCCGGACTATCTTTGCTTGGGACCACCGGACTGCTTGTGGGCCAGGGGATGCCTCTGCCCTCTCCCCAGCACCAGAAGAGACAATTTTGGTACTTTAAGGGGGGAGGTGGCCATTTAGGCCATGTTGTGCTGCGCACAAGGACGGGAAGTGTGTGATGGGGTGCAGCCTATTTTGTGGTGGTTTTGTGTTTTTTGTATTGTTTAGAGTGAGTTTGGGGTGTGGTTCAGTGAGTTTGTGTGAGGAATGTGTGGAATGTGCCTGGGCTAATGAGGTGCGAATTGCCCAATTAGCCCAGGCACCTGTATAAAAGGGAGTGGTTGGGTTTGTTAGTTGGTGAGTGTTTGTGAGAGTGAGTAGACCTGTGTGAGAGAGTGAGTGGTTATTTTTGGTATAGTTTGTTTAAAGCCTGTTTTTGTGTTTGTCTTTTTGGTTGGACATTGTGCCTTTTGTTTTGTGTATTTTGTTTAATTAAAAGTCTTTTATTTTCCCTGCACATCCTGACTCTGAGTCTCCTTACCCCGGTCAGCCTGTCACAATTCCCAAACAAAGTAACTCCATTTTAGCAACATATCTAAGATATGAAGCATTGAGTATCATTAGGGTTAAATTGAACTGTAGTCATCCAGTGATAATGTACTATTATATTCTTATGTAGTTATGACTTCAATATCTGGATTTAGTGAGATAACATTTATCACTACATCTATTGCAGAGTAAGAAGAATTCAGTAAATGTCTAATAAAGAAGCTCAGAGAAACACCTGGAATGAATCAAACTGTTAAGCAATGGAACACTTACAGTACTGTAGTAAAAGTAATGTGTCTTCAAATGGTAATTTCCTAGATCTCAGCTTTCTCAATTTTTACTTAGGCATTTGCCAGTAGAAAGAGAGCTTTTCTTATCAGCATATTCATGTATCCAGACCATGCTCCCTCCTGTTAAAATAATCCAATTGAAATGAATGGCCTCTGTGGAAACAGAAAATGAGCAGCATTGTAGGAAGGAGTGTGATATGGATACACTATGATGCACACTGTGATCTGCTGGCAAACGCTTCTGCATGGACATTGTATTCTCACATCTATTCCCCAGCTGAATGTGTTAATACAAATATCAAAACAAGCAGGAATATTTTGAAAAATATATTGTGGTGATACCGACAACACAGGATACAAAAAAGGTGATGTGTTTCAAATAAATATGGAAGGGCGTTGTGTAACCTTTTTATTGTCCCTGCTCCAAGTAAGACCATTGTAAAAGTTTTCCTCTGGCTGGTTCATAAGAACATAAGAAAATAAGAAAGTTTACAAACGAGAGGAGGCCATTCAGCCCATCTTGCTCGTTTGGTTGTTAGTAGCTTATTGATCCCAGAATCTCATCAAGCAGCTTCTTGAAGGATCCCAGGGTGTCAGCTTCAACAACATTACTGGGGAGTTGTCCTCTAATTAACTAAGCATGGAGTATCGGGTCCTGTATAGTTAATAACTAAATTTCAAGAACAATGCCTATGGATCTTTGAAGGATGCTATATGCTTCACAAATACAAAGCTGTGTTCATCAGGATTTGTTCATCAGGAGAGGAGCAGAAGGCTGTGTCACTCAGTTGTTAAATACAGGTTACAATCTTCACATTTTTTTGAATCCAACAGCAAAATGAAAGTAGAATTACAATTGTCCAAGCCAAGCAATTTATCTTTATAGTAACAGTGGTCAATGACCTTAAATGAGCATTCAAACTGCCAACAGAATGATCTTCCCAGTACTAGCCTACTGTGTTTAGAAACATATCAAATAAAAAACATTAGAAAAAACATTAACAACATCAGTATTCAACCCAAACAATGGAAACATTTATTACAAACGTCAAACATAATGAAAAGGGAATTTCATCAACTTAACAGCATGAACATAAATGGAAAACTAGCATTAGTAGCATGTGGAATTAACCTTTCAGAGTTGTTTTTAGCCCACTGGTTCACTGAGACAAAGCAATGGCTACTAGATTTTCACAACATATATATGATTGTGCCCATTTCACTCCAGATCACCTGATTCTACACTTTAATCAACATGATCATAATTTGAAACACCAGGTCTGTAGAAAATAGGAAAAAAAAAAACAATAGCCCATAGTCTGTTGTATAGTAATCTATAATTATAGGTTAATTGATATAGGCCCCTTCTTCGAGGTTGTCTGTGAAAAACAGAATAACAAGGACAAATCATATGTTGAAAACTATTGTACAAATCACTGAACACATTCATATGTTTTACTTGTAGAGTGATTTTTTTGTTTAGTTTAAAAAGCATATGCAACGAACTACAAAATAATGTCATTGAATTAAAACTATTTAATTTTAATATCGCCAGTCATTTCTTTTTTCCCCCCCAGAAATCTCTGGAATATTAGCAAGAGATGCAGGCAATTCTTTCAAACATTTGTTTTCTTGTTGACATCAAAATCAGCAAACTAGTAAAGAAAAGGTAACAAGAAGCGGTGGGTGCTGCTGAATCAACAAGCATATTGAAACAGCAAGATAATCAGCTCTGAATCTGTAAACACTTTCTGAAGAAACCCCTGGGAAGAGCATGATATTCCCTGGGAAGAGAAACTGGCATAGGTCAAATTGAGGTGTTGGACCCTATTAACAAGTTATTTGTTTTTTCAAAGTGTGTTTTTACAAACGCAAAGACTTTTGACATTCATGAAACTGGCATCTTTAACAGCAGTCGAGATTTAACATTTTAGTTAATCTCAACATTTGTTTTATTCATGAAATAGTTGACTTTAATAAAACATTTAAATAACTTGTGAGTTGAGGTTAAGTTGTTTGCTTTTGTGGTGTGAGGAAATGGAGTTGAGCAATGCAGGCTAAAAGGGCTTTCAAAAAAACTTCAGCACCCTTTTAGCTAAACATATGTAAATATGAGTTAAACACTGTTTGGCAGAAACAAGTAGGCTATGCTTAAGTCAAGATCAATCGATTTTAAAGGGACACTGTCCGATTACCCAGTGGTGTAAAGGGTAACGCTCATCCGGTTCAGTTTGATTGACAATTATATTATTTATTCAATAAATAAATAAACAAATACATGTACGTGTATGTATGTATTTATTTCTGTATGTATTTATTTATTTATGTATTTATCATTTAAATTGGTTTATTTTAAAAAAAAATGTCACAAAAGCACCCCATACATAAACACGGTTAATTTAAAAATGTAAACAAAAAAACTGGCACAAAACTGAAGAGAGTGTTTAATAAGGATGGATTAAAACAATGGATTATTCTCACCTGTTATTCTCACCTGCGAGAGCTTCCATACTAACATTTGCATTTTCATGTGCTGCTTGAGTTAAACGAAATGCATTGAATTCTGAAGACCATACCTAGCTGCCTCGGTTCCTTATCTCACAGCTAGAAATGGTCTTCAGCAGTCAGGCCTGTGGCTGGGAACCTTGCTTCAGCAGTAAGGCCTGTGGCTGGGAACCTTGCTTCAGCAGTAAGGCCTGTGGCTGGGAACCTTGCTTCAGCAGTCAGGCCTGTGGCTGGGAACCTTGCTTCAGCAGTCAGGCCTATGGCTGGGAACCTTGCTTCAGCAGTAAGGGCTGTGGCTGGGAACCTTGCTTCAGCAGTAAGGGCTGTGGCTAGGAACCTTGCTTTTTTTAAAAAAAAGTCTTGATGACATGTAAACAGAAACAAGAAAAGACAAAAACTGGAAACCAGATAATATTAATGAAACATAGTAAGAAAAAAAAGTAATCCATTGTTTGAAACCTTTTGCATTTATATCAAAAATCAAACAAACTGTCAGTTTAGTGGCAGCAGGTTTCCAAATCTCACCTACAAATTCACAGTTTTTCAATTGACCTTGAAAGCCTGTGACCTTTTCTTCTTCCTCTAGGAGGTGATTATGGTCCATACTCACATGCAACCGCAACTAGGTGAAAGTCAAGCCCCAACCCCAGTGCCACCGCGTACTAATGTCATTTTCTTAGAAGCAACACACTAGCAGTCTATTTTTTTTTTTTTTTTTTAACCACAGCATATGTTCTCTATAAAATATCTTCTCAGGAAAAAAACAATATTTAAACTTTTTTTTTTTTTTTTTTTTAGTTTAATCACATTTCTGTTTTTGCCAAAGCCCCAAATTTCTTTGAAATCTTTTTTTTTTCTTCAAATGTTCTTTTCAATTAAGCATACATGCTATTTGTTAGATTTTGTAATAGTTTTGTATTTACCCTTTCATTGAACTAGATAATGAATTTAATCACTGCTGGCTTCATAGTTTTAAAAATATATATATTTCCAACAGATGTGGTTGATAGATTTTTTTTATTTCTTGGCAAGAAAAGGCAGTACAAAGTAAAATACAGATTTAATATAAAAAGCACATCAAATCACAGAGGAATGGAAAGTCCATTGAAAACACAGGTACAAAACGTTTTGAATATACCACTCAGTGAGTCATATATATATATTTTTTTATTTCTGGCCAATAAAGTTATTCAAACCAAACAATTTTAAAGTCAAATCATTGAAGCAGTTTGATTAGGCTGTGACTGCTCCCAGCTTTGAAGACTGTCTTGAAATGAAATTTTAAAATACAATTTGAAAATACAATAAACATTTAAACACATATCATGTTTGTAACACAACACAATAAAGTGCTCCCTTATGATTTTGCTATCTGAAAAAGCAGATAGCAAAATTTACTTGGTGACCTTTCACATTACATGATAGTTCATGCTGAATTTCCTGATGGTAGGAAATATCAAATGTATGCAAAGAGTAATAGAATAACAAGGTTACACTGAATACTTTAATAAAAACAAAAAACAAAAACAAAAAAGTTTGTTTTCTTTAGGGCAACGTACATTGCTGTTAAAGTTTAGAATGTATAAGGAATTGTATATTGTTTTTAAAAGATATATTTGTAACAGGCTGTGATGTGCATTGAACTGCTGTTATGGATTGTGGCCTCGCTATAATCTCTATAATTGTTCTTTTGTACAGTAGTTATAATGTTTGCTTGGTGAGTGACTGTTCATCAATTCCTACCCAGCCTATGTCCTGTCTGCAGCTTCAGAGAAACAGAATGATACATTAATTGTAAAAAGCAATGCACCAGATAATTTCTTTACAGAGAAAACTATATATATATATATATATATATATATATATATATACATACATATACAGTGCACTCCATTTATAAGAATCACTGATATAAGAATCATCCGCATATAGTGATCAAAACCACTGGAACAAAATCATTCCTATACTATCCAATGTAAAATAATCTGCTTGTAAGAATCAAGCAATCCGCTTATAAGAATCATTTTGGGGCAAACTGACTGCATGTAATACGGTACTTGATCAAGTGCAATGATGTGTACAGTCAATAAAGCTGTTTTTGAATTTGATCACGTCTCGCGTGATTAGGCACATACGCAGCATGGATTGTGCAGTGATGCAGGAAACACTGCATTGTTTGTAATCAAACGTGACTGCGCCACTGCATTGTGCAGGTATGTTTTTTTTGTGTTCTCTGTTAGTGAAAATGTGTTTCAATAAAGTGAATACACATTCATTGAATACATACTGAGTACAGCAGTGTTATTGTGCGATATGCATGTAGAGGGAGTGGGATTGCGGCACAGTGTGGTGAGGAGGAGGAGGAGGAGGAGGAGGAGGAGGGCAGAGGAGGGGGGGATTGCAGAGCTTTGAATCTCTGAAAAACTGTGAGATTTGCATCGCAACAGAAAATAAATAAGCCACAGATACTTAAATGCAATGGTAGTCCTGACAGTAAAATACTGTACTGTAATGTCATTTTAACCTCTTACGTCCTCTAGTCCCGCGGGCGGAACACGGAACTGCACGTAAATATTATATTTCATAACTCATTTTTAATATTATTACAAAAGCAAAAGAGAAAAAAAGCTGACTCGATATCAAAATCGTTGTTTTCCTACTGTCAAACAGCGAAGGAATTTTTCGAATCCGTCATTTCACCGCTGAGATATCCCATTCACAATGTGTCTAGTACCCCCATGCATTCAAAACAAAAGCAATTGACTAGCTTGCGTTTTGCTGCTCTGGTCTTACAACCTTGATGACGGTGAAATCTCCCTGATCACGTTGTAGGGGAGGTCACAAGCTTTCCATTCATACTTTTACTTTGTTTGTAACCCAATCCATCACAGAGTAATCGATGTGCAAACAAACACGCCCACCTCTTGAATGAGATAAGGGGAAAAAAAAGCCTTTCAAAGGCAAATGCATGTGGCAATGGCTAGCCTGTGAGGTGCCAGAAGATAACATCCCTTTTAGAATATCAATTGACATAAAGATTTACACAATGTTTATTTTTGGAGAGGTTTGGGGACCCTTGGGCTTAGCTTTGTAGAAACTCCTGTAGAATTTGATCCCTTTGTTCAAACAGTTCCAAATCTTTACCCAGTATATTAGACATGTTGGTGAAGCACTGGAAAAAAATCTGGCTCTTTTCATATGCTACAAAAATGACTATAGAACATAAAAAAATGAAAAGCGTTTGTTGTTTTTTTATGTATTTTTTCTGGATATCTCCTTCCAGTGTGGTACTGAGTAAGACTTTTATCACACCTGAGGTTTTAGTCTTGATGCCCAAAGGGTTACCTTGAATTCAAGCCCTGAACCATGCCTGTGCTATCTATACTTTGGAAGATATTGTGATTTATTTAAGGGCACAGCCCCCCAGGCGGAAATTGTCTTTGAGGGGCTGGGGTTTTGACAGGTTAATTCAAAGGCCATTACACGTAATACTGCACGGCAGTTAAACTAGACACCCTCATAAGACAATCACTTCTCCAGTATACTGTAATAAAATAAGATTCTGCAGCCTTGAGTAAACATAATCGTGATCATATAACAAGCTGCTTACCCACGAAGACTTGTTTTGATGTGTTGTCCTCAGTAATTGAGCACCATTGACATCTCTATACTGTATTTAAACTGCTGATGGCACGCTTTTGCTAATTGTAATGCAATAGCGTGGCTGAGGACAGTGTAAATTATCAGGCTGGAGTCTAGATTTATAGTTTTAAACCGGTGTTGGTTTTATTTTTCTTACGCTGCGGTGGCAAAACAACCACTAATAAAACTAACAAAATAAACCGAGCTCTCAGTTGGCGCACTAAGTAAACAATACTGTGTGTGGAACAAACACTAGATCTCTTACTCACATTTTGGTTTCTTTTTCTTTCTTCTGCTTTCTTACTCCTCTATACTCCATCACAAAGCTGTGGGCTAAGCCCTTTTTATCGAGGTGCTATTAACTTTAACAAGCAGACAGTTAACCAATTGACCATTATCCTTTATTTGTTAAGGAAAAGCAGTTGCAGATTTTTCGTGGGTGTGCATACATGCGGGAACTCGTGACATCTAGTGGTCAGCCCATTACACTGCAGGGAACAAGCTCTTATCATTCTCATACTAACATACTGATTCTGCACCACAGTAATCATATCGGTCCGCTTTTAAGAATCAACTGCTTATAAGAATCAAATCATCCGGGACAGATGAGATTCTTATAAACAGAGTGCTCTATATGTATATATATTAAAGCTGGAGAAGGATACAAGAAGATTTCCAAGCATTTGAGTATCCCGATTTCAACTATTGTTTTATCATGAAGTACAAGACTCATGGGCAGCAGTGTGGAGTAGCGGTTAGGGCTCTGGACTGCTGACTGGAGGGTTGTGGGTTCAATCCCCAGTGGGGACACTGCTGTTGTACCCTTGAGCAAGGTACTTTACCTAGATTGCTCCAGTAAAAACCCAACTGTATAAATGGGCAATTGTATGTAAAAATAATGTGATATCTGTATAATGTGAAATAATGTATAATGTGATATCTTGTAAGAATTGTAAGTCGCCCTGGATAAGGGCGTCTGCTAAGAAATGAATAATAATAATAATAATAATGGTACTGTCACAACGCTCCCTCACTCTGGAAGAAAGAAGGTTCTTTCACCAAGAACAAGTAGAAGAATTGTGAGGAAGGTTAATAACAATCTGAGATTGGCTGCCAAAGATACTCAAAGTGAATTGGCTGCAAGTGGGACCGGGGTCTCCATTTCAACCATAGGTCGAGTATTGCATGGTGAAGGTCTCAATGGTCGCAGGCAAGGAATAAGCCACTCTTAGGAAAACGTCACAAGGACAATCGCTTAAAGTTTACAAAACATCATTTGAATGATGGATATAAGTTCTGGTCAAAGGTTTTGTGGAGTGATGAAACAAAAATCGAACTATTTGGTCACACTGATAGTCGTTACGTTTGGAGAAAATCTGGTGAGGCGTACAAAGACAAGAACACCAGACCTACTGTCAAGCATGGAGGTGGTAATATCCTTCTATTGGGCTGATTTTCCTCTAAAGGCACTGGAAATTTAGTTCCAATACATGGTAAAATGGATTCCATAGCATACCAAAAGATATTGGCCAATCATCTGAAACCCTCCGCTACAAAACTTGATTTAAAGCACAACTGGACGTTCCAACACAACAACGATCCAAAGCACACATCAAAATCTACTTCAGAATGGTTAAAGAAGAATAAAATCAAGGTTCTGGATTGACCTAGTCAAAGTCCCGATCTAAATCCGATTGAGAATCTTTGGTATGAGTTGAAGAAGGCTGTGCAAAAGAGAAGTCCTCAGAATTTGAATGAACTGGAACAATTTTGCATTGAAGAATGGTCAAAAATAACTAAAGAATCATGCCAAAACTCATTGACAAATATCCTAATCGTTTAAAAGAGGTTATTATTGTGAAAGGTGCCTCAACTAGCTATTCATTTCATTTTCCTTGTCAGGGTATGAATACTTTTGAATTAGCATTTTTGGAGTTTTGCAAAAAAAATTGCTGAAATAAATAACTGTAGACAGCTATTTCTTGTAACTTTCTTTCCTCATCCACAAAACCAAAACCTTTGCTACAAAAGAAGTTTTCGAGAAATTTCTAGAAATTATAAGTTTCCATTGGGGTATGTAAACTTTTTGACTACAACTGTGTATATATATATATATATATATATATATATATATATATAATAGATAAAATAATTAATAATGCCATCTAGGGTTTTTGTGATGTCATAAATTACGAGACCAAAGGTCGAGTAATTTATAAACTGTCACAGAAACCTGAGATTGGAATTGTTTTCCTGTAACTCACTGAAGAGGCCCATCTATTGTTTTTTATAATACATGGATACACTTGTGATGCTAATATTAAAGATGAGGTTCAGCAGTACAGTTGGGTTTTTTTTAAATGTAGTGTTTCAGTGCTTTACAGATGTTCTATGTCGTTATCCGTTAGTGCTTCAGCTTCATTTGGATGATTGCCTTTACCTTGTTTTTTTAACATATTCTCATTTTTTTGATCATTAATGAACATTTCTGTACTGTAGGTGTTGTCGAGTGATTGAAAACAAGACATTTTGTGTTTTAATTGAAAGTGTTGGTCTCAAGGAGTCAAATGGCTCAAAGTTCAAGTATATTTTCCTCTAGAGGAATTATCACTTTTTGATGTCACTACTGTGGTAGTATGCCTTTTTTTTGAATGGCTCAGGATGCAAATATAGCCTTCAGCCATGTATATGTATATATTATTAATTCTAATTATTATTTTTGAGAATTGCACTGTTGGGCCCCCTCAACAACCCATATGTATTAACAATCAGTATTGAGAATTTTAACCTTGTGGAACTTTGCATAAACATTTCTGTAACGTTCTGCCTGCAAAATTGCACCATTTCATTGAAAGTCATGCCACCTTTTAACATACCAATGGCCTGTTGTTTCTCGCCTTGACAGACCGGGCATTAGAGTATTCAGTCAAACAAATACTTTGCTTTGTGAATATTGACATTTCTGATGGTCCAGACATAGACTAGACTGGTGCTGTCCACGAATTGTATCCCATTGTATACCACTCAGTGCTGTTAGTGAGCATGAAAAAACGCAAGGGTATCTGGGAGTCTTTGGTAGAAGCAAGTATAGTGCAGTATAATTGAAGTGTTTAATGTAATGTGTTTATTGAGCACAAAAATACTGAAGTCTTAGGCGTAGTGTACTCTGTTTAAACTTTCTCTTTTTATCATTTCCCAAAGCTACTATTTAGTCAGATTTGTAATTTTCATTTTTTTCTCTTTGAAAATTGTTTTTAGCTAACAAGGTTGGACACCTTTGAGCTAGATTGTTTTTTTTTACACAGCATTGTAATTAATTCAGCTCAAGCAAGTCTAGTTTTACCCAAAACATAATTCAGCATTTACTGTATTCCAGGGATTTAGGTAAAAAAAGATATTGAATTGAATCATACAAATACCACAATGAGTTACTTTTGATGGTTAGAGTATATAGCGTGTACAAAGGTCACCAGAAACACACCTGACTGCTTTAACAGCCTGCTTGCTTTCTCAGCTGGTCAGAGCAGGCTTCATTCATATTTAATCTGTTGTTGCTATTACATCCTACAGGGTGCCTTCCCACTAGGGGACTGCCTGTTTTAATAATTTGCGTATTCCTACCAGACAGTTTTTGAATTCATTTCTGTATTGGTATCAATTTATCAATGTTATGCCCGACCTCTGTCAAAACAAAAAAGTCTACACAAATATTGATGAAGCATATGGTTCCTTCATACAGCAAATTATTGTGCACCATTGTACTTTATAAAACCCAGCCTGTTATAGTGTAAGCAGTGTGTTGCTGCACACACTCACAGTTCATTATTTACTATATTCATAACTTAAAGAAACCTAATACATTCAATGACAAAAGTTCAGCTCGAAGTCTTTTAAGGGTTATCAATATTATTGTTATTATTATTTGTTTATTTAGCAGACACCTTTATCCAAGGCGACTTATAGGGACTAGGGTATGTGAACTATGCATCAGCTGCAGAGTCACTTACAACTACGTCTCACCCGAAAGATGGAGCACAAGGAGGTTAAGTGACTTGCTCAGGGTCACACAATGAGTCAGTGGCTGAGGTGGGATTTTGAACTGGGGACCTCTTGGTTACAAGCCCATTTCTTTAACCACTGGACCACACAGCCTCCTTGGTGAATGAATGCATTTGACAACAGTAATGTTTTTAAAAGTAACATTTTAATTCTGTTAAATGTTACATTAATACTGGGGTACAGCACACACCAAAAAATCAAATGTTAAAAAATATTTTCTTTTTATGTGTAAATAGAAACGACGATACATCTAGTTTAATTTTTACATTTTCAGTTGCACTGTGTTTGATCTTCTGTTGTGTTTCCTACTGGATATATGCAAAGCCAACCTTCTACTCTTTGAAACCAAAATGGATATTGCACACATTCAGAGCTATTAGCTTCTCCAACAACATGAGAAAAAGAAGGCAGAAAATCTTCCGAAGTCTGTAAGCTATTGCTGCTAATTGAATAGCTGTATTCACTGGGGGACAAGACTTGGCAGCTGTCTGACACAGATTATATTAAATCTTGAAATAAGAAGGGGGCTGAGTGAGAAAAAGCTGAAAGGACAGAATGAAAATGTGTATAATTGCTCAGAATATCTATGCATTTACATGATTTAAATATAGCACAATTGCCTTAGGAAGATTACTATAATATTACTATTAATATAATAATATAATAATTACATAAAAAATGTGAGTTGACGCCACGGGAATGGTCTTTTTTGGCCTCTGGACTTTTAAAGTTGAATTGATTTTATTGATAATAATAAAAATAATAATAATAATAATAATAATAATAATAATAATAATAATAATGATAAATCTTGTCGGGAAATTTGAATTCCCTTCATGTTGTTTTACATATTTCTGTGTATTAATAACAGCGGTATGTGCACTTAAACCAGTCCTTTTTTTGCCACAGAATGGTCTATGTCAAGCAGATTAACCCTTTGGGTAGTGAGTTCTAAAATGCACTGCCGGTCCTACAGGAGTGAGGTTTTTTTCTGTCTACTGCATGCGCTTGATTATTATGAATACAGCGTACAAAAAAGCTGAAAGCTATATGTTTGTATGTATGTAATGAACACTGACGAAATACAGACAAATCATTTTTACCGTAAATAAATAAAACAAAAAAATATGTTTTATTTTGTCATAGGGAAAGGTTTTGACAAAAAATTAACAGGTAGACAATAAACAATAAACAACGGGGTGGAACAGCCACAACAACATGTCCTGACAAAAAAAAAAAAAAGGCTGAACTAGAGGGAGAGAGCGAGCGACAAAGAGAGAGAGAGACACGAATAAATCATATCCGGGTAAACAGGTTGTTGGGGCGGAGGGAGTGAGAGTGTCTAATGCTTCAGCGTATGATACTCCTTGAAGCATGGAGCAACGCACAGAGCTTGGCGCCACCTATTCGCTGTTGCTTGATGTTGATGGTAAATATTCTTCACTTACGTCTTCACTGACACACTCGCTGACATCCGATTCAGTGGAAGAATTGTATGTATTTGCATTTAAATCGGAATCTGAATTCAGTATTATTACTAATACTTCTTTCTCACTGAGCAATGTTCGCCAGTTTGACAGTTCAGTCAATATCTAGAAGAGAGCATAAGAGACCAATAAAAAGTGTTACAGAAACCTAGTGTTACAATATCTTGTTACCAGAGGTTTTGTAGGCTCGGTAATTCAAGTTTAAAGTTGCAGAACATACCGGTATGTTCGTACTCCCTGGGGACCAGAGAGCAGTGAACATACCGGTATCAAAGGGTTAATATATGACCAGCAATAAGAAATTCTTTCTGGTTTGAAGATACAGCAGGGGTGTGTTATAATAGTGTTCCGTGGTTACCTATAATTATATTGTCAGTTGTTTCTTATACAATTACTTTAATGTCAGCATGATTGAACTGCAATCCCGGAGGTGCAGGACCGAGCGATTCGGTCTCCGAGCTGGATAGCTCGGCTCCTTCCCGGGGTAACCTGTAAACAAACGAATGAACAAATGAATGTGAATGGAGGGAGAGAAGCATAAACGCAGTGAAGATATTAGAAAGGAAAGGTTTTGGCCCGGGGGTCCCCTCTGACTCCTGTAGAGAACCTTCCTTCTCGAAGGACGCGGTGGCTCAGCTGACCCAAGGTTGGGAAGTGAAGCTTCACTTGCCCCCAAAAGAAGGACCCCCGGCTCCCCTGCAGCTGTGCCACCAATGCTTGATTATTGCAGTAAAATAAAATTGACTTATTTTTCCAGCGAGGTCCCTATAAATGAGCTGTCTCCAACTATGGGGTAGATTTCAGTTGAGGAGGGAGATTTTTTATTGTCTGAGGCCATGAGTTATAAAACCATTGCTGAGAGAAGAACCCACCAAAACTGGAGAAGGATGCATCGGTGTGCAGAGATAGGCCGTGTTGGGCTGAGATGAAGTTGTCATAAAAAAGAGATAAACCATTCCAGTGTTGTAACAGAGAGGAACACATCCGGATATCTTTCCTTGCTTCTGCTGAAATGGTGATTAAAGAGTTGAGTTTTTTTACTTTGTCAGAGAGAGCAAGAAGACGAGAAATGAATGTTCTGCCCTGCGGAATGATACGAATAGCAGAGTTGAAGTGAAAGAGCAATGAAAGAAGATCACGTTTCTTGATTGTGTTGGAAATCTTGAATGAGAGAAATAAAATTGCTGGGAGGAAGGTGGGCTTCGAAGCGGATGGCATCGAGTGTGAATCCGAGAAATTCCAGAGTGTGCACTGGTCTGATGGTTATAAGTTATAAGCACTTGCCAGACTCGCAGTTTATGCGGCATTTTGAAATAAATAGAATATAGCCGACAACTTACTCTGGGCTTTATAATAAAATCAAAGTCATTGTGAAAGAATGTATTATTTACTCCTGTCGAGTGCTGAAACAGTAATGAAAGCCATTCTACACATCATATATTATTTATTTTATTAGCAGTTGTCACAAAGTCTACACATTGAATCACAGTACAGTGGGATATAGCTACGGTATTTTTTTTCTCGTCTGCCTGTCCTCTGAATCAGCTCAGCACTGTCCTTTGTAATTCAATCTTGAGAACATTGCAAACCCAGGTGTTGTGATCAATGCCTTGATCAGTCACCTCTTGATCATGTATGAGAATTATTTTGTATTAGGTGTAGGGCTGGCGACAGGCTGGCTGGTGTTAGCTTTTATTAGACTCTGCTGTGGGCACTCCAATTCATTATTACCTGTATACTGACTGAGAAGATGGCTCAAAGAATACGGAAGAAGTGATTGAACTGTTATAAGATTTGGCTGAAGGAGATTCTGATGGCGGGGTGAGTGATGATAACAACAGCGACGTATCCTGGGCTGTCGAAACCAGCAGTTCCGACAGTGAAAGTGAGAACACCGAGCCAGATTTACCTGCAGGTCAAACACAACAAGTACCGACCAGGGGAAGAGGGAGAGGTAGTGGCCGTGGCCATGACCGTGGCAGATCCAGATCCAGTACTGGAGAAACAGCTGCTGTCCCTGCGGCTCCTTCTGCATCTGCCACATCTGCCGCAAGAGTGGGGTCTTCCCTTCTTAAAGGAAACAATGTCACTGAATCGTTTTCGG
Organism: Acipenser ruthenus; assembly: GCF_902713425.1. Lineage (NCBI taxonomy): Eukaryota > Metazoa > Chordata > Actinopteri > Acipenseriformes > Acipenseridae > Acipenser > Acipenser ruthenus. Next base: position 101,419,427 of record NC_081189.1, on the reverse strand, counting down.
GAAATTCTGAGATGATACGTTTTGATTTGAGAACAAGAGCAGCCCGACTTATTACAAACAAATTTGCCATGGCATCAGAGGTTTGGGACAGCTTCATCACAAATAACATTGCCTGCTACAAGCCTGGACTAAACATCACCGTGGATGAGCAGCTGTTTCCCACAAAGGCAAGCTGTCGCTGGACACAGTACATGGCCAACAAACCAGACAAGTTTGGCATCAAATTCTGACTTGCTGCTCACGTGGATTCCAAATACCTTGTAAATGGTTTCCCCTACCTGGGAAAGGATGGAAGACGTCTTACTGGTGAGAGACTGGGAGACAGTGTTGTGCTGAGGCTGATGGAGCCGTACTTGGGCGAAGGACGAAATGTCACCACTGACATTTTTTTTTACTTCTCGCCATTTGACCAGGGAGTTGAAGAAAAAAAAAAACACCTTGGTAGGGACTGTGAGCAAGGCAAAATGAGTATTACCACCAACAGCTCAAGCCGTGTGACCCCCCCTGAACTCCACTACACTCCTCAGAACGACTGTGACAACAGCAGTGTCCCCCACTGTTTTTTACGTCTTTTTGATGATGTCGGACAGGGTCGAACATTGGACCAGAAAGAGTTAAAGTTATTGCAGAGCAATAAAAGAGAACATTTTATGACATGTCCGTATTTATCCTTACTGTGAGAAGATTCTGGTGGAGTTGAAGAATGAATAGGGTTAACTGATGAAAGACAGTCCTTAAAGCGAGGTTGAGGTGGCATGGAAAATGGCTCATCTGAGGCGGAGGATGAAGCGTGGGAAGAAGCTGCTTTCGGGCAGAGGGAGGTTGAGTGTGCAGTGGATGCACACATGCCACAAGCATGCTCTGAGCCCACTGAAAATTCAATTGAAATGATTTCGACCGGATTGGGATCAGTCGATGATGATATTATCCATGGTGAGAATTGCGGCTGCTTTAGCTGAAAATGATTTGTGGTATTCATAAAACATTGTCCCTCCGTACCTGACAGACAGCTCTACTATATTGAACATATACGAGTCCAGTTCGTGCCGACGGTTGGGATATGATTCACACAGTACATCTCTATACCCACAAAAAGTCATTATTTAACCCTTTCCGGTCCGATGTCGGACACTGTGAGACGTCATCAAAACAGCGTCAATCACAGGTCCCTAGTCGTTTTTTCTCCGGAAAAAGCAGAGAAAAGCTTTCAATGGCCGAGAGAAGCCGAAACAAAAAATGGAGGCGGATCAAATACACATAGTCCCTTCACCACAAAACAGAACACGGACATAAACAAACAAGATAGCTACTTCCGCATCCAGCGCTCAAAGAAAATCACGGACATTTTCCAAGCTTTGTTAGATGTTATAGTAGTAAAATAATGATTTGGAAAGCATTATTGAGGAGTTTGGTGATAAATTGAGTGGACAGGAGATGATTTATCAGTATACACTACTATGAAGAGATATGTGATAATTACAGCGAACTAGGAGTGGGGCAGGGCTGGAGATGCAGTACTGAGTGTCCTGTTGCTATGCAGTGCCTTTAAAATCTGTTTTACTGTGAATAAAATTTATTTTAAACAGCGTGTGTAAAATAAGCAGCTTGTGCAGATGCAGATGCAGAAGACTAGTCTTGTGCTGTACACTGAGATCGTGAACTTCCAGTTTTTATGTATGCATTGACCACAACATTTATTATATTTTTTGCTTTGACATAAGCCACCAGGAATAAAAGACAAAAACAGTTATGTGCAAAACTGAGGAAACAAATTGTAAGCGACTGCCTGTACGGCAAGCTCAATTCCACTATAATGAGACATCAGTTATTGTGCTAAAAAATCGTCTTGCCTTCTAAATTCTGTAGAGTGGAAATGTTTATATAGTTGTGAGCATATCAATTTCTGTACATGACAGTGAGCATATACACAGAATATCCTATTAAGAAGCAGGATTCAATTTGCAAAGTTCACATTTGTGAATTATTTCATGAAATAACAGAAACTCAATGCCCTTCCCCCTAAGAGGACAGAGCACGCCTCGCCAAAGCAGCAGTTCCGAAATTGATGCAAGATCGTTGTTTACTCCTTTGAGAAATACAACAAAGTTTCCAAGGTACGTCATTTAAACAGTTGTAGCAACCCGTGGGGACATATAACACAATATCAAAACCCCCCAACTTACTCTTTAAGTTAAAACCGCTAATTGAAAATAAGTCATAATGAATAAGACCAGAAATGTCCTAATTATAAGCATTATGGGCCCCAGACTATACATTCATTTATTTTCTTTCTTGGAAGTTTTGCATCCACAACCAATAGCTGCACGGGTACCTACTAAAACCAAATTAAACACACTCGTGACACCAGTGTCTAGGTGGTTCAGAGGAATCTTGGCTGAGGTTTGTCTTCTAACAAGCCTAGAAACCCAATAAAGAGAAAGCGTTTGCAGGAAGCTCCCAATGAAATATTGAAGTGAATTTACAATATTTCATTGGTTGCATGTGGTTCACCTGCTGTGTAGAGATACACAAGCTATATTACCAAGTTATTTTTGTGGCCATCCAAAAGATTTAACTCTTTGCTTGCAGGATAATTTCTGACATCTGTTCAGTATATTGATGGACACATAAGAACAGTCTTTGGTAAGCAATGGCAATAAAAAGTGCCTAAATTATATTCAAATACAGTATTAAAATGGTATGTTGCGAGAATGTACATTCTCGTATTTGCTAGCTTTCTTATTAGAACTAAATGACTAAAGATGAAAGCAATTTATGATGTTTATTCTCTTATCACTGTTATGCACCATTTGAAAATGATCCAACAAACTTTAGTCTTCAATTGATATTGATACACGCTGGTGTATTGTTGGTATTCACCAACACCACTGAGTTATAATGTGTGCTATTTAAAAAAGAAGAAAAAAAGAAGAAGGAAATGTTGATGTGTTGGCTTCACATTCTCACTTGACTCAGGTGAAGTCCATACAGTGCCTTGCATAAGTATTCACCCCCCTTGGACTTTTCCACATTTTGTAGTGTTACAACCTGGAAATAAAATGGATTTAATTAGGATTTTTTGTCACTGATCTACACAAAATAGTCCTTAATGTCGAAGTGGGGAAGAAAATCTACATATTTTTCAAAATTATTTATAAATAAAAAACTGAAAAGTTTTGATTGCATAAGTATTCACCCCCTTTGCTGTGACACCCCTAAATAAGCTCTGGTGCAACCAATTGCCTTCAGAAGTCACATAATTACTTGAATGGAGTCCACCTGTGTGCAATTAAAGTGTCACATGATCTCAGATTAAATACACCTGTTTCTGGAAGGCCCCAGAGTTTATTAGAGAGCATATCTAAACAAACAGCATCATGAAGACCAAGGAGCTATCAAAACAAGTCCAGGATAAAGTTCTGGAGAAGCACCAATCAGGGTTGGGTTATAAAAAAATATCTCAAACTTTGAACATCCCCCGGAGCACCGTTAAATCCATTATTAAAAAATGGAAAGAATATGGCACAACCGCGACTCTGCCTAGAAAAGGCCGTCCACCGAAACTCAGTGACCAGGTAAGGAGGGCATTAGTCAGAGAAGCAACCAAGAGGCCAATGGTAACTCTGAAGGAGCTGGAGAGATCCACAGCTGAGATGGGAGAAACCGTCCATGGGACAACTATAACCCGGACCCTCCACAAAGCTGGGCTTTATGGAAGAGTGGCGAGAAGAAAGCCATTGCTGAAAAAAAACCCATATCAAATCCCGTTTGGATTTTGCCAAAAGGCATGTGGGAGACACAGCAAACATGTGGAAAAAGGTTCTCTGGTCTGATGAGACCAAAATTGAATGTTTTTGCAAAACGCTATGTGTGGCGCAAAGCCAACACTGCTTATCACCCTGAGAACACCATCCCCACGGTGAAGCATGGTGGTGGCAAAATCATGTTATGGGGATGCTTTTCATCGGGACTGGGACTGGGAAACTGGTCAGAATTTCTAGAGGAAAACCTGTTTCAGTCTGCAAGAGACCTGGGACTGGGTCGGAGGTTCACCTTCCAGCAGGACAATGACCCTAAACACACAGCCAAAGCTACACTGGAGTGGTTTAAAAACAAGAACCTGAATATCTTAGAATGGACCAGTCAAAGCCCAGACCTCAATCCGATTGAGAATCTGTGGCAAGACTTGAAAATTGCTGTTCACCAACGGACCTCATCCAACTTGACAGAGTTTGAGCAATTTTGCCAAGAAGAATGGGCAAAAATTGCAGGATCCAGATGTGCAAAGCTGGTAGAGACTTAACCAAAAAGACTCACAGCTGTAATTGCTGCCAAAGGTGCTTCTACTAAATATTGACTCAGGGGGGTGAATACTTATGCAACCAACAAATGTCTTTTTTTTTTGTTTAATTAACTTTTGTGTCACAATAAAAAATATTTTGCACCTTCAAAGTGTTAAGTATGTTGTGTAAATCAAATGGTAAAAATCCCAATTAAATCCATTTTAATTCCAGGTTGTAACACTACAAAATGTGGAAAAGTCCAAGGGGGTGAATACTTATGCAAGGCACTGTATGTCCTGCCTCCACATTATAAGTTTGTTATTTGTTTCTGGTAATAGCCCTATTCTGTTGTTCTAAAATTATATATTGGAATCTGCTGGACCTGGCTATATTGTTGCTTTGTAAATGAGGTGTCACTTCTAAAGGCTATTATTTTGTAAGAGATGTTAATATGCTGCACAAGTCACAAAGTAAAAATATCCTTTGGTGCCATATGGTGAAAACGTGATTTCTAAGACTGAATTAGAGGTATCTTAAAAACACAACAAGATTACAGGTTTATCAACTACCCAAAACCTTTCATCTCGCCCACCAAATCTCACAAATAATTGTGATGGAATAGTAAAATAATATTTTTTAAAAAAAATGCTGGTCTGATCTCAATTGGAACCACTTTTCCTTAGCTCTGTATTCAGCATTCCTTTTATGTGGTGACCCAGAATAATTGCCCTTGATGTTAAATACAACAATTTTAATAGAGTTCTGCATAGCTGTTGAGTTTTGAGTCCTGTTTAATCGTCTGTTACTTTGTACCACAATTGTTACTGTTTAAATAAAATAATGACTGTAGGCAGGATTTGAGGCCAAATTGTGGGGAGGGTTAGGGTTAGTGTTAGGGTTAGGGTTAGGGTTAGGGTTTAGGGTTTAGGGTTTATATATATATATACACACACACACAGTCACCTCCAAAATTATTGGCGCCCTTGATAAAGATGAGCAGAAAAGACTGTATAAAATAAATAATACCAGTACTGAGCTATATTGCAATTTTCCAACCTGTGGAATATATTTGACTTTATTAATGATTCAACAGAATCAACCAAAATTAAACATTTCTCAATTATTGGCACCCTTGTTTTCAGTACGTTGTGCACCCTCCCCTTGCAAGGATAACAGCACTGAGTCTTTTTCTATAATGAAGCCACAGGTTTTCAATGGGGTTCAAGTCCGGAGACTGAGATGGCCATTGCAAAATGTTGATTTTGTGGTCAATTAACTATTTCTTTGTGGATTTTGATGTGTGCTTGGGGTCATTGTCTTGCTGGAAGATCCACTTACGGCCAAGTTTCAGCCTCCTGGTAGAGGCAACCAGGTTTTTGGCTAAAATGTCCAGGTACTGGGTAGAGTTCATGATGCCGTTGACCTTAACAAGGGCCCCAGGACCAGTGGAAGCAGCCCCATAACATCAAAGATCCACCACCATATTTTACAGTAGGTATGAGCTTCTTTTCTGCACACGCATCCTTCTTTCGACGCCAAACCCACCGCTGGTGTGCGTGGCCAAAGCACCTGTTTCCAATGCCGTTTAGCAAACTCCAGGCGCTTACGTTTGTTGGTTGCTCTCAATAAAGGCTTTTTTCTGGCAACCCTTCCAAATAGCCTATTGGCATGAAGGTGGCATCTAATTGTAAATTTGGAGACTTGGTGACCCCAAGATGCAACCAAGTTCTGCAATTCTCCAGCTGTGGCCATTGGATTTCCCTTTGCCTCCTGAACCATCTGCCTCACTGTGCATGGGGGCAAGATACACTTGCGTTCTCTACCAGGCAAGTTTACCACTGTTCCAGTGGTTTTGAACTTCTTAATTATTGCCATAATAGTGGTAAGTGGTTGTGGCAATGTGCCCCGCCCCTGTGTGCATTTCTGTGTTATATGTTGCGTGTGGTGTGTTAATGTTGGTGTATAGATATGGCTGCACGGGATATAATTGGGTGTGTGCCGCACGAGTTATTTAAAATGTATAATTGTATTTCGGCACAGTGATTGCACTTCACTTCACGTGCATTTAAAGTATTTAATAATATGTGAGCACGGGGTTGCACAGAATTAGTTCACGTGCTGGGATTCAAGTGAATAATTAATTAGTAATTGAATCCCGGCACAACAGTATATATAGATGCACGTTTCACTCACCCACCTTCACCAAATACATAGCAAGGAAAGCAAAATGATTAATCCAGGGCAGGACTATCAAGCCATAGGTAGGTCTGTGTCGAGCACTGGCACTTTGTGACAAGATGTGAGTGGTGTGGATAAGGATACAATGTCCACACACCGAATCACACATTCACAAAACAGTCCGTATTTAATTAAATTCATAAACAATAAATCTGCCCGTTTAGCAACAATGGTATAAGTCTTTTGGGGTAAGTATGTACCAGCTTTGCACACAGTGTCGGAGTGATTTTGGCCCATTCTTCTTGGCAGATTTGCTCCAGGTTGTTCAGGTTGGTTGGACGATGCTTGTGGACCCCAATTTTCAAATAGTGCCACAGATTCTCAATGGGATTGAGATCAGGACTTTGACAGGGCCACTGTAGGACATTCACCTTTTTGTTCTTGAGCCACTCCAATGTTGCTTTGGCCTTGTGCTTGGGATCATTGTCCTGCTGAAAGGTGAATTTCCTCCCAAGCTTCAGTTTTTTAGCGGACTGAAGCAGGTTCTCTTGCAGTATTTCCCTGTATTTTGCTCCATCCATTCTTCCTTCAACTTTAACAAGATGCCCAGTACCCGCTGATGAGAAGCATCCCAACAGCATGATGCTGCCACCACCACACTTCACTGTAGGGATGGTGTGTCTTGAGGCATGGGCAGTGTTAGGTTTGCGCCACACATAGCGCTTTGAGTTTTGGCCAAAAAGCTCTATCTTGGTCTCATCTGACCACAAAACCTTTTCCCACATTGCAGCTGGGTCACTCTCATGCTTTCTGGCAAACTCCAGACGTGCTTTCAGATGGTACTTTTTGAGTAACGGCTTCTTTCTTGCCATCCTCCCATACAGGCCAGTGTTATGCAGAGCTCTTGATATGGTTGACTGGTGCACCATTACTCCACTCCCAGTCACTGAACTCTGTAGCTCCTTCAAAGTGATTGTTGGCCTCCCTGTGGCTTCTCTCACAAGTCTCCTTCTTGTCTGAGCGTTGAATTTTGAGGGACAGCCTTTTCCTGGCAGTGCCTGGGTGGTGTGATGCAGCTTCCACTTCCTGATTACTGATCCAACTGTGCTCACTGGGATATCCAAACCCTTGGATATTATTTTGTACCCTTTCCCTAATCTATGCATTTGTATTATTTTATCTCTAACTTCTGTAGAATGCTCTTTGGTCTTCATTTTCCTTCAGATTCACAGCCTGACCAATGATCCTTCAACAGTGGGGTTTTTATCCAGAAAATGTGACAGCAACTTTAATGGTTCATCGGTGGAGGCCAATGGTAAGGTAATTGTGTCCTCGTTAGGGCAAATTCTTTCATCGGTGTAAACTGGGAGCTTCCACAGCACAGGGGTTGAATACTTATGCAAGCAAGGTATTTCAGTTTTTTATTTTTCTTAAAAATATTTCCCAACATAAAACCAATGTCACCTTACAATAATTGATTTTGAGTTTCAGTGTTTTAAAATAAAATATCAAACAGAACGAAATTTCAATGTACCATTTGTAATTCAGTAATATGAGAGAATTGGTCAGGGGTCTGAATACTTTTGCAAGGCACTGTATATATATATATATATATATATATATATATATATATATATATATATATATATATATATAAACCAAAAAAACATAAAGTGCACCACAATGCTTGTTATTAGAGGTGCAAACCAATATAAGGCAATTTATATATTGAAAAATAGTCTCAATAAATATCCAAATGCTTTTATTGCTGTTGGCAAAGGCTTGTAGCTTGATACTAGACCTTGTAGAGACATCTTGGTTGCACACTCATCATGTAACTTCTAGTTATATGAACATGACCACTACAAATTACTTATTACAACTTATTTCATTTTATTGTTAAAAACAAAAGCAGCACACAAACAGATAGCTGTACACCACAACGCATGTCGACACACTTGTGTCTTCATTACATAGACGACAATGTAATCTATTCAGAGTAATGGAAAGATCATTTGGCTAAGGTGGAAGCTGTGATTGGTAGCCTGAGAGATGCAGGGTTGACAGCAAACCCTGAAAAGTGTTTTGTGGGCTTAAAAGAGGTGAGGTATTTGGGGTATGTAATTGGTGGGGGTGTTAAGGGTGGTAAGCCACAAATCAATGAAGTAGATGCCATTAAGAACTGGCAGACCCCGCAAACCAAAAGGCAAGTGAGAGCGTTTTTAGGCTTAGCGAGGTATTACAGAAGGTTTGTCCCTGATTTTTCGACTATTGCAGCCCCATTGACAGATTTAATGAAAAAGTTGGCCCCAAATAAAGTGTAGTGGAATGTAGAGGCAGAGGCAGCATTCCAATACATTGGATAAATTCTGTGCAAAGAACCGGTACTGGCAGTTCCAGATTTTTCAAAACAGTTTATTGTGCAGACAGACACATCAGACATAGGGTTAGGGGCCGTGCTGTCACAAAAGATGGATTAGAGCACCCACTACTGTATTTAAGTAGGAAGATGCTGCCTAGAGAGAGATGGTATGCTGTAGTTGAAAAAGAGTGCTTAGCAGTCAAGTGGGCCATAGAATCACTGAAGTATTACCTGTTGGGTAGGAAGTTTCTCCTGGTTACTGATGACTCTCCACTTAAGTGGATGAAAGAGAATAAAGAGCGAAATGCTAGGGTAACTAGGTGGTTTTTAGCTTTGCAGACCTAAAAGTTTGAGACTGAGCACCGCAGTGGGAGTCAGAATGCTAACACTGATGGTTTGTCGAGGGTACACTTTTGGGGTAATAAGATCGCTCGACCCTGTAGGTTAGAGCTGGGGAGGAGGATGTGTGATACAAAAGGGGTTTTGAGGTGGTTAGATAACCCAATAGTACAAGTAGTATCAGTAGAAAATACAGCTAGTTGTTCCCTTTGTTGTCAGGAAGGAGCAGAAGTGGTAGAACCATCACATACACATCAGTTAGAGACTACATGTCCCAGCAGCCCTAGTGAAACCACCCACTGCATGGAGGCAGCTTTAAAAGGCTGCCAGAGTCAGTGAAGGGAGAGCGTGAGAGGGAGAAGCCACCAGAGTGCCAGAGCAACATACAACTAAAGGTTAAAGTTCAGGATGAGGGTGGGAATGAGTACACCGCCCGAGTCTGCAGAAAGATTTTGATAACACAGCAGAACAAACAAAGAAGTTCTTAACTGCTGACAATTAAAGCTGGAATTAAAAACCCTGGTAGTATCCGCGCAAATACAACACCGCAACTAAAGTTGTACAGGTGCAAGTGCTGGAAAGCTTATCGTGGATTACAATTCAGAACGAAGGATTTGCAGTGAGCTGTAAGGAGGCAAGGCAACAGAGCAACACTGGACAACTAAGCAATGCAGTGGACGCCGCAACGATAATATGTGTTGTTGTTTGTCTTTATAAAGAGTGGCTGGCAGCTGTGAGCAGTGTAATAACGTGGAGAACCACCGGTGACAACCTTGAGCCCAAAATCTGTTACATACTTACCTGACAGTCCTGACCTCGAGGCGCCATCTGGTGGGGAATCTTGGAAGCCTGAAAGGGAAATACAGAATCCACAGTACCAAGCCAACACAGGATTCAACTTACCAGGAAGACAACCACAAATCACGCAGAAGGATCCACTCCAAGAGGGGAGACGAACCGGGAACCACTTCTGGACTGTGTTAGCATTATTGTTTTGTTTTCTTTCAATAACAAGAAGAACTTTTGTGTGTTAATTTATCAATTAAATTTAAAATTATTATTTTCACTCCTGGCCACACAGGCATATTAGCAAGTCCCACAAATAGAGTTACAGAAAAATAATTTCATCTAGGGTTTCTGTGATGTCATAAATCACGAGACCAAAGGTCAAGTAATTTATAAACTGTCACAGAAACCAAATATGGAATTGTTTACCTGTAACTCAATGAAGAGGCCCATCTATTATTTTTTATAATACATGGATACACTTGTGATGCTAATATTAAAGAAGAGGTTCAGCAGTACAGTTCGTTTTTTTTTTTAAATGTAATGTTTCAGTGCTGTACAGACGTTCTATGTCGTTATCTGTTTCTCTGAGATACGAAGGTACCAGCTTTACATCTTTTTTTAATGTATTCTGTAAGATTGTAAGTCGCCCTGGATAAGGGCGTCTGCTAAGAAATAAATAATAATAATAATAATAATAATAATAATAATTCTGATTTTGTTGATCATTAATGAACATTTCTGTACTGTGGGTGTTGTCGAGTGATTGAAAACGAGACATTTTGTGTTTGACTTGAAAGTGATGGTCTCGAGGAGTTGAATGGGTCAAAGTTCAAGTATATTTTCCTCTAGAGGAATTATCACTTTTTGACGTCACTACTGTGGTATTATGACTTTTATTTTAGAATGGCTCAGGATACAAATATAGCCTTCATCCATGTATTATTTATATCTATAACAAAAACAATGTCAATGTAAAAAAACAAGTTAGAAAAATGCAACATCCATTTAAAGTGGTGATATCAAACACAAAAACCCAAGTTAGGAGAAGCAATTGGGGCAACCTGGTCAAGCATCAAGCAAATAGGCACAATTGGAAAGGTGCTGGGGCCCAACATTCACACAATTGTTGCTTCTAACTTGGCTTCTTTTTTTGATCGCTCCACTTTACATTGAAATGCTCATTCCCTTATCAGCTGGGCTGTAACCAGAATAAAGATGCTGAGACACATATGTGCCAAGGAAAGTGCTCAACACAGACTGAAGTGTTCTTGGTTATCCTTACAAGGACTACTACAGAGAGAAAGACAGACAGGGAATGGGAGAGGTGTCATCACAGGCGCAGACAAGTATGCTTTGGGAAGACACACGGACAACATGCAGGTAAGGCACAGGTAGATCAGGGCACACATGGACAGACATTTAGCCCATACATACAAGAATATGTGAAATAGCATGAAGCAATATATTTCCAACAATGAAGATGATGAAAAAGACCAATAATGGCAACGACTGCAATGGATAATGAGAATGCAAGGTAAGTGTATGGGAAGTGACAGTTGATGGGGCAGGCATTGCAGATCCAGGGCTGGGGTGTTGGAGCATTTTTTTTGGTTGTGCACTGTCAATGTGTTTTGTTGAAGATGTGACTTTTTAGTTGATAAGGGAATGGCCACAATGCCCTTGAAGTTGTACAAAGAGCATTTCAATGTAAAGTGGAGCGATGAAAAAAAGAAGCCAAGTTAGAAGCAACAATTGTGTGAATTTTGGGCCCCAGCACCTTTCCAATTGTGCCTATTTGCTTGATGCTTGACCAGGTTGCCCCAATTGCTTCTCCTAACTTGGGCTTTTGTGTTTGATATCACCACTTTAAACGGCGGTTGCATTTTTCTAACTTGTTTTTTTACATTGACATATAGCTATCACTTCTTTTTTTACTTCATCAAATACTGAATAAAGAGAGGGAAAGATATTCAAGAATGTGTATGGTAAATAGACAGACAAGACAAGAGAGTAATAAGTAGAGTAATATAAGAGAAATGAGAAATGAGAAAAGATTTGAAAGTAAAATAATGGTAGAAGGGACTTTTGGACAGTATTGAAAGTGTAAATATTGTATTCATTTAGTTGCAAATGTACATCCATCATTGGTGAAAACAATGTCTATTTTGGTAGGTATTAATATATTGATATTTACGTAGGTACAAAACTACAATGTTATGAATGGTTAAAAAGGTATATATGCATGTCAGTGCTAAAGGGTACTATGCTAACACATTTTAATGCTGAAAAAAAACATTAAATCCTTCTTATAGAGGTGTTATGAACTTAGGCCAATGTAAGGCATTTGTAAAGCATTCGATCTCTTCATAAAAGGCCATATCCATGTCCTTTGCCTTTCTTGGCCATGGTTTGACTTCAATGAGTGCATCATTTGCATGCACCCATTTTCCAGTAGCACCCACAGCAAGAAGACACACACACACACACACACACACACACGCAAAGAACATGCTGTCCAGTGGCCACGCCCCCCTGCTTGCGCCACAGTTCTGACTGAGGTCTCAGCTGTCAGTCTCACGCGCAGGAACACCCAGAGTGTGAGCGTAGCGGAGCCAGCCAATTGTATATGGAGCGGGGGAGCGGAGCGGTGTAGTTCCTTGAGCGGACGTTTCCGGCCCGTTCCTTTACAGCACTGAGAAGAACTGAGCACGGTTTTATTTTTCTTAAATATATGTTCGGCCATGGATTTTGGACAAAAGAGTTATAAAAAAGGGTGACAAATACAGATACAGTCACTTTACAGTATTTTCCATCATGCCTGTGCATGGTAACCACTCATTTTCCAGTTTCAAACAAAAATTGGGCACTTTTGCTGACTTCAGAATTGCTTTTTAAAAAAAAAAAAAAAAGCTTTTATTTTTCTTTTATATTCAATGTGATTGACGTGGCACTTTATTAATTATGATTGATATATATGATGGGTGTATCTACTATAGATACTAATGAGAGCAAAACAAATACAAAAGAAAAACAAGGGAACCGCAGATATTTTCAAGAAAGCTGGGAGACTTTGTATAAATGGGTTTTATATTTTTAAACTATGCAATAGCAGTTCTGCTTGTGAAGCATCCACACTATAATTTGACAGAACAGGTGATTTATTTGAACTGTGCAGAACCTTATTTTCCCATTGGTGCTTGCTCACAGAATCACCACCTGTGCACTTTCTATCAGTGATTAAAACCTGGTTTTCAAACGAGCTGATTAGTGCTCTAACCACTACTCCAAATATGCTGTAAGTGAAGTGAAGTGTTTTTAATTTTTTTTTAAATTTATTTATTTATTTATTTATTTATTTATTTATTTTTTTTTAAAAATGAAACATACTTTTTGTATATAGGTATACAAATGTCAATTGCTCTGGATAAAAGCATTAGCCAAATCAATTAATATGACATTTTTCTGGCTTGCTATTTATTAATTTATTAATTTAGTTATACATTTATAATATAAACATTAATTTCTACATTTATTTAAAAATATTTATTGCAAAATATATTTATTCCTTTATGCATTTTTTAAATCATTTATTTATTTCTACCTAATAAATTATTCCTTTATTTATTTTTAATTAAACGAGGAACTACAATTTATCAGAGATCAGAGATTTAGACAAGGAAGCTACATGCCACTCTTGTGTACAATTCCATTCTATGGTATCTACCAAACAAACAGGAAACTGGATATTTTCAGACGGAAAATAGAGCATTTCTAGAATCGAGCAGAACCTTCAGGTTTTCAGCAAAAGCTGGTCAGGCATATATGTAAGCTTAAAAATGAACACATTTCAACAGCGGGCTAAGGTCGTGTGCGCTTCAAGAACGTCACGTTGCAAGTTCAAACCACAGTATTTTTTTTTTCCTGTGATATGTGCTGTTTTAAAACATAAATAATTTGTTTAATATAAATGGTGTGGATATCAAACTGCTTGCATTCCCTGGTTTATTTTGACATTGACCAACATGTGGAATCACATGATTGGTAGATGTCCAGTTATTTAGCTTTTCTGTTTGAAAAGTCGCTACACACTCTTAAATAAGTAAACTGAACTTTTGGTACTGGTAGAGGTGGTAATTCTAAGTGATTTAGTTTTGCCGCTGCAACGTGGTGAAAACAGCAAAACTCTTGGAGCTGTATAGAGACTCTCGGTAGTTTTAAACACGTTTTTCTAGCTTGTACGAGGAACTACCGTTCCTCTCAATAAACTCTTGGACGTGTTTATAATTTGTAACATTTTTTAAACATTCATACGTGTTTATAACAGGGTTGGTGTTTAAAATCTAAACAATAAAGTCATAACGTTTAACAATTTAGAGTTCCAAATGACTAAACACCAGTGTTACACCTAATGACGTATAAACTCTGCTGTTTAGGAATAGAGCACTTCTATTTTTTTCTCAATCTTGGTAGTTTCAAAACAAGTTTTTCTAACTTGTACGAGGAACTACTGTTCCTCTCAATATATATATGGTGTATGTTATTGTAGCGTTTAAAAATATATATTCTACATGGAAACTGTTAGCTGGTGAACAAAAACACAAGGTTATATTTACTGACACATTGTTTTGACACTTTAAGTTTAGTTTTTTTCTGTCTAGGTTTAAACATTGCAGAGTACAGGCTGGAATTTTGGCTGGCAGGTACATTTGTTCCAGTATGAAATCCAGCCACGGTATTTATTTATGTTTTAAATAAGAAAGTATGCTTACTATTTTGTATATGCATGCAGCATAGAGTTTAACCCCATTTCATTTAAAAGGTGGCATATGTTGTTAAGATAAAACTGGTAATCTGTATTACCTTTCAAAATTACACACCCATGCATCATTGTGGTAAACATTCAAAACAAACAGACCCCTCAACTATTCAGAGCTGCAGTGTACTCTACTCCGATTCACACAAGCCTCAGCTGTTGTATTATGTCTGACAATCAAGACTGTATTTGACTGATATTGTAAGTATGAGACTAAACAGATTACAGTGTATTTGCTGCCTTTGCTGCCAGGACCTCCATGAAATTGACATCATATATCCTGGAATTTTACTGCTAAAATTAAATCTAAATTCTATCTATATATATATATATATATATATATATATATATATATATACATATATATATATAAAGTCTGAAGGGTTTACACCTGGACAGTTAGCACAGAATTAAACTGTTTGTTTTTTGTTAGCTTGGTCATTTTTTGCTAGCTAATGACAGGTACTGGTAACACAAGTAGCTACAGGGTGGCAACTTTATTAGGAAAAAAATAATAAGCAATCTTAGTATGTTGTATCACTCTAGAAAGCTTAGGAGAAAAATAAAGACAGACATCATAAAACTTCCCATAACATTAGCTTGTGTTAATATTCTAGAAAAACACATTCATGACAATACCCTGTTTACTGGATATTACCTCCTTGCCCTACAACACAGGCCATCCACAAACAAACGTCTCCTAATTTGTATGCAAAACGAAATAATAATATTATGAAACACGTGTCGTCCCTACAGGAGTCTTGGCTGTTGGTTTTGTTGCTAACAGACTGTTGTGATATAAAAATCATGCATGCCAACAATAGTCACTGAGTCCTGGTCTGAACATTGGCCATGGATACCAGTCTATGACTTGGTCCCTAGGTAAATTCCTGGCTTTGCCTTGAGATCATCTGTTCAACTACAGGCTACGAACAGCAGAGCATTTTCTTCTCACATGCCTCAAGCTTTGGAATTCCTGACCAAGGGCTATTTTTAAGATTCCTAACTGGAATTCACATCTAGGCTACAAAAATACTTGTTCAGCCTGATTTATTCTTGATGTTTTACGGCAGCATTAAATCAGTTTATTTTCAAAGGGCGTATTGGGACATGTTTTTGCTAATTCCATTGTGTGTGTGTTCTTCTGTGTTTGGAAGTTTGGTTGACTAGAGTCACAGCAGCTCTGTATTTTCTGATTCTTTACATTTACAAACTGTGTTTAAGCTGCGAGTACGTTGTTTTAAGTAACTGTCTCCAAGTGAGCATTGTACTGAACTAAACTGACCTTGTTGTTATGGTAATGAAAATAACCATCATCACCATGTTATCAAAACTGCTTCAGAGGTTATAAAGCTGTACTATGTGTCGGTTGAAGCATAGCAAGTGTAATGAAATACTCAATTTATAAAGAGGAGACACTCAACAGGTCCATAGCCAGCCATGAAAAATGATAGAGGCAACTGCCCATGCCCCCCCCCGCTAAAGTTTTTATAACGGAAGAAAAAAGAAATGAGAACATTATATGCTGTTTATTTAAATACAAAAGTTTAGTTAACAGGTTTTTTTTTTTTCTGAATAAGATACTATTGGAGAATTTTGCAATTATACTTAGTTTTAAATCCTATCAAACATAACTGTTAACAGTTATGTCATTATCCAAATACCGAGAAGACAAGAGTGCTTGCATACATACAGTTTTGTGTGATATTAATTATAAAAGCACAATCAGTGTGTTGATATCGTGTTCATTCAGACAGACCTTGCAATAAAATGAAGTTAAGTGGGTTCAGCTGCATGAGTTGCAAGCACATCATAACCAGTGTGTAGTTCAGAGGGTTGCAGCTCAAGCTTTTTGGCTGACCAGTCGATTTTATAGGCTGTTTGGCTGTGTTCTGCCTTCTATTAATGTGAATGGCTAGCTGCAAGGCTCCTTGCAAACCGCAGCCCTATGAACTCGACACAACTCTCAACTACCAGTGTCAATACCAGAATGGATATTTAGGGTTTTTGTGGTTTTCAACTTTTATTTCTGAGTGCTCTGCCTGCCTTTAGTGGTGTAATTAGCATCCTGAAACCATCTCGGTTTCTTAATTTAATTATATAAAAATGATAATAATAAACAAGCTCAAATACTTTTCTACCTATACATTTGTAAGACCACAGTGATGGTGACTTTACCCTCACTGCATGGAGGTTGTTGCTACAACACTAAACAAAGACATCACCCTGGCTAAACTCATCAAATAAAATAATTTAATAATCATTGCAATAATTAATTATGTGTTTGCTTTAGAAGAGCACTACTTAAAATGCAAAGCAATTCATTTTATTCCACCGCCTTGATTCTGCTTGTTATTCGCTGGAGTAAAACGAAATCTTAGTTAATCGGCTTGTTTCACTTTTTATTAAAACAGAGTCGGCAAAAAACATATTTAAAAGGCAGGTACATGAAAAAAACAGAAACTAGGTATAATTTAAATACCAATATTAAATTTAAATACAGACAGTACTAAACACATAAATCAAAGCAACTCTATAAACACTACCTGCCACTCACGAAATGAAAGAAGTGGGGGCTATACTCAACATAAGTAAATAGACACAATTTAAGCATACAGCATGTCGAGCTGCACACTGCTTGACTCAACATGAAATGACCATTTATACACCCAATTTCAATTATGTATTGGCCTATTCATCAGAGAGCCCAATGTTTGGGTATTGGGACCCAGTTGTGATGACAACGCAGAAGGCCCTATATGTAAGGGGACCAGATGTCCCATTTTGGACGGGAAAGTCCCACTTTTGCAACACTGGTCCCAGTATCCCCAGAACCTTTCTTGGAATGCTCATTTCATCACGCTTTTTTCTCAGACCATCGTTGTGCCGGAAACAGAATATTGTATTTTCATGCAGGCTGCTGTGTTACTACCATATCAAACTTATTACAGTACAATGACATTTGATGTGACTAAAGGGAAGGTTGAATGACCTTTAGTTTCCTGCCTTGTCTATGCAGTTTTTCAGTACTAATCAATGATACGTTTTTTCAGTACCACTCAATGATAATAAGAAAAGCATCCCCTGACAATCTGAAAGCTTCTCTGCACATTTTACATAGGCTAATGCTTATGCTTATATTAAGGAAGATTACATAGCATTCATTTCGTGAGTAAAGAATTGACATTTCATTTGATTTAATCTTATTACACCTTGAGCAATGTCTTGTCCTATACTGTTGACTCAAAAAATAAACAGCCAAG
This sequence comes from Acipenser ruthenus, assembly GCF_902713425.1. Lineage (NCBI taxonomy): Eukaryota > Metazoa > Chordata > Actinopteri > Acipenseriformes > Acipenseridae > Acipenser > Acipenser ruthenus. The sequence goes on along the minus strand of NC_081189.1, from coordinate 101,401,400 downwards.
ATCAGCAAAGAAATTAGCCTTCATAAAATGATTAGTTATCTAATTTACATTGTCAGAATGCACTTTCTCATGATCATTGATTGGTACTGAAGAATGAAATAGACAGGAAATGTCAGCAAGTTTTTAACAGGTTCCTTTCCATTTTAAGTGATACCCGTCAGCTTATAGCATGGTAAAGGGGGAATTTGAAAATACAACTATTCTGAGAAACTTAAAGGCTTTGCCTATGTGGATTACTATTTACCAGACTTAATAACTACTTCAAAAGGAAATTCCTATTGCTACAATCAGGGCAGCTTCTAAACAAAACTCAGAAAAGCTGATTAGTGGGCTTCATATATAGCACACAGTCAAACACAGTCATAGGATATTTAACACATTTCATCACCTTTAATAGTAATAGTTTAATGGTAGAAAGTGGCTGAAAAATATTACTAGTATCTATTAATCACGGCACACTAATGATCCAAGCAGAAAATGCAATAGAAAAAAATATACAGAACAAATACCATGTCATATTAAATGGTAAGAAATTTAATATTTTGAAAAAAAAAATAGATTTTATGAAGTAACCATTTAATAAATAGCAATATTGAGATATGTAATGTTTTCATATAGGAAGGGCCTGGTTTGCAGATTGGACTGGAGGATAGCATAGAGATAGAGATGGAAAGTGGAAATCAAAGAGAGAAGATGCAGTTTCTTGAGCAGAAAAGGGACTAGATTTGCAGCAGTAAATCAGCAATAAAATAGAATCCTGTAATTTGATATTATTGAATTACTTCTGTGTAATGTAATAACTATACGTGTTGTGTAGAAATGAAATTATAAAGGCAATAAGATCATTTATTCACAAAAAAGTTTTTGAAAGTAAAAGATTCCACTCTGAATATCACCATGAATCTCTGCATTCGCTTCAATATAGGGTTTTTATTTTCACTTTATTGAGAGCTTCCCCATAGCTTGTATGTTGGATGATATTCACAATATTTCCATACTGTCCCCGTTTAAGGACTTAAAAATCTGGTCACCTTACCTGTATGTATATGGCATATTTATGTATAGTAAGTTAGTGTCTATCGGCGGCACACAACCTGATTTTGCTGTGTGGCTTCCTGGTCCAACATTGTAGTTGGCCCCGGATGAACATCCCCTTAACCAATCATCGTTCAATTTACCAAGAAAAATGGTTATGTGATGTCAGGCAATACTCCCCCCTCATTTATGTTTTGAAAAAAAGAGTGCCCGAGAAAGACGAGTGCCTGAGATTGAGTTAGAGAACGACATTGGAGTTTACAGATCCGAGGTAAACTAATCTGTCATATTTCACGTGTAATAATTGTGAAATTTTTAAAAAAGGGGGGAAAATAAATACCATCCTCGCTTGCTGGATGAATATACATATAAAGTATATTAGATTTGCAAACTCAACTGACGTTTATTCCAGAAAGCTTTAATATAAGATAAATAAATAAAATGACATAATTGAGAATTGTTAAAAATGCTGTCAATGGTGATTAGCATGTGTTTATCAGGTTGCCTTGAAAACTGCCAAATGTTTAATTGTGCGTGAATCATTTTTAATTGTTTAGTAAAGGTGATTCTGAAACCTGTTTTCTTGGGGGGGGGGGTTAAAATCAGGCAAAATATACAATCTGTATACATTATGTCATGGAAAGTGTGAAAATCTTGAATTTGAACAAACGTCTGTGAAATCTTGGAAATGGATGTAAAAACATATTTGGTTAGGCACTTCCTTTATTTCCTTTATAAATGCAGTATGTCATGCACTGAAAATACAAATCTGCAAGTGTCTGTAAATTGTTTGGTTGTGTATTCATGCAACATTTACGTGTAGCTATGTAGGTCAGCGAATTAGTTTTTATGCGGTTTTAGCTGAGCGAGCATGTATGGCTGTGTTCAGAAGGTTAAAATCCACTACCAAATCATTATACATATCAACTCTATATGCTAGGTATGGAGCAGGGTATAGTATCCAAAGCACCTAGTGTACAAGACAGTATAAGAGAAGTGCTATGGTAGAATACATTTGAAACAAACTTAGATTCTGGTATAGTAAGCAAACTTGTTAAATTTGCTGATGACACAAAAATAGGAGTGGCAAACACCAGCAGCAAAGGTCATTCAAAATGAACTACACAGCATTCAGAACTAGGAAGACACATGGCAAATGGCATTTAATATATATATATATATATATATAAAAAGTGTAAGGTACTGCATGCAGGCAATAAAAAAGTCCATTATAAATACCATATGGGAGACACTGAAATTGAAGAAGGAGTTTATGAAAAAGATCTAGGAGTTTGTTGACTCAGAAATGTCTTCATCTAGACAATGTGGAGAAGCTATAAAAAGGCCAACAAAATGCTCAGATATATCGTAAAAAGTGTAGAATTTAAATCAAGGGAAATAATGTTAAAACTTTACAATGCATTAGTAAGACCTCATCTAGAATATTGTGTTTAGTTCTGGTCACCCCGCTACAAAAAGGATATTGCTGCTCTAGAAAGAGAAGAGCGACCAGAATTATTCCTGGTTTGAAAAGCATGTCATATGCAGACAGGCAAAAGAATTGAATCTATTCAGCCTTGAACAAAGAAGACTACGCGGCGATCTGATTCAAGCATTCAAAATCCTAAAAGGTATTGACAATGTCGACCCAGGGGACTTTTTCGACCTGAAAAAAGAAACAAGGACCAGGGGTCACAAATGGAGATTAGATGAAGGGGCATTCAGAATAGAAAATTGGAGGCACTTTTTTACACAGAGAATTGTGAGGGCCTGGAACCAACTCCCCAGTAATGTTTTTGAAGATGACACCCTGGGATCCTTCAAGAAGCTGCTTGATGAGATTCTGGGATCAATAAGCTACTAACAACCAAATGAGCAAGATGGGCCAAATGGCCTCTCATTTGTAAACTTTCTTATGTTCTTACTAAAGCCTGGAATTGAACAGGACAGTGTATTGCCACTCTGATAAGAGGGCTACCTTCTTCGACATCATGTGAAAAAAATAAGATTTTCAAGAAATTAGTGGTTTAAAAGTTTAACACGTTAATATCTGGGAATGGACCCTACTAAATGCAATACATTTTATGTGCAGTAACCGGTATAATTTCCCTAGATTGTAAACGAGCATTAGATGATATGTGGACTAAACGACATCCGTGTCAGTTTGCGCAGTGCCGCAGTCCTTCCCGTCCGCGGCGAGCACAATAGAATTCTATTCCGAACCCAACCTTGTTTAAAAGCCCAACGGTTGTGTCAGCAGACAGCAGGAGAGATTTTAAATTTGTTTAAATATGTTTCTGAAATCGGAGGGTAGTGGTGAGATGTATCTGTTGTGTCGAGTTTAAACATTGCATACTCACTAGTCAGTTTTATAAGGTGATATTTAGTTTAAGTAGATGTCGCTGCTGCATATACAGTATATTACATGCTGAGTGAGACTTTCGTGCTGATTTCTCAGATGGCTTTTGAATAGTGTTACTGCTACTGCTTGCCTCAGAGTTTTCTTTGTTCTATTCTCTGACTAAATAAATACCACAGTATACCTGCCAATTTTTCTGTAATTCTTAGAGACAGAGATGAAAAAAACAGATTGTTGAGTGATTTAAATGCTGTTTCAGTTGTATGTTGACATTTTTACCTACAGAAAGACTGTTTAGATAATTGTTACTATTAAGGCATAGTAATATTAATAGATCAGGTAAGTAAGTTGGTCTATGATGTCATAGTATTGCGGTAAGACAATTATTACAGCATGGTCATGTGATCTTGTTCAGCCAATCGCAGCACTTAATTTATCCAAGCCATTTTGTAAGTCTGAATATTGCATGTGAATATTTTGGCAAATCTAGAAAAAAAATATTGACTCATTCGAAACAGCATATAAGTCAGGAACTGAAGCACTGCATAGCCCAGAATGTAATGAAATTAAACCTAAAGACATTTTCGTAAAACTAGAGAACATTATAAAAATAATAAAACATTGGAATTCCATTCCAAACCACATTGCAGATCAGATGACAGAGTACATGAATGTGTTGTGAAAGCAGACTGGGGCATAACCCCATATAATTATGTGATTAACAAGCCAGACAATCCACACAAGATCCAGACTTTATTTCCAAAAGGGGCACAAAGTGTAAGACTCAAATGTAAAACGACTTCAACAAAAGGAGCAACATCCACTGTTACTAGTCAGAAAATTTACACAAGCTGATAACTACTCCAGCACTGCAGACAGAACAGAAAATTCAAACTGCACCACAGCCAGGTGAAGAACATTTTCCACCTAAATTGAAAAAGTTTCAAACACAAATTAGTTCTGACCACAGAAGACCTACCACTACCGGTAGTTTAAAACTACAAATGGGAAGCAATCTAGGGCAGATTGAGACAGTACAGTTAAAGGAGAATGTTTTTGTCATGAGACAGGCAATGGACTACATGGATGTAGTAAAGAAGAAATGTGATATACCAAGACAAGAACGTTTGAAGAATGTGTATCTGACTGTGTAGAGCACAAAAGTACTAAGTGTAGGAGTAATGAAGGAGTGCCCGGACAGTGAATTAAAGGCCACTGTAAGCTTGTATCTATCTTGGTAGTGTAAGAAGGTGGCAGACACACTTACCTGCAGGTTAGGAAATACAAAGACTATCACTATATGGTGGTCCACTGGTTAGTCTTACCAGGAGGTTCCTAGTTTAATCCCAGCACATCATTTTTATTTGAATTGTTTATTGTAAAAAACATATGTATTTAATGTACAGTAATGTAAATTATCCACGAAATGAAAACTCAAAATGTTTGTACATGAAATTAAAAGTATGTTTTTTGTTTATTTTTTAACAATGTAAACCATCTGTAATTGGAGTTCTGTTATGTGTGTGTATCCACTGCGAGACGAGAGAGACACAGAGGGTTTGACGTTGAAATGCCGCTCAGGCGTCCAGGTTTTATTAAACAATTAACACATAGGCAGGTGCAGTGGTGGGGGCTGCTACTAGGGTACCAGCTATGGTAGTCCTAGTGTGGGAAAACACACACCAGTGTACATGAAAATAAATACAAAAAGGCAAAAACAAAAACAGTGGGAAAATAGCTAACAAAACAAAAGCTGTGAACATAGATTAAATAAGGACTGAAACCTAATCTGTCAGATAAAGTCTGTCAATCAAAAAGGAGAGTATCAAATCCACAGTTTCTGGTCCAAATTTATGAGTAAGCAAACAGAAGCTAAAGTTTATTTCTCATGTTTGCCTGGATTTGGCAAAGGGTTTGTCTGTATTGAGGTATCAAAAATAAAGCTAATCATACTGTGTAATAAACTGGTAAACTATTCTTTACATAAATAAATTATATATATATATATATATATATATATATATATATATATATATATATATATATATATATATATATTATGACATGACAGTGCAGAGATCTAAAATAAACCCTTTTTCTTTCAAATGTTGTAGTTTTGCATAAGCAATTTCATAAAAAAGGAAAAAGTTTAACTTAAAATCTAAATCACTCCCCTCCCCTTTAAAATGTGGGCATAATTTAAGAAACATAACATGGAACATGTAATTGGTTTTGTGAAAAATTGGTTTATTACTTTTTTCTTTTTTGTTTTGGTTGACCACATGGAATTCATTCGTAGACCACAAATACATAACATCAATTTTAATAAATGTGTATGGTCCAAGCAATGATAGTGTTTTGAACTGAAGTGACTAAGAAGGATTTAATAGAATAGCTGCCAACTACATTTGCAAGTATTTGTTTATAGCAGTGAGCAATACAGGGTTTAAGTCTTTTGTTGTGGCATGGACTACTCACTAAAACAGCAAAACTAATTAAAAACTAAAGGTATTTTGTGGTAAGTGTTATTGTGCTTACTAATTCAAATGTAATTAATTATTCAACTGCTGTTAAGCTTTCTGATGTATTGAGCTCATTACCAATCTCCGAGTCCTCATCAGTAGATGAGCTGGTTAACACCACCTATACTGGTATCTTAGATACTGTAGTGCCAATCAAAACTCGGAGAGTGTCTTTTAAAAAAAGCACACCGTGGTTCAATGATACAACTCGTAATATAGAACGGAGATGGCAGGAATCTAAATTGCATGTTCATTACTCTAGCTTTGGCAAGATCATCATATTATTCTAATTTAATTAGAATAAATAAAAATAATCCTACATTTTTACAATTAATTAATCCTTCCCCTAATAGTTCTTACCCTTGACATTGGCTCCTCTCACAGCTGCAATGACTTCTTACATTTCTTTAAAAATAAAATACTAGACATCAGAAATGAGATTCCACAGACACCTTCTATTAAGGAGGACTCTAGCACACTTTTACCATCTACACCTATTAAGGCTACTATGGGGGCTTTTTCTTTGATTACCTTACAGGAACTGACAGAGCTAGTAAATGCTCTCTTGATCCTATTCCTACAAAACTATTAAAAGATGTTATTGGTGTTATTAACACCCACATTTAAAAAATTATAAATGGTTCACTTTCCTCTGATATAGTTCCCTCAGCACTTAAGGTAGCTGTGGTAAAGCCTATGCTTAAACACAATTCGGACCTGTGACAGAGATTGAATGAATCCTAGTCAACAATCTTACTCCCGACCTGTGAGGACGCTGTATAACAAGAACAATGTGCCCCGGACTGGATGGTTTGGCAGTTCATTCCAGGGTCAGTTGGAAGTTGACCATCCAGAAAGGGGGTGGAGCCACAATACCAGAAGTCATCGCCTTAATGCAGTATGCGATGTGTCAGTCGCGGATTGGAGGATACGGGACTGGACTCGCCATCGAAGGAGGCGTGACTAAGGGTATGGGGATGTGGCCAAGGAATCTGTTACTTTTTGTTATGGTTACACGCGAATGGACCGAAAACATATAACCGTGAGTGCTGTATTTTGTTGTGTGTCTAACCTGTTTATTTATAATTGTTTGATGGCTAAACACCTGGGAGCTGTTGCTGTCAAGCGGATTACAACTACTGCACCAGTCACTATTCACTGTGTATTCACCACCAGCACAGGAGCACCGTGTGTAGTTGCCAGCGCTATTATTGAACGGTGCCAAACTAGGAAACAGATAATAAAAGAACTGCTTGTGTAACCCCCTATAAAATAATACATTATTTTATTATTATTTTATAGTTTATGTTACCAACAAAGGACTAGAGTTGTTTTATTACTGTTAAAAAGTTCATTAAATCAAAATAAGACTTTATTAATATTTAGTCGGCAGACTTATTTTAATTTGGCACCGTACCTTTAAGAGCCCTTAATACAACGTGCTCTCCAGTGAAGATAGAAAACTAAGATGGATGCCACCAGGCTGTGATATGTGTCTGTAATTTTAGGATCAAATCCTTAATAAAAGACCTGCAGTAGCTGAGAGGGCTAGGAATATTTTAGTTCTCAATATTTTATTATAGGTAAGTGTTGCCAAATTAACCTTAGTTGATGTTTCTGAAATTAGAGTAATATTCAAACTTTACTTGAAAGTTATGTTAAATCTTTAATCTGCGCAGTGTACACTGTACTGAATACATGTATATCTGTTGTAATTCATAATACTGCATTTTGCCAGCAAATATGTTTTATAAATTCAGTGTATCGAGTACTTTGAGGAGCTGGAGAAAGCATTTGGTAATATTGCAGATGGTGAAGAGTTATATACCCAGTGGTTGGAAACTCATCAAAACAAAGGGGAGAAATCGTCCGATTACTTAAAACGCCTCAATGAGTTATTGCAAGCAGTGAAGGAGAGAGGGGGCATAGATAGTAAAAGGTTTGAACATGTCCTGCTAAAACAGTTCATAAGAGGTTGTTGGGAGGAGAAGTTGATTTCTGACCTGCGTCTAAGTGAGTTATTGTCTGCCAAGGACAGTAGCATAACTTATGGTGGGTTGCTTTTCATGGTCCGGTCTGCAGAACGGGAGCGTGATTTTAAAGAGGATAGAAGGAAGCGTTACTTGGGAGTTCAGCAGGTTAAAGTGTCTAGCAAATCTCACTGCACAGTGCCAGACTCCTCTAGTTCTGATGCTCAGGATAGCCCAGTGCAGCTTCAACAAAAGGTTGCTCAGCTGGAAAGAAAATTAGCAGACATGCATGCCAAAGCTCACCACTCAGTGTCCACTACCATGGCCATGACTACAGGAAAAGAAGAGATTAAATATTTGCCTACCTCAGTTGAACACCAGCATAGCACACCCTTAGCTGGAAAATCGTTCAGTTTCTGTTACAACTGTGGTGAAGATGGACATCACCTAGGTCAGTGTAACAATGAAACAAATGCCATTCTCGTGCAGCGGAAACTTTGCAAGCGGTCTAAACATAGAAACACAAAGTTTAACAGCTCTCAACCATCCTCACCCATGTCTTTAAACATGTAAAAGCTCCTGTTGAGGGACTAATGGGAGCTTCAAGGAAAAAAAAGGGTCCCAAGGTGCACCCAAAAGAAACGTTAGCAACCCCTGAAGTTGTTGGCAGGCATAAGTCTGGTACCATACCTGATGGACTTATAGGAGAGGCTTGTGAAGTAACTGTTTTGGTTGATGGCATGGAGTGTGTTTGTCTTGTTGACAGTGGTTCACAGGTGTTGCAGAGTCATTCTATAATACTTACCTTAGCCACCGTGAATTGAACTCCCTTTGTACTATAATTACCATAGAAGGTGCTGCAGGACAACGAGTGCCTTACTTAGGGTATATTGAGTTGGAAGTGCAGTTACCTAAAGAGATATTTGGAACAGATGACAAATTCTGTATTCTCGCTCTTGTTTGCCCTGATCAACAGTACACTCAACGTGTTCCTCTAATTGTGGGTACTAATCTACTAAGGCTTCTTGTTTTATCTTGCCATGTTGCTGGTGATAATTTTCTTCATACACTAACCATTCAGAATGATTGGGCTAGGGTTTTGCAAACTATTGTTAGACAAGACTTTATCACTCCAATAGAAGACAAATTGGGACAGCTCACACTCAACAACAGCCAACCACTTACTCTGTCGAGTGGTGAAATGGTGGAGGTTCTTGGGGAATATCATGGGCAAGCTTCACATAGTAAATATGTAATTTTAGACGCTCCAGATGATCCATGCTTACCAGGCGGTTTGCTTATGTTCAGCCAGATTGTTGATGTTCAGAATGGATTTACAATGTCCAGTGTTCTCATTAAGAATGAAACTGAACACGATATTGTGCTTACTCCCAAAAGAGTTATTGCTAATGTGTGTGCAGTAGAATGGGTGAAGTGTTTCTAGTAATGGGACCCCACCAGACTTTCCTGTTGGAAATACAGGGAAGGGTTTGTGCTTGCAACATGCAGTTATAGCACCCCTGTGTCTTCAGTTTAATTTTGAAGGCTCACCAATTCCATCTGAGGTTAAGAAACACATTGTTAAAAGAATGCGTGAAGAAGTACTGCATGTTTTCTCACAACATGATTTAGATATCGGACATGTATCAGGTGTCAAGCACAGGATTAAGCTGAGCGATGATACTCCTTTCAAGGAGCGCACTCGACGTGTGTCTCCCTCTGACTTTAATGATCTGAAGCAGCACCTGTATGAGCTGATTAATGCTGGGATCATTGAAGAATCTGCCAGCCCATATGCATCTCCGATAGTTCTTGTAAGAAAGAAGAGTGGTGCTTTGAGGATGGTGGTGGATTACAGGAAATTAAACCAGTTGACTGAAAAGGATGCCTATCCTCTTCCAAGGATTGAAGAAACTTTTAGCCTTCTTGCAGGTTCAAAGTGGTTTACTGTGCTGGATCTAAAGAGTGGCTATTATCAGATTGAAATGGAAGAAAATGATAAGCCTAAAACAGCATCCACAACACCGTTTGGGAATTGGCAATTTAAAATGATGCCACAGGGACTGACCAATGCTCCTGCCACATTTCAGAGAACCATGGAGAAGGTCATGGCTGGACTTAACCTGGAAGAAGTGATCGCCTTTTAAGATGATCTCATCATTTTCTCTGAAACATTGGAAGAACATTAAGTGAGACTGATTAAAGTTTTGAACCGTATAGCACAGCATGGATTGAAATTATCCCTACCGAAATGCAGTTTTTTTTCAGTCTTCTGTGAAGTATTTGGGGCACATCATTTCTGAAAAGGGGATCGAGCCAGATCACGATAAAGTGTCTGCATTGGAAACATGGCCGGTTCCGAAAAGCATCAAGGAGCTAAGAGCATTTTTCGGGTTCTCTGGATATTACAGAAGGTTTGTCCATGATTATGCAAGGATCGTTAGACCATTAAATGATCTTTTAGTGGGGCAGACCCCTAAAAAAGAGAAGGGTTATAGAAGTAATGACACTAAGAAATTGTCAAGCACCAAGTTTCTGGAAGCTAGATAGACTGTAGACTGTCAGGAGGCTTTCCAGACTGTTATAGCAAAATTAACTACTGCACCTGTTCTGGGTTTTGCTGACTGGAGGCTTCCCTATGTTCTCCATACTGACGCTAGCACTACAGGGCTTGGGGCAGCACTATATCAAGTACAAGAAGGGCAGATGCATGTATTTGCATATGCCAGCAGAGGACTCAGCAAAAGTGAGAAGAATTACCCAGCCCACAAACTGGAATTTCTTGCTCTGAAGTGGGCAATCACAGACAAGTTTCATGATTATCTGTATGGCTGTGAATTCAGGGTTGTTACTGACAATAATCCTTTGACATATGTACTCACCACTGCTAAATTAGATGCTGCAGGATATCGCTGGCTTGCAGCTTATCCTTGTACAATTTTGATATACAATACCGCTCTGGAAAACAAAATGCAGATGCAGACGGGCTATCGCGACGGCCACATGAGTCTTCTCTTGTTGATGATGATGATGATGAGTCCTCAGAGATGGAAAAGAGGATATTGAAGCTGAAGTCTAGAGTGACGGAATTGCCTGCAACGGACACCATGGTGGAGAAACATATTTTGGATACTATTTCTCAGACACACAATGTGGAAGCAATCAATTACTTCTTAGCACCTATTGCATGTGCTCAGACTCAGGTCACTGGAGACGAATATGCAGAAGATGAAATCACCCTGGTGGAGAGTCTTGGGTGTAGAGATGATGTTATTCCGTCAGATTTTGAAGATCCAGAGCCATGGCCTGGTCAGTCTCCTTTACTCGGGTTAACAGCTGAAGACTGGTTCAAATTTCAGCGGAAAGATCCACACATTGCTACAGTTATTTGCTACCTGGAAGCTGATAACAAACCTACTGAGAAGGAGCGGGGCAGGGAATCTGTTGAAGTGAGGATAATGTTAAGAGAGTGGGACAAACTTAGCCTTCGGGAGGGAGTATTATATCGTAAAGTTCAAGATCACCATGGAGACGTATTCTTTCAGTTAGTAGTGCCTTTGAGTCACAAAGCACGTACTCTTGAAGGAATCCATGATGAGACTGGACATTTCAGTACAGACAGAACCTTAGATCTCGCCAGAGCCAGATTTTATTGGCCTCGTATGGCCTCTGAAGTGGAAAGGAAGTGTAAGACGTGTTCGAGATGTGTTAAGAGGAAGGCAAAACTGCAGAGAGCTGCAAAGTTAGTAAACATCAAAACGTCTGCACCACTTGAACTGGTCTGTATAGATTTTCTCTCTCTTGAGCCTGATAACAAAGATATCAGGAACATTCTAGTAATGGCCGATCACTTTACCAAGTATGCGTTGGCAGTACCAACCAAGGATCAAACTGCGAAGACCGTGGCGAATGTGCTCTGGGAAAACTTAATTCTCCACTATGGGTTTCCTCAAAGAATTCACAGTGATAAAGGTGCCAATTTCGAATCTGAGCTGATAGCTGAACTGTGTGGAATTGCTGGGGTCAAGTCTCGTACCACACCTTACCACCCCAGAGGTAACCCCGTTGAATGATTTAATAGGACTCTATTAGATATGCTTGGCACCCTCAGTGACAAGAAGAAGGAGGAGTGGCGTCATTATGTGCAGCCTTTAGTGCACGCCTATAATTGCACTCGCAATGACACCACTGGGGAGTCCCCATTTTTTCTTATGTTTGGGCGGCAAGCTCGACTACCAATTGATCTTTGTTTTGGTTTAGGTCCTGCGGGGTATAATGGTAAAATACATCAGCAGTACACTAAACAGCTCTGAAGACGGCTTAAGTATGCATATGAATTGGCCACTAGATCAGCTGAGAAAAGCCAGCAAGCCAATAAGCGCAGATGGGACCGCAAGGTTACGGCATCCGTGATCATTGAAGGTGACAGGGTTCTAGTGAGGAATACAGGGATCCGGGGCAAGCATAAGATTTCTGATCGCTGGGATTCTACTGTCTATGTTGTTGTTAAACAAATTGCAGAAGATATTCCTGTCTTTGTAGTGAAACCAGAAAATGAAAGTGGTCCAGAGAGGACACTTCATCGTGACCTATTACTACGCTGTGGTTTTCTCATCCCATCTCGTGACCACCTGGAAGAAGAAAAACAGGCCCCCATCCGACCACGACGACCAAGGACAAGGCAGCAACCTGTAGACAGTACAGAAGGGCTTACCAGGGAAGACACAGACCGTGATTTTCAAGTAGCAAGTCCACGTGCTGATAGGCGAGAAAGGGAAACCGAAACAGAGAAAGATGTGGTTTTGGATCCTGAAGAACTGGAAGATGAACACGATCAAGAAGAGAACCAGAATGCTAAGGTTGATGAACCAGAGTATGTGTTGAACCCAGAAGCAGAGGAGTTTCAATTCTTCGACCCTATTGATGAGACTGGAAGATGGGATGATGATCTAGCTGAGGAGGTGATCGCAAGTAACTGTGATTATGAGGATGAAGAGAGAATTCCTGCACCAAGAAGATCAACTCGGAGTCGAAGACCCCCAGATAGATGGGAATACCCTTTAGTTGGCAAGCAAGCACAAGCTCAAGTGCATGAGTTTAAATGTTGCCAAGAGAACAATACAAATGAAAAGTATCTGTTCAGTTTTATCACCAGGCAAAGTCAAATAATTCAGAATCAGAGTCAGATGCTAAATAAAGTATTGGAAGTACTGACTGCTAAATGCCTGTGTTAAGAAAAAGAAGAAAATATAGGTTTAAAAGCTTGTCGAGGACGACAACTATAAGGGAGGGAGAATGTAACCCCCTATAAAATAATACATTATTTTATTATTATTTTATAGTGTATTAGACTAGAGTTGTTTTATTACTGTTAAAAAGTTCATTAAATCAAAATAAGACTTTATTAATATTTAGTCGGCAGACTTATTTTAATTTGGCACCGTACATTTAAGAGCCCTTAATACAACGTGCTCTCCAGTGAATATAGAAAACTAAGATGGATGCCGCCAGGCTGTGATGTGTGTCTGTGATTTTAGGATCAAATCCTTAATAAAAGACCTGAAGTAGTTGAGAGGGCTAGGAATATTTTAGTTCTCAATATTTTATTTTAGGTTGAAGAACTACGTTGAACTGCGATCAAGACATCACACTGGACATCGCTTTAAGGATCAGATGAGTGCTAATTCAAGGACTTGTATTGTTTTAAGGCACACGTGTTGCTAAAGTGGTACCACTAAAAGAACTACATTTATTTTATACATTTTAATGGCCATATGTTTATATATTGTTTTCTTTTGTATTCTTTTCATGTGTTGATGCCTATGTGATTGTGCATTAAAAATATGTACAGCTGCCGTTTCGTTATTTAAACTGCAGCAGTAAAGAAAAGAGAAATCCGAACTGATTTAATTGTGGCTGACTCGTTATTTTAGTTATAGTTAAGAGAACACCAGCACTATATATATATATATATATATATATATATATATATATATATATATATATATATATATATATACACACACAGGTATAAACGAATCCCTATCCATGAAAATTAACTGCGAGAGAGAAAAAAACCCTTACACTTGCACTGTGAATTTTGTCTGTGTGTTATTATCCACAGGACCCTAAAGACCTCAATAACTAATGGCCAATCTCCAACCTACCACTTAGATACGTTTCTAGAGAGAGTTGTTGCAATTCAATTACAAGAAATTCGAACTCTTAATGGTATATTCGAGAATTTCAGTATGGTTTTAATGTTGCACCTAGCACCGAGACAGCCATTGTCAGATTTGTGAACGATCTGCTGTTAAGCTTTGACTCGGGCTTTCTATCAGTATTAATTATTCTTGATCTAAGTGCTGCCTTTGATACTGTAGACCATTCCAGCCTACTGAATCATTTTGAAAGCACAGTAGGACTGTCTGTCCTTGTCCTATCCTGATTCAAATCTTATCTTTCTGATAGGTTTCAGTTCATCTCTTGGTTGTCTGTGGTGTTCCACAGGGTTCCATTCTAGGTCCCTTGCTATTTTCATTATATATGCTATTGTTAGGTGACATTATCTGCAGACACGGAGTGAACTTCCATTGCTATGCTGATGATATCCAGCTATATTTGTCCATAAAGCCAGGAATTTTTTCTGCTTGGGTGTTATTAGTTACTTGCCTTACAGACATCAAGCATTGGATGTCACAGAATTTTCTCATGTCGAATTCAGATAAAACAGAGGTTATGCTAGTGGGCTCACAGAACCAACTATAAGGAAATGTGGGATTACATGAGCTTGACCCTTTCAGTCTCTCATCAAAACGTAAACTAGAAATTAACAGTTTGGGGATCATCTTTGAGCCTGATCTATCATTTGAGACTCATATTAGGGAAGCCACTAAAGTATCTTTTTACCATTTGAGAAATATAGCCAAACTCAGACCAATTATTTCCATGTCTGATGCCGAGAGACTAATGCATGCCTTTGTTTCATCTAGAATTGATTATTGTGTTGCACTCTTTTCTGGTGTCCCAAAACATGTGGTATCCCTCTTGCAGCTTGTTCAGAATACTGCCGCTAGAATTCTGACTAAAACCAGGAAAAGTGAACATATTACCCGTTTTGGCCTCTTTACGCGGGCTCCCTGTGCAGTATAGAATTGATTTTAAGATTTTGCTGTTAACTTACAAGGCCCTGAATGGATTAGCACCTAGTTATTTGCAGGAGTTATTGACCGTGTATCTTCCAAACTGCACTCCCTCATTATCACCCCCAGGTGATGATCCCTACTACTCTTAATAGCCCAGCGCAGTGCCTGTGGAGAGCGTAGACCTGACTTGCCTTATAATCTCTGCTATCCTGGTTATATACTGCACTGTATTCTTGGGCCAATGTACTTCCCTTCTACACCCTTTCCCCATATTTTATCACACATCCTCCCCCTCAGCTCCGATCCCACGGGGCGAGTGATGTACAAGAATAAACAGTGAAATCTAGATAGGCCATCTGCGTTGCCTTGCTTTGTTCCTGCAATATGTTCAACGGTAAAGTGAAAAGGTTGTAGTCTTAAAAACCATCTGGTAACCTGTGCATTTTTTGCTTTGTTATATTGCATTCAGGTGAGGGGAGCATAATATGTCTTCCCAATAAATAATAATTCAGGGACTCTACCACCCACACAATGGCTAAGCATTCTTTTTCAACCATGGAATATGTTTTCTCTTGGGGGTTGAGTTTCCAACTAAGGAGTAGTATGGGCTGTTCTTTTCCCCTAATCTCTTGCGACAGCACCACTCCTAGACCCACCTCAGATGCATCTGTCTGTAAAATAAACTCCTTTTTAAAGTTATTAACACAGAGAGTGTCTTTGAGCACTTGAAACGCCCCAAATTTTAAATAAAGATTCTCTGAGAGTTGATACTTAGCAGCAGTTTTATTAAGCAGAATTCTGGAGAGACAACAGTTCACAGGCAATCTGTTAATGCTTCTATAGTAATGTACAAACAAGACAAAATAGTGTGTGCATGCAGCAGAACATATATTCATCTTAAAAGGAAACAAAGTATCACAAGATGTTCTCGACACACACAAGATGTTCTCGGCACACAGCCAAAGTGCGATGTCCTTGTAAAGCGCTGACTCAACTATACATATTTCAACACAGCTTACACAGACATACTCAAGCATTTTCATACTGCTTGTTTAACTAATATGTATTTTAACCCTTCACCTGCATCTGGGTTACATGTTCTACAATGCTACGGTAGGGAGTGGGTTCTTGTTCCCATGTTTCTTTGGCCATATCGAGCAAGACCCTGGGGTGTCTCCTGTATAACAATTCAAACAGCGAGAACCCTGTAGACACCTGTGGCACCTCTCTAACAGCGAACATTCGGTATGGCAACAGATAGTCCTAGTCCTTACCATCCCTGTCTATTACTTTACAGATCATTGATTTAATCTCCACTAGGCCGCCGGATTGTGGGTGGTAAACAGAAATTCTTAAGTGATGAATTTTAAACAATTTACATAACTCCTTAGTCACTCAGGCCATAAAAACGGAGTATGAAACAGAAGTAGATTGGAGTAAAATAGATATCCATGGAAAAAGGATGGCTGTTTTTTAAAAAATGTAGTACTAGAGGCGCAAAACAATTACACCCCAAAAGTAGACAAATCTAAATCTAAAACAAAATTGCCAAAATGGTTTAATAAATCAATTTAAAAGAATATTCAGAGAAAAAAAGCACTTTACAGAGTGTTTAAAAGGGACCAAGAACAAAGTACACAGAAAGAGTACTTGGAACAGCAAACACAAGTCAAAAAGGAAGTTAGAGAGGCCAAGAGAGAGATAGAAATGAGCATTGCTAAGGGGGCTAAAACCAATTCCAAAACGTTTTTTTACAATATTGTAACAGCAAGAGAACATTCAAAGAGAAGGTAAAATGTTTAATAGATACAAATGGCAAAATTATAGATGAAAAGAAAAAAAATAGCAAATATATTAAATTATTACTTTTCACAAGTTTTACAAAGGAGGATACGGGCAACATGCTCCACATGTTGACCTGTTCCTATCCAGTTTTAAATAACCTTAGTATAACAGAGGTAGAAGTGTTAAAGGGACTAGGAGCTCTTAAAATAAACAAATCCCCTGGGCTTGATGAGATCCACCCAATAGTACTCAAAGAAATGAAAGAAGTTATTTACAAACCGCTAACCAAGATCATGCAACAGTCTCTTGACACAGGGGTTGTACTGAGAGACTGGAGAATTGCAAACATAATACCAATCCACAAAAAGGGAGACAAAACTGAACCAGGTAACAGACCAATAAGCCTGACTCCTATTATATGGAAACTATAATAAGATCCAAAATGGAAAATTACCTATATGGTAACAGTATCCTGGGAGACAGTCAGCATGGTTTTAGGCAAGGGAGATCGTGTCTAACTAACCTGCTTGATTTTTTTGAGGATGCAACATCGACAATGGATAATTGCAAAGCATATGACATGGTTTATTTAGATTTCCAGAAAGCTTTTGACAAAGTCCCGCATAAAAGATTAATTCTCAAACTGAACGCAGTAGGGATTCAATGAAATGCATGCACATGGATTAGGGAGTGGTTAACAGTACTGATTAGAGGAGAAACCTCAAAATGCAGCGAGATAACCAGTGGTGTACCACAGGGATCAGTATCAGGTCCTCTGCTATTCCTAATCTACACTAGTGACTTAGATTCTGGTATAGTAAGCAAACTTGTTAAATTTGCAGATGACACAAAAATAGGAGGAGTGGCAAACACTGGTGCAGCAGCAAAGGTCATTCAAAATGATCTAGACAGCATTCAGAACTGGGAAGACACAAGGCAAATGACATTTAATAGAGAAAAGTGTAAAAGTTTTCAACCTGAAAAAAGAAACAAGGAGCAGGGGTCACAAATGGAGATTAGATAAAGAGGCATTCAGAACAGAAAATAGGCACTTTTTTTACACAGTGAATTGTGAGGGTCTGGAACCAACTCCCCAGTAATGTTGTTGAAGCTGACACCCTGGGATCCTTCAAGAAGCTGCTTGATGAGATTCTGGGATAAATAAGCTACTAACAACCAAACGAGCAAGATGGTCCAAATGACCTCTCATTTGTAAACTTTCTTATGTTCTTACTAAACATCATCATTAGTTCCTTTGCAACCGTTTTTGCCAATGTATTGCATAGAGGGACCACCTCGGGCTACCATGTGGCATAATGTAAAACAACCAAAATGTACTGGTGCTCCCTAGCGGACTTTAGCAGTGGACCTACTAGATCCACGGCAATACGTGAAAATGGCACCTCAATCACAGACAGTGGTACCAGGGGACTACGGAACGATTTAAAAGGAGCTTGGCTCTGACATTCTGGACAAGAGGAGCAGTGGCTGTCTACAGCGGCATGTATCCCCGGCCAATAGAACTGTCTAACTATGCTTTCCATGGTTTTGTCCAACCCCAAATAACTCCCTAAAACATGCCCATAAGCCATGTCTAACACTGTTCTCCTATGCGGTTGCGGTACTAGCAACTGCTCTATGGTGTCAACCCCTTTTTTCTCTACCCAGTACAGTAAGTCACCTTTTAATTCAAAGTATGGGTATGTCAAGGGTAGATCTGGAGTTACTCGAGACCCATTTATAACTGCTACCTGCTTCCTTGCAGATGCTAAAATGAGGACCCGTAATTGCGCGGTCCCAAAATTATCATGACTTCTCTGTCTGGTAGACTTAGATTTCCGTACTAGTCATTCCTATTCGAATGGCTGGAGGACTCCTGTTTTCCCTCCTCTCCTACCATTACGGCTACCGAAAACTTTCACCCAGTATAGAGGGCATGTCGAGTTCAGAGAACAGCTCTAAATCAGTAAAAGAAAACTGGGTTTTTAGCGCTGTGTTGGCTAGCCCCTTTTCGGCTACTGATTTTGTATATGCCATGTCCAATGTGGCTTCTTTTCCACACAACTCAAAGTTATACTTATATGGCAAAGTAGACACCACCCAAACCCGGCAATTCACAGCACCTTCAGAGGTCTTAATGCAAACGATGGCTGTGGAGTACTGGCGGGTGTCCCCATGTATACAGGTTATACAGATTATTTGAGACTGTTCTAATTGGGAAGGTTCTACTAAACACGCCAATACCGATGTTACCCTGCTACCCAAAACAAGATATCAGCTTATTTCCTTCTACCAGAATTAGCCTGTACTCCAGTTAAAGCCGAAACCATGGTATACAAGTTAAACCGGTCACCTTTATTTTGCTCCCTCACATTACACTGCATGGGCTCAGGGTCAGCGGGACAATTGGCAGCGATGCCAGTTCTCTTACCATGCCATTTCTCCCATCTGGCCTTGCCAGAGTCCCCCAGTCCCTTCACAGCTTTGAGCTGCTCTTCAGCTTCCCCAACCCCAGAACAGTCTTACCGGATCTTGTGGTGTTCCGGGCCTTTGGGTTCCCGGGGTCGCTCCGGGCCGGTGGTCCGTAGTAACTCCCCAGTGGCAACATAGTGTTCGACTAGAGCGATCAGCAGGTTGGCAGTGGAAGGATCCCCTTGGCCGACCCATTTCCGAAGCCCAGGCAATAATCCCCCTCGCAATCGATCCATGACTACTCTTTCGATGATGTCTGCTGTGGAGTCTGTTGCAGCCATTTTTGGACGAGGTCAAACATTTGTGACCGAGGGGCCTTCTCGGCCTGGTACATCTAGCTGTGGAACCTCTGTGCGCGGACAGTGGTTGTTACAGCTTTTGGTAGTCATTAGCTTGGTCCGATTCTAAATTGTGATAAGCATCTCCAATTAAAAACGGTGCTATTAGTCCAGCCCACTGGGTCGGTGGCCAGTCTTCCCTCTCTGTGGTGCGCTCAATGATTTCAGGTATGGTTCAATGTCATCCTCGCTCGTCATTTTTTGACAATAATGACTCACTTGGATAGATCATATCTCTCTGGGACCTTGCTTTCCAGCTTTTGCAGACTATATCCTGTTTGCCAACCCCTGTATCCTCGCTCTCGTTTGTTCAGCTTGGGTGAACAACAGCTTGTTCGTCTCTTGTTGGGTGGCCAGCGCTTGTTGCTGTGCCTCTAGGAGCTGGGCTGTTTACAACATGATAATAATAGGCATAATACATATAATATTTGATATTGTAAATTTATTAATTTGAAATTATTCAGTGTTGTGTGCAAGTGTTTGATATGAGGTTAGTGGAGCGTCTTGAGGCATGTACTGTTTTGTTTGTTTTTTTGTTGCAGGATGTTATCAGGATGTTTGTTATTATTTTTTTTTTTACTATCTGCTTAATGCGCGATAGCTTTCGACAAGTTCGAAGTTGACTATAAAATCCGCTCCTTGCGATGTGATTTATAGCTGGAATTGAGTAGATTTGGTCGGGCGATAGCAAACCACTCCCCCTTCTCAACCCACTTGTAGTCAACAAGCGATAGCTGCTTTTTGAAGGGCGAAAAGGGCTTGTTTTGGTTCCGTGAGATTTCGCTTGGAATGGTTCTTGTGTTTTATTACCGTGAATGCTTTCGCGTCCTCATTCACTACGTGGTAACTTTTTGTCAGCCAACAGTCATTTCAAGATAGAAGTTGTATAACGCTGAGCAAGACAGATATTTAAACTTTTTTTTTTTTTTTTTTTTTTTAATCGGGCAGTTTCATTTCGGAGTCAGATTTATAAAACTTGTGTTTTGGGTTATTAGAGTACGTTATCCTGTATTTGGCTCATAGAAGTAAAAGATATAGCTCAATCCTTTGAAATTGGAAGCCTGTTGATAAAATGTAGTCACTCATTTTCTTCAGGATTAAATATCTTAGTAATTAACAATTCTTTAGACAAAGTACTTTTTATATATATATATATATATATATATATATATACTTGTAAAATATCATAAATTGCTTAATAAAAAAACACATGTATCGCGATACGTATCGTTCATGGTTTGTGTATCGTGGTATGTATTGTCTGCCCCTAATATATTATACAAATATATAATTATACACACACACACACACACACACACACACACACACACACACATATATATATATATATATATATAAAAGCCTCGATCACTCCCCTCCTCAAAAAACCTACCCTCGACCCCACCTCCCTCCAGAGCTACCGTCCTGTCTCCCTCCTACCCTTCCTCTCCAAAACCCTCGAGCGGACTGTACACCGCCAGCTCTCTGCTTTCCTGTCCAACCACTCTCTGCTTGACCCTCTCCAATCTGGCTTCCGCTCTGCTCACTCCACTGAAACCGCCCTCCTGTCTGTCACCAACTCACTTAAATGTGCCCGAGCTGCTTCTCTCTCCTCTGTCCTAATTCTCCTCGACCTCTCTGCTGCCTTTGACACTGTTGATCACTCTATTCTACTATCATCTCTTGCTGACCTGGGGATCTCTGGCACTGCTCTGGCCTGGTTCTCCTCCTACCTCTCCAACCGCACTTACCAGGTAACCTGGCGTGGAGCAACCTCCACACCTCACCCTCTCTTAACTGGAGTCCCCCAAGGGTCAGTCTTGGGTCCTCTCCTGTTCTCTCTGTACACCCGCTCCCTGGGCCCCCTCATCGCATCCTATGGTTTCTCATACCATTTCTATGCTGATGATGCTCAGATTTTCCTCTCCTTCCCCACCTCTGACTCCACCATCTCCTCCCGTATCTCTACCTGTCTGTCTGCTATTTCCTCCTGGATGCACTCGCATCACCTCAAACTCAACCTCTCTAAATCTGACCTCCTTTTCTTTCCCTCCTCCTCCCCCTCCTCTGATCTCTCTATCTCTGTTCCTCTGGAATCTACCACACTCTCTCCCTCTTCCTCAGCTAAGAACCTTGGAGTCACCCTGGACCCCTGCCTCTCTTATTCCCAGCACATCTCCACTCTGGCACGCACTTGCTGATTCTTCCTGAGCAACATCCGAAGAATCCGACCCTTCCTCACCAACTATGCTACCCAGCTCCTGGTCCAGGCGCAGTCGAGAAAGTTTTTTTTTGTGTGTTCAATGTGTTTATATGATGGTGCACACGTTTGCAGATATTGGCAGCGTGTTGTAGCTTTTAAATGCAATTGAATTAAACAAAGCAAGCTTTATATACGCAATGCTTACCAGCTGTTTGTTTAAAATAGCAGAAGCAATATTCAAACCGAGCTGCTTATCGGCTGTTGGCAATATCAAGAGCGCAACATACCGTGACATAGATATTAAGAAAACAGAATCAGGGAGGCAGGGACTTAGTTAGAAAGAAGCCATCAGTTGCAGGTTACTGTACATTTACTGTTTTTTTTTTTCTTTTTTTTTTAAAGCTTTGCATGGAGATGGCTTATAGCAAACTGCATGTATTTGTAGCCTAATTAATCTCGTTTACGTTTGCTTACTTTTAAAGCCAAAATGCCCCCATGTTTAAAGCAGTTTGCGTGTTGTTTTTGTTCACTAACCTATTTATGGATGTGTAAATGCTTTTTCTATAGATGTTTGCAAATCCGACTTTCACATATCCTCCTATACCCCAGTCCATATGCCACGTTGTACTGTATGTGTATATATACACAGTGTGCATATTTTTCCACATGTCTGCAGTATCATCTACATGCTTTTTCGCAAACTCCATACATGCTTTAAGAAGGCTTTTTGAGTAATGGCTGCTTTCTTGCCACCCGTCCATACAGGCCAGCTTTGTGTAGGGGCTGGCTTATTGTTGATGTGTGAACACTGGCTCCCATCTCAGACACAAAACTGCAGATCTCTCAAGGTCATTGTTGGCTTCAGAGTGACATCCCAAACCAGTTTCCTGCTTGCCCGGCTTCTCAGTTTGGGAGGGCGACCTGATATGGGTAGTGTCTGGGTGGAATGATGCATCTTCCACTTCTTAATGATGGACTTCACTGTGCTGAGAGGGATAATCCGTGCCTTTGAAATTTTCTTGTACCCTTCTCCTGCTCTGTGCCTCTCTACCACTTTATCCTTGACTTGTTTCGAAAGCTCCTTGGTCTTCATGGTTGCTATGTTGGATCACTATGTGAGTTGCAGCTTGAAAGTCTTTATATACCTGAGGGAAATTATCTACAAGTTAAACCACTTTGAGTACACACTGGCTGAAACCATTTCACTAATTTTGTGACCTTTCAAACAAATTATTTGCATCTGAGCTGATTTAGGGCTGCAGTAGCAAAGGTGTTGAATACTTATGCAACTGAGATTAATCTGTTTTTCTCTGTAAATCTTACTTATTTATATTCTACATTTTTTAACTTTATCAATGTGGAGTAGTTTCTGTAGATTCTACATGTAATGGCTAATTTGAAAGCGCCGTGGAGTATGCTCAGGTGCCAACAAAATGTGAAAACTTTGCAGGGGGGTGAATACTTCTACAAACCACAATATATATATATATATATATATATATATATATATATATATATATATATATATATATATATATATATATATAATATTGTTTATGCTGGATCAATTCCCCATGTCTTTTCTTTCTACCAGGTGTAACAGGGTGAGGAGCCCTGTACATGGATCCCCCTCCGCCCCTGTGCAAGTTATTGTTTTGTATTTGTTTGTATTCTGATTTATGTATTTACACAAAATATGTTTTGTTTTTATTTAAAATGTGTTTTGGCAAAGGTGAGGTTGGGTACTTGTCCTCTACCAGGAATAATTAATAAACTCGTGCAGCTTGTGGCCGAGGGGTAATAGAATAATTACTAGCCAGTTAAACCCCTCGGCCACGATAGATAAACCTGCAGCTCTCTGCACTCCCGGTGGTGGGGTGTACAGAGGAGCGAGAGCGAGAAAAAAATACAGGATCAGTGAAAGCAATTGCCCAGCCTGAACTGTACTGTTTGTATTTTGTGTTCGTGATTATTTTATTTAAATCTTTTATTCGCTCGGTGAGCAAAGTGTTTTTGTTTAAATATTTTATTTGTTTTTGTTGTTTGTATTATTTAAAATAAACAGCGCCACAGCGTCTTTTTGAACTGCAGTACTGCCTTTGTTTCTGTTCCAGTCTCTGGCCTGATGTCACCACAACGCCATCCCTGTCACAGCAGGATACAACCCCATTGTGAACCTAATTTTTCAAGGATGTTCCTCGAAAGACAGAATTGAGCTGTTGCTACAATTACTGACAAATGAATAATGTCCTTACATGAACCCAATGTAGTCACAGTCAAATGAATTTTACAGTTACTTACTGTAAGCAAGTCTACTCTACTTACATGACTGTCTTGTGAACACACTGACTGCTAGGTACAAGTTAATTCATAGTATCTACAGTACAGTAAACCTTATTCATTTAAACCTGTATTTCACTGAACAGCCCCTTGTAAACCTGTCATTAGGGGTCCAAAGCTCTTCTGCCCGCTGTCTTACCAGCTCTTTCTTGTGTATTTACTGTACGGTACATTATATGTTTAAAAGAAAAGTTATATTTTTGGAAGTTTGCAAATGTCATATTAAAAATGTTATAGTAATGATTCGATTATCCAAACCAATTGATTTTACAATCATCCACTGGTCAGAGTTAGATTGGCAAAAAGAGGTTTTGCTGTATATTATAATCAGTCATAATCCCTGCAGCAACCTGGCTCACCTAGTTAAAGAATGTTTTTGTGTAGGTCTTTAATTTTACAGTTGGACTGCAAACAGTTTTAAATCACGCTCTTATGTTTGGCAAATATTCAGGATGCCGGAGAAATAAGAATGGGGAATTTTTCAAGTAAATATTTGTTAAAGCTGTGAGTTATAATCACTGTCCTGCTAAAACAGAAAATCAGACCTTGACATTTAACACATGTGAATGCCCCATATTCTACAGGCTTTGTATCCCCTTTGAGTTAAGATTGCAATATTTTATGATAATGAGTGCTTCTTGGTTGTGTTAATTTTGCCTCTATCCTTTTCAAAAAAAGCTGGAACCTCTAAAGCATATTTAATTAACCTGCTGGCACTGCACAACCATACTTGAGAAAAAGGTTATCCAAACGGAGATGAATTTGAACCTGGAGATTGAATGCATTATTCCTATGCATGGCTCCCAAACCCCTGAACCCACAACACACTCCCTCAACAGCCGTACAAATCCATTCATTGTACTGTACTGCAGTAAAGGCTAGACCTGCAGGATAAAAATAAATTCCGAGTGGAAATTGCAGCACAATACTAAGTGAAGCCTTCGTTTGATGTGCTGCCACTATTAGAAGGTTATTTCAGTTAGCTTCAGGGCTTGCAAATAAATACGAATTCCATTCATGCCTTTACATAAGAAAAAAAAAACCTTATTAGAGAGACCACTAATGCAGAAAAAAGCTACTTTAAAATTCGGGAGCACATACAGAATAAAAGTTGTTTTTTTTTTAACTCGAGCAGTGGCCCAGGCCAATTTAATTGGACCACTCCTTGCTTGTGAAGTGCCTGAGACAATTTAGTTGAGCAACTTAGTCTTATGGCATTCAGGTTGAATGCAACAAAGTTATATGTGGCAATTGCTTTGATTGGCTGATGCATTGATACTGGCTTGAGTATCAAAGTGGAGATTAAAATATTAAATACAGCTTGGTTTGTATTTTTATATATGGTATTGTGAAATATCTTGAAAATGTTTAAATATTTCTGTGGCAGTGCAAGAGACCTGCCTGTAAATTGTATTGATGTTTGTGTTTTGGTGGTTGTTGGCAGGGATGGGGTTAATTCCTGTCCCTGCTAAAAAGATGTGAGAATGTGGCTGCTCCCAAATGGAATAATTGGTGCTAATTGGGAACAGCCACATCCTATAAAAAGAGATCCCAAAGCTCCATTATAGAGAGACTGGAACAAAGAGAAGGTACAGTGTTTTGATCCACTTGTAAAAGTATATGGGTTTTTGTGACTGGTAAACAGCTTAGCTATCTGGTATAGTTTATAACTGAAACGTTTAGTTAGCACTCCAGGAAGGAGTTGGGTTTTGGTTTTGGTTTTGTTTATTTGGTTTTGTTTAAAATAAACATACAGGCCTGCCCTGTTTAAAAACCTACCTGTGCTTTTGGAGTGCTGTTCCTTTTTACACAAAAAGACAAGTGAAGACGGTCTTGCATGTGTCAAGCTCACCCTGGTTTGTACATATGGTGTCAGGAAGTGGGACTCAAGCGCCACAGAGAGACATACTCAGAGGGGACTGTAGTTCCAAAAAAATAAATAAATGGAAATTGAATGGTGCCATTGTGGACTACCTGTGGCCGAGGAGCTGGAGTACGTGTTGGAGTTTTACCGTCTGCCACTCCACAAGCAGGCCAAGTTAAGACAACCACACAATTGGGGCTTGATGTCAAGCTTGACAGCTGGCTGTCCCATCACCCTGACCTGCTCCCAGCATCTACTCACTGGCTCTACTGTGTGTATTGTGGTGAACCCCAACCACCACTGGAAGGGCTGCCCAGCTGACAGTTCAGCAGGATGGTGTGGACTGTGTGAGCACTTTGGACATGGGTGAAGAGAATGTCCAGAGCCAGTCGGACAAAGAGAAGGTGGAGCTCCTGATACAGAAAGTGCGGCCCCTAATGACCGTGAAGGAGCTGCCTGCCCAGAAGCGTCTATCGCCCAGAATGGGGGAGCCCGAGTGTCCACAGCCGAAGAGGGGGAAGCCCGAGTGTCCACAGCCGAAGAGGGGGAAGCCCGAGTGTCCACAGCCGAAGAGGGGGAAGCCAGAGCATTCACAGCCCAAGAGGGTGAGAGGCCGGGCATCCACAGCCCAGGAGGGGTAAGCCTGCATCTCCAGCACCCAAGAGGGGGGAGGTTGAGCATCAACAGCCCAAAAAGGGGAAGCCCACATGTCCAGAGCCCAAGAAAGGGAAGCCCAAGTCTCCCGTGACCGAGGGAGAGCCACACCAGTCTCCAGAGACGGTATTACCTGCCGCTCCCGCCTCCACCGCCAGAGAAGGAGCCCAGCCACATCCTATAAAAAGAGAACTCAAAGCGCCAATAGAGATTACCAGGGAGCTAGAACAAGGAAGGTCCAGTGTTTTGATCCACTTGTAAAAGAATATGGGTTTTTGTGACCGGTAAACAAGCTTAGCTGTCCAGTATAGTTTAGAACTGAAATGTTTAGTTAGTACTCCAGGAAGGAGTTAGGTTTTGTTTTGTGTTTAAAATAAACATACAGGCCTAACCTGTTTAAAAACCTACCTGTGCTGTTCCTTTTTTACACAAAAAGGCACGTGAAAATGGTCCTGCATGTGGCAAGCGCACCCTAGTTTGTCACAATTACATTACTTTTATAGATGCTCTTTTAAATGTCTTTATTTACCTTTTATTTGAGAATCAGGTGAAAGTAATATTTAAAAGTTGTGTTTTTTTTTTTTTGTGACACTATTTAAATGCATTCCTTGTTCAAAGAAGCAAATAAACCAAAAGTAACTCAGGGGCAGATAGTATAAAACACATTCAAACATTACACGGTCATCAGTAAATTACCACCGATAAACTGCTAGAGTATATTGGGTCATAAAGTACAGGGTTTCCTCACATGTGTACAATAAACTTCTAAACCGATTTCCCACAATTCAAGTGGAATTGATTGTTTAATTTATGCCTTGTGAAATGTGAAGGGACAGGAATGACAATACAGGCAAGTGTTTGTGGAAGTCTCTTATGCATTTAAAATCCTGGCCTGTTCAGTATTGGTTTTTCCCACACTTACCTTGTTAAACCACCCTCAGCCACTACAGGAGGCTTCGAGTAATCCATTGCTCATGTACTGCAGGTTTAGAAATGCAAAGTTAAGAAACGCTGCCACTTAATTTATGCTTGCTCCCCACCCATTTTACCTGTATACAGTACATATTCAGATGCACCGAATAAAACCTAAAGAAACTTATTATTCCAGCAGACATACATTTTGATAGTCCTTTTAAATGTCTTCAGCCAATGCAGGACCTTCAGCATGAAAACGCTTGTAAAATACATTACTGTAGTTCACTGGACTGACAGTTCTTTTCACACTGCGTTTTGACTCGTAACAAATTGAATATTTTTTAATCAAACAAAGCCATTACTTTTTGTTTCCCAGTCAGACCTAATACTAATGGCTTCTTGTAGTGCAAGTTTCATTGAGGAAAGATGGTAAGAGGAACATTTTCTTCTTTGCCTATATTTTATTCCTTTGAGCTCTTTAAAGCCTTATCCAGCTGTGCTATGAGAAAAGTATTAATCTCACATAATCCCAAAGAATTTAAACCTAAGTATATCATGATACTGGTTTACTATCTTTACTTCAGCAGCCCTCTAAAATGATAAGCACAGAGAGAAACTCTTTGAATTTCAAATACATTAGCTTTGACGCTAACCTGAATTACATTACCAATTAAAGACACACCAGAGAAATCCCTTTGGGATGTATTGACAGGATTAATGTTCTAAGAAAGAGTATGGAACCTATCATGATAAAAGTAATTGCAATGTTTGTGTCCATACATCGAACCCCCCCCCCCCCCAAAAAAAAAAAAAGAAAAGAAAATGAAGTATTGCACATTGCTGCTTTAAAAATAACTTCTTCCTAATTATGAGTTAATGACCATAAGTGACACTATCAACTTCTACTTGGAACCATGTGTGTGATGCCACAAACAAACACAAGGTAAGAACATTAACAGCTGATTGCTGTACTTTTGGTTTCTGCAGTAGATGCATCACATATGGTGCTGGATTTGCAGCCCCCTCTACAGCAGTGACTTCTTGCATATTGAAATCAAGAGCCCCTGGATCATTGTTGATTTGTGCAGGAGGATTCACTTCTCCATCAACTAAAGGTTGGCTTTAGTTGATGATACATTGTTGTTGAAAGCCTTTGAATTCTGCAGGGGCTAGGTCCTGGGCAATTTTTAAGGCAGTTTTTTATATATTTTCGTTAAATGGAGGAAATCCTGAAGAAGAGTTGTTGCGTTATTGGAGATGATGTGATGTAAATGGTTTAGAAGTGGAAGCACTGCAGATGCCTATGGAGGCACAGATGTACCTTCATCATTTTTAATGGACAGATCAACAACCTGCAAGGATATAAGTGAGCTTCAAAAACCTGTGAGTGAATCACAAAAAGCACAAAATGTAATATTGAAACAATAAGATATTGATGGGACACCTAAAAAAATAAGCACCCCTATCTTTGTCATCATTCTTTCTTTATTGGGGATGCAAAATTCACTTAAAAAATTGTAATGCTTATTTGTAATGTTTTCTATGCTGATTGTGTTCCTGCCTTGTTACATTTGTGTACAGTACTTGCACGCGGGGCAAAACAATACTAAACAAGCAACAAAAAAACAATTAATTCAGAAATGCTTTTGTTTTCCTAATTTTCTAGAAATTGGAGCATGAATATGCCAAACTCATTGACTTTTCACTACATACGGTCACGGACAAAAGAACAATTACATTCCAGTTACATTATAACATTGTCTTTGGGAGCTTCACCTCTTGTGCGCACTGTTTGAATAGTCAATGCCAAATGTTTGAGGAACATCTATTGTTCCATGAAAATCTACACATAAACGTGATCCTAACCTTTAATCACAATTTTAAATAAAACCTATAACGTATTATTAACCTTAAAATCACTTGTCAGATTGAGCAATTGCTATTCAGTATCCCAGAAGGTTGAAATATTATACTTAACAGGTTCTATTCAAATTGCGGATGTTGACCAGCAAATTAAGAACAATGTTCTTATACCATGTTACAGCAAAAAAAAGGGTTTTATCACCAGTTCTTGTTTTGTTATAGCAAAAGTAATAGACTGAATATAAACACTTTGCAGATCTGTAAACTGAAATGTTTCCAGACAACCTGCACCTCCAGTAATTATGACAGAATTAAATGCAGGGACGGTAGCAGCTGTATAGCTACTCACAATACCATATACTGTCTCCATTTAATCACCATTTAAGGGCACTTTTTATATGTGCAAGTGTCTTTTTAAGTAAACACCTTGGATTACCCTCTATAATATTCATTTGAACAGTGACAGAATGTAGATCCTCCACTGTTATAACAATTGAAAACAGACCCTTGTTTTATTTACATTCAGAATAATGTTCTACACAGGATTTTAAATATTAGTGGGATAACTTCCAACTTAGAACATTTCACTGACAAAAGATGCAACATTGTGGTAGAAACATAACTTGCAATGAGGGGTGTTGTGGCCAGGTTCCAAGCAAACTGACTGAATGTGGGTATTACAAATGTATTGTGGATACATAGGTCTCTAGTTCAGAAGGTCACACTTTGAAAACAGCTGGAAATACTCCATCTGCAAACACCCGATGATGGTGTGCCAGGGCGCTGCACTGTTAAAATCACTGTCTTTCAGATGATGTATACAACTGAGTGCCTGTCTGCATAGAAAGTCCAAAGACATTTGTCAAAGAATGTTGACCCCAGTGCCCTCGTTGAATTCTACTAGTAAGCATCCAGTCTACACCTCAGCATGGATACAAGTGGTTGTATGTATTTAACTGATCTAAACGTCAGTGGATATAAATACCTCTGTGGTTTAAATCATAAAAATAGGACCCTTCCAGGCATTAAAGTGACTAAAATGCAATCTTAGCGGTTTGATTTTAATAACTTAGGTACACAATGGTACATATTTATATTGCGTATTGAAGGTATTTAGAAGTTGAGATCAATTGAAGAGTTTTGATTACATAAATACCCTGCCTGCCATGGGTATATTGGATTCAAAATATTCAAAACTATAATATTACAGTATTTTATTAAAATATAGTATTAAGGGAAAAACAACTGCTTCTTTGTTTGAAACCCTATTGATTACGTATTGAACACCAGCATAAAATCATAATATTTGAACTGTGCTACAAATAATGTTTACAGTGGAATTCCTGCAATAATTATTGAATGCAGTTGTAATTTCAGGCGTGCAATACAGAATTGGGCTTTTGTTTTTGGATGCTAGATTTGAATGTATTTTTTGAAATATGAGTTACAAGCAGCCCGATTTCCTTTTTTAAACTTTTTATCCGAACTGGAAACATATTTTCTGGAGGCTGTTAAGTTTTTGTAGATTGCCAGAATAGCTAAATATGACAAAAATATAGACATCTGGAATATAGACACCTTTATATAGAATTTTATGTACTTACATTTTACTGCTAAGCGCGAGATGTCTTCAACACTTATGCAGTTGTAAAACTTTCAATTACACTCAAAACATTACCCTTTGATAAACTACATACGGTAATGATAATTGGGTACAACAAATTATCAAGATGCAAACATTGACAGGAAGCTGACCTAAAAGTTTATACTATTTTTATACAATGGGAAACAAATAGGTAAACAAGTAAAAGATAGTGAAAGTGTGTGCTGATAACAAATGTGATTTTTTGAGGATTTTTTTGAAGGAGAAGGTGTACATTATGGTCAAATAATATCAAACCAGAGGTACAAGGTCCATGACCACTTGCCATTAATGACACCGCTTGGTAGCGTACTCTGCCATGAAGGACTGTGAAGGAGAATTCTGGTTACATTTTGCGGCACAAGGATCAGGAAACATCTGTTATAATTTGGTTATACATTATAGTATGTGGGGAGGTACCATTTCATAGAGGCCAAAGTTTAAGGCAATCATTTCATGTCTCTGCAGTCACAAAGCAGACTTCAGTGTTGGTGAATTAATAATTCTGTGTAAATACAAAAATACCACAAACTATTATAATGCCCTTTGATATTCAAGTTGACAATATGAAGCTTTTCTTCTGTTCAGCTGACTTCCATAATCTCCCAGGCCAATCTGTTTTAGTAGTGAACAGAGAAAAGTCTTGATAAAATAAATCTTCTCATTAATTTATAAGCCAAGTAGATGCTTATCTAATCAGCTACTCGGCCTTAAAATGCATCCCAGGAGCCAATAAATCATTTGTGCAGAAGCAACAAGAAAAAATGAAGTGGATCTGAAAGACAAAGAAGCTATGTTCATCTGGGGTACATGTTTATGGTCACTTAAATACTTTAAAACAGGCAAATAGTAGTAAAAACAACAAAAAACACTGCCCCCCCCCCCCCCCCCCAAAAGATTAGTACAAAGAACAACGCTGGCCTTATTAACTGGTACAGCTAAACTTAGGTAGCCTTTTGTCTGGGTGCCTTTAGTCTTGATGGATATATTAGTTACCATATGGTTAAAGGCATCGGTAAACTAGCTAGGCTTTAAGCACTGATCCCTTTATACCCCTTAACAGAAACCATTTGGTAGCTACTGGGACAGCACTGCTGTTAGAGACTATTATCATTCAGCAGTGGCTGAATGATGCAGGGGGTGGTAATCTTTCGATTTTTTAGTAGTTTTGTCTATTGACAAGTGAATGGTATCTCTAGAGACTGACGTGCCTCTGATCATGCACAGTACAGGTGCAACATAACTTAGCCCTGCCCTGAAGGGACTCCACTGGGAGGGGTAGGTGTTGGCGAGAGAGCTATTCAGTCACCCTTATACCGTTCCTTTTTTTGGTGCTCATTACTGTCAAATGGGATTGTGCCTTTAGGATGTTTATTCTTGTCTATAATTAACTGTGGATAGGGAACTAGCTCTGTGACTGATTATCATAACTCATTTCACTTTGACCAAACAAAAAACATACTGGTACCGAAAAAATACACTTGCTTTAATAGTTTCAGGTGGGACATAGGAATGTATTATTGGTCAGCATTTCTGGTAACATAATTCTATTCAACTCTCATTATAAATATGTGAATCAATTACATGTACACCAACACAAATATAAACATGAAGGGTAGTCAGACTTTTAAAATGTAACTTGTTTTTAAAAATTATTCTACAAAAATAGTCGTTGATAGATGAAATGGTAGCCGTGTTAGTCCAGAGATGATAGACAAAGAGAAGGAGATGTGATCCCTTTTATTGGACTAACTAAACAAAAATGAATCACTTGCTTTCAAAACCTCAAAGGTCTCTTTCCTACTTTCACCTGAGGTCTTGAAAGCCTGCTATTCATTTTTGTTTAGTTAGTCCAAAAAAAGGTATCACATCTCGTTCTCTTTGTCTAACTACAAAAACAGAAATATAATGAAAGAGAATATGTATTGTTTTAAAGTGTTGTACATCTAATATTCAACCAGATGCATAATTCTGCAGTTCACATCAACAGTCAGATTGAGGAAGCTTGTGCACTGAATTTAACACAGCAGCTAATTATGTTACAGTTTTAACAAAATCGATCTTTACATTTTATTTCCAGTGACCCTTATAAAATGATTATTGTAAAAGCATAGCAAAATATAGTAAAGCACACTAAACCCACTGTAAAGCATGATAAATAGTAGCAAAGCATGGTAAACTGCAAAACTACCATTAAAATTGACTTTGGTAGTCAATAATGATTCTTGCTTCAACTCAAGACACTATCATGACGTCACACTTGGTTCTTCAGATAATTACTCTTAACAAAAGGGAAAATACTTAAGTCAGAAGACCAGGTGAATCCGCCTCAATCTGGCAGTTACAGTATGTGCCCCTAGGTTAAACTGAGATTTCTTTGCATACCAGTAAGGGAGGATATTACAAGATGGATATACATACTGCGTTTGTCTTAGGTTGCAAACTATCCAAACATTTAAGGCCAGTCATTTTAACACTAAAACGTAAATAAATAAATGTCCGTGATTTTGAATCGAAATAAATATGGTATATTTTTATTGCTTTCCGCTTTGCCAATAAGCTTGAATGACTACCTTATGTGATGGCAGTGAAAAGTATCAAAAGAACAGTGCCAATTAACAATAATGTCC
The DNA here is from genome assembly GCF_902713425.1 of Acipenser ruthenus. NCBI lineage: Eukaryota > Metazoa > Chordata > Actinopteri > Acipenseriformes > Acipenseridae > Acipenser > Acipenser ruthenus. The sequence goes on along the minus strand of NC_081189.1, from coordinate 101,367,663 downwards.
TAAAATTAGTACACGCGTTCTTAAAGTAAACAAAGCACAGCGAGCTCGGGAGACATCATCCAGCTTGCAATGCTTTTCTGTTCTTGGAAATATGCTGGAATGTAGGCCAATGCAGTAAAAAGTGACCGACTTGACGGATATTAGACAGGATCTGTCAGCTGATGAAAACTGACACAAAATTGTGCTCTTGTCTACACCTAGCGGAGAGCCACGTTTTCCTACACTTGGCAAGTTTTCCATTAATATGTTGGCTTTGCCACACAGTACTGCAGAATTAGAACGAGATTTTTTCTCAGATGAACCTTGTAACAGACGTAAGAAATCAATTGTCTCCAGACATTCTGAATGGAATTCTGACTATCAAGACTGCTGTTAAAAACAGCACCAGCTTCAGAACAATGAAGCAAATGATCCAGTATGCAAATGTGTCCATATGACCATAAGAAGTAAAAAACTAGCCTATTTTATGTTTATTATTTTTCTATTTTTTAAAATGTCAGTTATACTCTCCCCTGCCACCCTCAAGTCTGCCCCAGACTTGCTAACCAGACTACAGTCTGACGAGTGCGTACCAGGGTACCTGCGTTCACTTCTGACACCAATGTTGCGATCTTGGTTCCCGCAGGCAGGCGCATCACACAGGGCGAGGCAATCCACACACAGGCGGAGGGCGGGCGTGAACCCGGGAACTCTCGCACTAAAGCATAGCGACGATACCGCTGTACAAAAGAGCCGACTCCTTTGCAAGGAGTGTATATCGGGCTTATGTCTTTGGTGATTACGTCACCTAACAGCCCTACTGCTGCCTTCCCCTGTGCACGCTACAATATATGGTGTTCTTGTCCATATTTGTACTGTTGTATTTTTATTCAGTAAATCGACAAAGGTGTCAGGCCACGCTATAGGATTTGAAATAGGCTTCAGGTTTTTCTGAATTTATTTTTTAATTTATTTATAACACCGCTTTCAATTAAACTGTTTCTGTCCGATTTGGCCAGTCATTCAGCAGTCCTTCAGTTCAGAGCAGTACGTGAGACTTTCGTCACCTTTATAATTACTTAAAAACCAAAAATGATTGCAAATTGAACCTTTTGCAACCTTTTAAAACGATACTGACTTGCATCTGGGTAACGGATATCTAAGTGCTGACCTCTCTCTCTCTCTCTCTCTCTCTCTCTCTCTCTCTCTATATATATATATTAAATGTGTGTTTTATTTAAACAAATATTAGCTTTAGGACTTTCTGCAGCCTGCATTAACTGATCCATCTTGTAATACCCTACCCTGCAGGTATGTAAAGAAACCTAGAGGCACATACTGTAACGGTATATATGCACGTATGGAAGGTTTTATCTTTATAATTGTATCACTGTTCTGTTCCTTTGGTCATTCTGTGAGATTCAGTTCATGCTAAACGACAACAACAATACAACAAAACAAAGCCTTGCCTGGCTGACTGTAATGAGAGTGTTATTATATTCTTATTGTCATCTGTAATCTAACAACTACATTTGTTAAATACAAATTTAAAATTACAGAAAGCAGTAACAGTAAAATTAAACGTCATTAAATTGATTTTAAAGAAATTAATTGTTAAAAAATAAATAGCATAGCATGCAAAAGGGGATTATTCTCACATTTTCTTTGGTAACTTAAAAAAAATATGATTAATTACAAATGTGCTTATTCAAAGTACAGTAGATAGATAATATGGTCTTATTTCCAGGTTGGTCTTACTTTAGAAGCAGCCTTGTAAATAACCAACAGATATTAAGACAGTTAATTAACAGAATGGTGGGGAAGCTCGTGAATTACATTCTTTAGTTAAGGTTAATTATTAAGAAGAAAACAAATGAGAGACAGTTGGCAACTGTTACGTTCTTAATCGGGCATTCCTGAGAACCCTGAAAATAATTTCAAGTCAGTGCTACAGATATTACTTCCTATAAGTGCCTTTTAAAAGATTCCAAAGGACGCTCATCTGTCAAAATAAAACCACGTTAAAGCCTGGATCGTTTCAAGAAAATTAGGTCAGAAAACTTTATCGACAGTTTTTAAAAGCCTGAAGGAATGTAAAATGTCTGGCATGACATACTAGTTCTTTTCTGCTTTTCTTTGACTGGCGTTTCACAGAAGGTGGTAAAGCTATGAAACAGCATCAGCTACGTGAAGAGCTCTTTTAACTCTCTTTTTTTGTACCCCCTGGGAAGACACGATCCCCGTACTATTCATTAGTGTTCATGCATCTTTAGTTTTCAAACTCGCCTCTATCTCTCTCTATGCAAATAAGACAAAAGCGGCTATCCAACAGCAGATGCCTAAGAAGCAGTAGGTTGGGCTACGAACGAATCTTAGGCGGGGTTGTGGCACTCGTATAAAGCATTACACCATGTAGATGTTTCGAGTTTCTGTAGCTTTTCAGAGCTTTGGAAGAGTAGATGGTTTTCAATAGTAATAACTGCCTCTATCACACCATGAGAGGGAATGTTTGTTAAAAAAAAGTGATTTTACCTTATACACCTTGAAAACGGATGATTTAAAACATATTTGAAATAATACTCTTTCAAAACAAAAGGATTTGCTTATTTTAATGAAATATTATATAGAAGAGGAATTACAAAATAACACATCTTTTGAACAGACTGTCCTGGGGCTCTGTTTACCTAGTAAATCAACTTCATCCAGGCACGTTCTTGCTGATACGGTACTTGGACAAATCACGCATCTTGCTGGTTTCATCTGCCCATTAAAAAAAAAAACACACAAAAACCCCACAGTGATTGGATTATTTTTATTTAATTAATTATTTTTCCTGCATAGTTAAAAAAATGCTTGTTTTGGCTGAAATGGTGGGTGCTTGTCATTAAACGAGGCGCCTCTTTTTTTCCGCCTGTGAACTACTGCCCACTTGCCATCAGGTGTCTCTTGGAGAGCGATCTGGGAGACAAAAAGCAGAATCTTGGCTGACGTCTATTGCGAGTATTTGATCTGCCTTCAGGGAAAACGGGGACTCCCTATTTCTTCATACATGACTAAAACTGAGGAGGGCTGCTGGATATCTGTAGACGTAACCATTCTCACTTCGCTCTAAGAACAGCTCCGATAGCACTTTTGTTAACTTGAAGTTGGATCTTAAACGTTCCGCTAGCTTGACTTATATTGACAAGTTGATGGATGTAGGAAGCGGAATCAATATCTTTTTGCAAATGCCTTGCGTTTAGTCAGTTGAATTTGTATGCTTATGCAGTTGTAAAACAACAACATCGGCTACTGCGGATTTTGTTATGAACTGAAGACGTCAAAGAAATTCGTAACAACTGTATTTTGTATGTGCTTTGTGCAACTTTTTTAGTGACTTAATTGATGCGGTATCAGCGGTCCAATCGATCAGAGTGCTGCACTTGCAAAGCCTGAAGAAGTGCCTGTTATCTCAAGCAAGCTGCTCACACAAGCCGCTACAGACCTCTGCAGCGAAGAAGTCAGAAGGACATGTCCTCTTGATTTTATTTGTATTTATATATACGTATATAATTATCATTTAGTTTAATTTGCAAAGAACGGACGGTTTTTAAGACGCTTCTTTATTTCAGTAACTGTTGTTATTATTATTATTATTATTATTATTATTATTATTATTATTATTATTATTATTATTTAAACAGCAATAGACCTCAATTTATCATTGTTTGAGCTCAGAATATTGCGCACAGATTTACTACCGAAGTATGTTACGAAGCCTGTTCTTTTCGTTGGGGTTCTTGCTGGTTGTCTTGGGCGGAGTGGAACCTCAACCATGCCCAGCTCAGTGCTCTTGCTCCGGGACCACGGTGGATTGTCACGGGCAAGGATTGCGCAACGTACCGCGAAACATCCCCAGAAACACCGAGAGACTGTAAGTATCAGGTTTATGCGAATCAATTACTCGACTCTTACAATGTATCCTAATTATAACCAACACATTTACAAAAGTGATTGGTTTCTCTTTGTAACGACTCATTTGTAATAGCGTTATTCTAATTTAAACAACTACTAGTTAACATTATTTAAGTATGGTTCTCAAACATGTCACTATCCTATTTAGCACAGTTACCTTAAGTTACCTTATGGGTGCATCTCAAATGGAAACAGAAGTCCGAAACATTTTACAATTAACACCAGGCCTGCAGTTAGGTTTGCTTTTCATATTGTCACAGTGACATACCATAAAGCACAACTGGGGGAATGGGGTTTCTACTACCGTACAGCAGTGCTGAATAAAGAGACAGAGAAGCAAGCAGTAGAGCAGAAACCCACGTGAAAAACTTGACAAAATACTGCCTGCTGGAAGTGAAGTCGGTTAACCAAGACAGTGCATGTGCCTGTAAACCACATATATTTCAGGCAATTTAATGTACTGGATAAATAGGTGGCGAATGTTGTATTGTGTACATCACAATTATTCTCCACAGGGTAAAACTAAATACCAAAATATTCAGCACTCAAAGTTGTAAACGCTTCTGTGCATCTTTAGTCAGTTCTTTGAATATTTTTGTAATGTTCGTGTATATTATTATTATTATTATTATTATTATTATTATTATTATTATTATTATTAATACTGTTATTATTATTATTATTATTATTATTATTATTATTATTATTATTATTAATACAGCTTTTAAAATAAACGAACTACGTTATGAAATAAAAGCATTTGCACTGGGCATTAACTGTGTTTTTACAACTGTAAATCACAAAAAATCACGTTTTCGAGTTTTGTTCTTTAATTTATTTAAGATAAATATAAGATTTACGTGAGAAAAAAAATTGTGCCATATGTGTAGCCGTTATAGTTAACATTGTTGATGATGCTCTGAAAATTTTGTAGTCGATAAAGTCGATTCTTTTACCTGTTTTTGTACAATTGGTCTGCAGTTTAATTAAGATAACAGATTTCAAAAGGCTATTACATAAACAGCTATTAATTTAAGTTTGTACGTTTTGACTACCATACAACCTGCAGCCTAGGTAGCACATTGTTGTTACTTGTGTCATCTACTCAGTATTAGACGGCTTGTCTGGCATGTGGGCAAGGTGGTCAGTCAGCCTTGCACTACCGTGTTTACAGATATTAGGCTGCTGTTTAACGTATTTTGTTGATTTCTCTTGTCAGTTTCTTAAGTTTCACGTATAGAGAGATCTACTTCTTGTGGTAATCGATCAGTAACTGTTTCTTTGGAAAGGACATGCGTCTGTGCTTTCAATGTAACAATTACAAACATTTTAGAGGTCTATTTATTGTAGGCCTTTGTCATTGAAATTATAGAATCATATATATACATTTGTATTTTTATGTTTAAGTAGGCTATAGTCAATTCTGTCTAACACTTTTAGTTTTGTATAAACCTCCCTAAATAATCTGGAGATTAAGCCAATTGTTAATATAACCACTATATTTTTGTAGGCATTGCCCTTTAGAACCACACTCATGTTTCTTATCAAGAAGATTTCTGTTGATATGCAGGTAAGTCAATGAAACTGAAACAACCGGTTACTTGTCAGCTAATGTTTAACTCTTTTTTTTTTTTTTTTTTTTTAAGGGATTTGAATGCTAATAACCTCACAAGAATAACAAAGTCAGATTTTGCTGGACTGAGGCACCTCCGAGTTTTGTAAGTTTTCAAATATTTATTTTTATTTTTTTTATCTTTGTTACTGTTTCTCCTCTAATCTTAGGCCTACTGATTTACAGTAGGTGAACTCTGGTTTACACTTTGTAATGGTTTAAAATAAACAATTTTCCTAATTCAAAGTGTAAGGTATACATTATGTTACACAAATTCAATTAACATTTTTCTTTCTCCAAACTCCAAACGGGTATGTTGGAGATTAACCTTTAGTGGTCTGTGTCATTAGGAACACATGGATGGGCCACCATGTAATAAATTTGGTAAAATAAAATACAAATAAAAAAATCAACAGTTGCTGTTTTGTCATGGATAAAATAAAATAAAGAAAAACAGAAAAAAACATTATGATTAAAAGTTCTGTGCCTTATAAAAATATCTAATTGGTTCAGAAACAACAGTCAGATTCACAATCAGAAATGTGTGTGTGTGTGTGTGTGTATATATATATATATATATATATATATATATATATATATATATATATATATATATATATATATATATCTAGAATTAAACATTCTGTTAACTTAGAATATACAACAAACACAATGTAATATGTCAAAACCACCTGTATTATTTGTCGCTAGAGCTTTGTGTGTGTATCTTGCTGTTTTATAGGTCTCATTAATTTACTACGCACTAGTATCTGAACATGCATCTGAAATCAGCATGTTCAGGTACTAGTCAGCAAATCAGCATCAACAGTTATCAAGCTGGATTACTAGACAAGTATATTGTTTTATAGTCACCCCAGCATTGTTTGATACTTACAGTAAAGCATATAAAACCTTCCTTTGAGCCAAGTGAGTGAGGTTAGGCACCAGACAATGTCATGTATCATTATTGGCTGCTTACTGTACATCTTACTCATCAGAACCTTGACACGATTTAATCACATTAGACCTGTATATGGTTGGCATCATTTAAATAGACCAACTTGTTCCAGCATCTCAAAGGTAAATTGTAGAGCAAGTCAATGTCATTTAGTACAAAAAAGCAATCTTAGTCTTTCAGAACTTCAATTTAAAAAATTGGTTTTGAGTAGCTTTTTTTTCTTTTTTTTTCTGAAGGATGATATTACATTTTTTTTTTTGTTAAAGTAAAGGCCAATAAAATTTCCTTCACACTCCAATAATGCAAGCTTTTAAAATGCAGTGCACTGTTCAGGTAAGGTCTTTGTGCACTTTTGTTGGCAGTACGTGGTGTCTTATTCAAGCAGTGTTCCCCAGTGACCAACAATACAAAGCAGAGGAGCAGGTGTTCAATATTTTCTTTTGGGATTTTTCATGGTAAAGTGACAGCTTTTCTTATTCCTCCTTCCACATGTGCCTCAGTGGGGTGTCAGGTAGCAGTGGTCCCTGTATGATAATCCCAGACCTGCTTCAGCATTGCTGCGTTAATTCAGGTTGCTGAGAAGGGTCTGCCAGACATTACTTTGCCAGTGCAGTAATTTGAGGGGTTAACCACTGCAGTCCCAGGTGCGTTGACCAGCCTGTCTTTGCTCATTTTTCAGGCAACTCATGGACAATAAGATTAGCGCTATTGAGAGAGGAGCGTTCCAGGACCTAAAGGAGTTGGAAAGACTGTGAGTATTTCTAAAGTGATTTCAAATACAAAGCAATGAAACATTCAGACTGTGTGGGGAAATGTAGTACAGTACATTCCAATAATTGTACCAATAACAATTATTTTAATTATTATTGTTATTATTATTAAAACTAAAATTATTCCGTAAAGCAGATTGGGAGCAAACATTTTCCCTCTTGATTTGCTATGCCTTGTGTGAAGCTGTCCAGTAATACATGTTTCCATGTTTATTGTCTTGTGAGCTTTTCTGGATGATGTTCCTGGAAGGAATACAATATACAAGTAAATTAGGCAGATAAGAGAGAGAGAGACGCAGCATTCTGATCATCCTTTATAGGTTTTGGAATTAAACAGAATATTTCTCGCCAAATGAACAGGAAGTTGAAACTTTAGTTAGTGACTGCTGCTGTACTGAGCGCAATGGGGTGCTATAATTAACCCACAAAGCATTATACAAAGACAAAAATTAACCCTGCTTATATAATTTTAAAAAATAATAATTTTTAATTTTTTTGTTTTACTTGGTCTTTTCAAAGCTGTTCAAGCTTATGCAAGCTGTACATAGTGTTTTCACTTAACCTCTGTCCATTTACACAGTGTGATAAATTGCAGTTTTACCTTACTGTGTATAGGATATAAACATTTTAAAGAATATAATTTGTATTAGATTTTTCAAACCGTTTTTTTTTTTTATTATTTTGCCTAATGTCCATGCAAGCAAACCTTTTGGACTTTCTCTGCTTATGTTTCTCTTTGTTCTCCCTTTTGTTTTGTCAGGGCATTTTTCATGCTATTGCCATGTTTCATTTTACATAAGGGACATGTTTCAATATCAGAGCCCCCTTTTTTTTTTTTGAGCACCATGGCTGTTGGCCACGAGCAAATATTTCATATTTGTTGCAAATAAGCTGTGAAAATTATTTTTGTTTTCAATTGTCAAGTCCATTTGATGTAGAGACATTGTTGTCTGATAGCCAATTCCTCTCCAGGGAACACTGCATTCTAAAAGAATTTCTGAAGAAACTTGAGCTAAATCTTTAAGAACTTTCTTTCAAATTTATTTTCCTTTTGTGCCTGCGCGCTAACAAATGTGATATTAAATATAGTTTCAAAGGGAACAAAAACAATTCAAATTCAGTATTAGCTAATTTTATTCTTCGCAGTCAGCTCTTTAAAAATGTCACAAAACAAGAGAGGGCAGAATTGCAGAAATTGCATGGTTGGTATAAATAATTTATTGTAATTCTGTACAACTAGCTTCTTGCTAACAGGTCTTACAAGCTGTTCTTTTTTGTTATGCCAAACTGTCAGACAGCAAGTCTTGTGAAATCCTTTTACTTGAGAGGGGAAACAAAATCTAAACACAACATGTAGTCATTTCACAACAAGCATCAATTAGAAGATCAACATACTTTATTATCCCATGTGGTATCCTGCTTGCAGCTTGTTCAGAATACCGCCGCTCATTGAGCAGACTGAAGTAGTGTATGTTTAAACAAAAAAAAAAAAACATTCTCCCAATAAATACGTATAACTACTCTTAAAGAGACAGCTGAATTCAGATCTGTCGGTGGTTTGAATCCTGATGGAAGACCAGCATTAATCTGTTTTCATGGTAAACTCCTGACTTTTGTTATCCAAAGCTTCATGGTTCCTAGAACCGTGAGGCTCCCCTCTTTTAATGTTTTCAGTTATGGAGAAAAGTAACCCTTAACCCTAGCAATGTCTAAAATCCTATAGTAAGCTAAATATTTGTAATTTGGAGAGAACTATATTATTCTGTAACAGTAGAACATGATAGTCATTTGACTATAATCATTACTATAGTCAAGAGAAGACCTGCCTTTGGTACTTATGAGTGTGTGTGTGTTTGCTGTCTGTTTCTTGTCAGGAAATTGCCTGAACAGAAAACAAACACACAAACACTTTGAATAATCCTTTGGAAAATGCTCAAGGTATGAGTGACCTTTTAATTTTAGTGTGGGACTCTTGAATACTTAACGAATAGGAGTGTAGACCTTTAAAAGATAACACAATAAAAACAGTTTTAGTTAGCATAAGTTAAGCGTAACAAGGTTGGGGATCGCTTTATCATAAATGGCCCTATTGACTGGTACATCTTAGTTGTCACCAGTAAGTGCATGCTACCTTAGCTCATTAACTGTAGTGAAGCCTGTTTGTTTGCTAAACTCTCCACTTGTTTGGCCCATGGTCGTGCAAAAACCAATACATTCCCAGGTTTGCAACTAGAAAAGCAAAATGCAAGAGCAAGGCACAGCAACAGATAAATACCTTAAAAAGAATGGATGATTAAATATCAACTCCGCACTTACATGCACTGCAAATACCAGAATCATATTCATTTGTAAATAATCATTTTTAGAGACTGATACAGTTTCTTTGTTAAGACTGGTGGTCTGTTTGTTGCCTTTGTTTACTTCTGATTGTCTAATTATATATTTTAATTCTCAATGTACAAAATAATTTCTAGTTTATACTCTGGAGCTGTAAATTTCATTTTAATCTAAACTTGGGTTGTTCGTATAATCTTTTTTTATAGCTTTTAAAGTAAATTGAAGAGGGAAGGCCTGTTTGCTCTGTAGACCTTTTACGAATTCCGTAGCTGGGTTGCTATTTGTTTTTCCCAGATCTGTTTTGTACTCTTCCTTTGTGACAGTGTTTGCTAGATGCTGGCGTTTTACTTCCTCTTTAACATTTCGAAACATCAGTGCAAACTAAACTTATTGTTTAAGTGACAGTAACTGTTCCAAAGAATTTATGCAGGTTGTACTGCAAAATATTTTCGAACCCTTTGACAGGTTGCACTGCTATTATTTCTATTATGCAAGTATGGCTTCTAAAAATCTAAGCCATCTATATGTAATTAGCAACCTTTACACATTAACGAACATAGGTTTCATGAAAGTAGAACGTCATCTTTATGTAACAGCTGCTGAAGCATGTTTGGCGTTCACAAAGCTTTACATGTAAAGTAGCATCTGGCGTAAGATATGCATTCTGAACTTTTCCAATTGTCTTTTTTTCCATTCCAGGCGTCTGAATAAGAATAGCTTGCAAGTATTTCCTGAACTGCTCTTCCTGGGAGCTGTGAAGCTGTATAGACTGTAAGTACACACTTTCTGTCTTATTAAAATGACACGTTACTGGTTCATGGTGCTGATGTCATTGAAATCCTGTGCTTGTATTTTGGTTTTTAGCACCTTCTTCTTTTGCAAGAGATCAGCGCATTTCAGTAGACACGCAATACAGTAATCCGCTGCATATCCGCCTGCCGTGGGACCAGAGTAAGGGCGGATATGTAAAAAGGCGGATAAATGAATCCTGTTTTAAATACCATTATACACAGCTGTAACAATTATTATTGTAGCGACCTGGACAACTGGGGGCTCAGAAGACCCGCTGCTGTGGTTGTTATGTGTTGTACGCGTTGTGTGTATTGTTAAACTGGTATGCATGTGAGTGTGTATGCGCAGCCGGGAGTGAATGGGGTTAGTTAGATTGCACGGCTCCATGTGTGAATGGTGGAGGAGGAGCTGTTAAAAAAGTGTGTGCCAGTTTTTTAAGGGAGAAACAGTACCTGCCTACAGTGTGAGATTGGAAGCCAGCTACAGTTGTTTGTGGTTAATAAATAAAAGACACTCACCTTGTCAGCGACTTTATTGCTGGCGCTGCAAAGAAAAGGGATGGCGGTACATTTTCACGGTACATATTCACACAATTATTGTTTTGAGATTCAGCTTTTATAAAGGAACTCCCCTAAATCCCTTGTTTAGAAAGATGCAGGGTATTAATGCTTATGACAGAGTAGCTGTCTGCAGTGTGGGCGCGTGCATTTGCTGCTGCTTGACAGGCAGGAGAGCGACACAGAGATTGAAGTTGATACGCCCCCCGCAGGAGAACAGGATTTATTTACATATCAAGTCAACACACTGAACAGCTCACGTGACACTTCCAGCAATGGTTGTGCACGGAGCACATACAACACAGTGTACAAAAACTCTGGTGGATCAGCACTCTCTGAACTAATCTTCTCTGTTCAGTAATAAACTAACGTTGCTGAAGAGGTTGATCATGGCGGGTAAACGGGTAGGGCGGATATGTGACGGGCAGATACGCGACTGATTACTGTATAACTGTTTTAAAGCTTTCAAGATTGAGCCTTTATTTCAGTCTGATTGCTTCCATCTCACTTCACCTCTTACAGGTACATCTATCTATCTATCTATCTATCTATCTATCTATCTATCTATTGCTATCTTTCTATAACAGAAAAAATAAGAACATAATACCTACAGAAGAGATATTAAATATAATCAAGATAGTTTTAGGAATTAGTTATTTTACATTTGGAAATAAATGTTTCAAGCAGAATGATGGCACAGCAATAGGCTCAAAGTTAGGCATGCATTTTGCAAGCACATATATGGGTAAATCGGAGGATATGTTGTTGGGTAAAGTATACAGGAAACATTTAAAATACATAAGATACATGGATGACATTTTCGTAATATGTACACATGGAGAGGAATCTATTTTCCAGTTTCATAAATTAGCAAATAATATCCATCCTAATATTTTTCGGTAGATCTAAGGTGGACAGAATCAGAAATTGAATTCTTATATACCTTGGTTAAACTTGATCAAGGATTTATTAAAACAGATCTTTATTCAAAACCTACTGATATGCATCAGTACCTACATATGTCATCTGCACATCCTATCCATACAAAAAGAGCCATTTTCATCTGTTCTGATGAAAATGACTATAAAAACAGAGAAAGGAATTAAAAATAAATCTTAAAAATGAGGATATAAAGAACAGATTAATTAAGAAAGAATTGACAAACAATAGAAATGAACTACTTGAATATAATAAAATGAAAAATAAGGTTAAAAGAGTACCATTAATAATTACATATTCTAAATTATTACCCAGCATAATACATAATACACTAAAACCAGCGGTTCAGCACTTTACAAAGAACAAGCATAACATGAATTACCTAAAATTCATCATTTTAGAAAAATTAAATTAAACAATGTACAATATAGAAGACTAAAAGAAAATAAATGGATAAATAAACTCAGTACCATGATGCCTGAAGGTTTAAATAGAAAGGAATAGTAGACCATTACATCATCAACTACAGTATGTGGTGAATGACATCACAGTCACATTAATAGATTTAAATAGAAATAAATTAGTGTAGTTGCCATGACATCCAAAACCTGTAAGTACCTCCACTGTTTGTTTTCAAACACACTTTCCTTGACAAAGGTATGTAAACATAGCAAAATGTTGGGAAGTTGGCTCTTTATATATGTATTGTAGAATACAGCAAGTCATTTTCTCCATGTTTTCTAAAAGCTATAATTAATTGTGTTATGAGAACCCCAGGCACAGAGGTCTAAATTGTAAAAGGGGTTATTTTTAAGTTTTCATTGTCTGGGCTCCAGAGAGGTGTTGGAGTGTGGTAAAAGATGACAAAGGAACAGGGTTAGATTCCTACAGAAAATAGCGAGTGGACTACAGGATGGAGCAAGAGTGCGCATTTTTCTGCCTGCAATGGGTTTTGGGACCCATTACAGTGCCAGTGCAGTCAATTTTACACCGTAAAAGATAAAGACATTGGTCTAGACAATTCATACTTTTAATTGGAATAGAAAAAATGTTTATTTGCATGTTAATAATTTATGATGTGAAGATTGGAACTAAGTTTTAGGCTATCAGTAATCAGTATAATTAATAGTAGAAAATGCTGAAATGGAAAATGCTGCCAATCTCACTGTCGGGTAGATTTTGTATGGTATGTTCTCAGCTCAGAATAAAGAAAAGGAAACTCTCACACTCTGAACTAGGGAGGACTATCCTTGCCTGTTCTTGAGAAATATTATTTGTCTGCAAGGCTATATTCGGTGCAATACTGGATTTTCAAAAATTTTAATGCCCACATGAAACCATTTGGAAAATCTCCGAACTGTTCCCTAAATAATTTGCTGGTATAATGTTTAAAAAATGTTAGTAAAAACAGGTGTACAGTGTCTTTGTAAACACTGATATGATATTAAACAACTTTTGCTTTGTATTATAAGCTTTCACAATTATTTTCAGCAAATCGAGAGATCCTGCTAGGAATGCAGCATCGATGAGGGAGGCAGTGCCTGTTCTGGAGCAAATGTTGTTTTTCATCGGGTCTGCCGGAAAATGTTTTGTTTGTCAGTTTAGGAAGGAAAAAAAAAACAACGTCAGCTATTATACTAGTTTTCACTTTAGATATTTTAGAAATGCCCTAACTGAACCAACATGTTATTCTTATGTGATAACAAAAAAATGTAATCACCCTCTAAAAAACTGTGTTCACGGTGCCACTTGTCAGTTTCAACAAGACTCGAGTGACTGTTTATCCAGAGAGCACATGCAGACGCACAAAAAGGAAAAGTTGCATCGGGAACATTAAATGATGAAGTTAAAGTTGTGTCAGGAACGTTAAACAGTGAAGGACTGGGGTGAAATAAAATAGGCTACTATTTAAGATAAATAACAATTTAGCATTTTTCTGAGATGATGTCATGCAGTGTGCGTTGAAGACATGCCTTTTAGGATCTGCTGTTTGTAGAAAAAAAATCACCAGCTTTACCCTATTTAATAGTGTCAAATAATAGGGCTTCAGAATTCTTTGCCAAAGCAGCTGAATTGAATAGTACTAGATGTCCAACAAAAACATGGTTTACTTTGCTTAGGCAAAGCTATTATTATCTTCAGTGTGTGGGTTGCTGAAACTATAACTTAGTTTTAAACCACACCTCTATATCAGGTCTGTGGTGGCAAACATACACTTACTTTAAGAAAAAAAGATTTTCACTACATGTTTCGTTTAACTACTATTGGTTATTCTGGATGATAATTTGGGGGGGATGTGTTTAATATTTCCTTCGTCGATGTAACTTGAATGATCCCGTCTTTTCCTTCGTGTTTTTATATAGTAACAGTACAATTTTACTGCTGTCTCTGAGTAGTACATAGGTAATATGCGGCTCAATAACTGGATATAACAAGAAAGTTAACTGCTAAAAGATGAAAACAGACATTTTATTGGCATAAAAAAAACAAACCTGAACGTGGCTAGAGTGGTAAAATTATATTGTTATTAAGCATGACATTGGTTTTCATCCATTTTTATGAAAAAAGCTTTTCAACAAACAATGTAATAATATTAGACTATCTGAATCTTATTACTGAAGGTACTTTTTTATTGCGTTGAGCAGCTGACTGCAAAGCTATTTTCTGGAGGGAGTTATTATGTGATTGAGGCATGTTTATATTTATGCCAAATGCATAATACCTCAAGCTAAAATATATAAATAGAGGCAACAGCAATGTCTCAAGCAGCATTTGGCAGTTGCTAAAAAGAATTTCCACAAAGCCTTAAAAGTACTACAATTCATTGTAAACTCTTAATCCCATTACACATCTTTGAGTTGTTTTTAATCATATAATACTAATACGATTACTACGACTAATAATAATAATAATAATAATAATAATAATAATAATAATAATAATAATAATAATAGTGAAAGATATTAGCCCACAAGACAAATATTTAGGCCTTTGTATAAGATTATATACAAGAAGCTAAAAGGCCAAAATATGTGTCTGCTGATCTAATGTTTTAAAGATTTTCTTAAATGTATGGGTGTTTTAAAATGTGCTTCTTTAATCATGAACATGTTTGATATAGTACTAAAGCACGTGGATGCTGTGTTGTACATTTATGGCCAAATTGCATTGGATAGTGTATATCAAAGTGAAGTGGTTGAAGGGATGTTTATGATTTAATTTGTTTTTTTGCCTAAGGGTTTTTACCAGTAGCGACTCCTAACTTATATATATTATACATTTTTTTATTATACGCAATAAAAAGTTCCATATTGTGGACTTATTTGATTGATGAATCTTGAGTGATGTCATTTGTAGAAAAAAAAACTTTACAGCCTGTGGAAGATTTTTGAAATCACTGTAGCGCATAGGGGTGGGTGAATGCAGGTTGAAGACACACAGAATCCCACCCATTTTGAGGCCAATAGCAATACAGTAGACCTTTGAATGCATGATGTAAGGTAAGCTTTTTTTAACTTTTACAAAATTACACGTAGGCTTAGCCTTAGCCTCTTATGATGAGCCACCACTTTTTTTTTTTTTTTTTAACTGATCAGACCATATGATTGAAAATCTGTACATGACTGGTGTATACTGAACACCTATGGTATATACATTAACTTCAGTATGTATTTATTATTATTATTATTATTATTATTATTATTATTATTATTATTATAACTTGAATTTTCATCAGGATAATACATTTTTTGTATGAAAGATTGATATGATATCTGTTGAATTTAAAACCAATAGATAGAAATATGAGTAAATGAATCTTCAGGATACAGGCAGTCACCCCCATGTTGCAATATCTGTGGTTTAATTAAAAAGTAAAGCTTTAAATCTTCTTTTTTTAAAATGTCTTCCGTAAAAGGTAGCTTCATTAATATAGGGTACCAGGGTTATTGTATGTCAGTGAATTCCACAATTCACTTTTAGGCTATTTGAATATTTTAAAAGGACTGTAAAAGGCTTTTTGTTTCAGACATTGCCATACCCTTTAACGCAGCTCTTTGAATTAGATGCCAGTTGAAACGGCACATATGCATCTTTTGAAGCTTAATTGCAACATGAAAGGGGAGTGTATAGTGGATATGAATTAAGATTAGACACGGTTGGCTGCTGTTAGCTGACGACTACCCTTTCTCTTTGCTGTCTGCTCCAATTTCTCTTTGGACCGGCTGGCAGATCGTTGCATGTTTAGGTCAAGATACATACTCAGAAATAGTCGTCCGGTCACAGCTGTGTTTGTTGGAGCAAGAGCCTAGTTTAAATAGCATTTCCATTCAGCCCGTCCATTAACAGAATTCTGTAAAATAATACCAACTCTGTATAAACTCTAGGGCAATGTAATACAATTACATGCACTTGTTGACAGAAGGAAGAGACAAAAAAGACAGAGAAGAATAGGCATTTCAGTTGCATTACATTTTTGGTACATTTTAGTTGTAGTAGGTTTAAAATAGCAATTTCTTTGTTTTACTGGATTGCTAAATCTATATAACTTTAAATGTATTGTTGCTGTATTATGAGATTAACTCCTATTTTTTATCCATAGATATATATATATATATATATAATAACAAAAACTATATTAACGTGTTCAATTATTTATTGATAACTTTGCATAAAATGTAAAAAAAAAAAACATCAGCTGTCTGTTATCACAGTTTTATTATTATTATTATTATTATTATTATTATTATTATTATTATTTGCTACTGTTGAAAAATCTGCTTTACAAAGGATAGCACCACCACAATTAAAAGTTGTATTTTCATTACTATACTTTCTTTTTTTGGAAGGAGAATCATGGCTAATTACAATTTTCAAGTGACTTTTTATGTCCATCCCATCTCTTGGGCTGTTTTTGTTGTTTCATACACATTTTAACAGACACAAACATTTCAATGTGCTTTGCCAGTAATGAAGGGTTAGACTTTAGCTTCATTGTTAAATAAATGTTTCACAAAAGATTTTGCTTGCTGTATTGTGTGCTGAAGTTGTAACCAGTGACCTGGATTCCCATTTCCATGGACTTGCCCTGGTCCTTCTACAGTACTTCTGATAAAGTGCACAGTTAACAGCCTGCTGAGTGCTCATCTGAGGAAAATGGGTTTTGACTGCTTCATTCGGCTTGTTGGATCACAGTTCATTGATCGTTGTTTGCTGCTCAGCTCAGCTATGGCTTGCCAAGCAGTAGACCCAAATCTTTGAGAATCTATTGTATGGAATATCAGCAAAGCACTTGTGTTTCTTATTTACATGCATTTGTGAATGTGGAAGACAATTATTGTAAAACTGATAGAATCCAGTGTTATTACATAAATAAATCAAATCTTTTTTAAAATTTTTTTTATAAACCTGACAATAAATCTAAACCAAAACTATTTGGGGTTGACAGTAGTCATTTGGCTTAGACCCCCTAAGGCCTGAAATGAAAGTAGAAAGCAAGATGGGGAGTCTACAAAAATTCCTTCTGAATTCATTTCTGCCAGCTGTGATTAAAGTGCGGGGCACTGGATGTGTCAGAGACCATAGTTCTGTTCTTAATTTTACTCTTGGCCTCTTTGGCCTCTGCCACATTAAATCTAACAATGGCTGCACTGGAATTGCAGGTTACAGTTGCTACGGTTACCGTTGTCTGGTCACATCGACATCATTACTCATCCAGTAAGCTGCCATGATAGCTACCGCTGGTTTTGAGTGTTGGGAACACTGAAGGTTTTTTTATGCAAAGGAGAATAAAAGTTACTCTAAATGGCTGTCATAGGTATTTTACAACAGAGGTGCGAGAACAATTTGTTTTTATTTATTGAATTGACATCATATCACTTTGTACTGGTCCTAACAGGATTTAAATTTTACCACCATCTGTTTATTTTATTTTTTTAAAGCCCCTCAATTAAAATTTGGCTTTTGAGTTCTCACCCCGTTGTAACTAGAAAAAGGTCCTCCAGTGAGAAAATAAATCCCCCCTAAACTCCTGGTAAGTTTATTTTGCAGCTCTGATATTTACTGCAACTCTAAATCTCACAGTCCACTGACTTTCAGATAATGGCTTAATGTTTGATATGGAGTGTATATACAGTGCCTATAGAAAGTCTATAGAAATTAAGAAGTGGAAGGTGTATGGCACCACCAAGACCCTGCCTAGATCAGGCCGTCCCTCCAAACTGGATGACCGAGCAAGAAGGAGACTGATCAGAGAGGCTACCAAGAGGCCAATGGCAACTTTGCAAGAGCTACAGGCTTTTATGGCCAAGACTGGTCAAAGTGCATGTGACTACAATATCCCAAGCATTCCACAAATCTGGCCTGTATGGTAGGGTGGCAAGAAGGAAGCCATTACTCAAGAAAGCCCACCTTGAATCCCGTTTGAAGTATGCAAAAAAAACACTCAGGAGATTCTGTAGCCATGTGGCAAAAAGTTTTGTGGTCTGACAAAACTAAAATGGAACTTTTTGGCCTAAATGCAAAGCGTTATGTTTGGCGCAAACCCAACATGGCGCATCACCCAAAGAACACCATCCCTACTGTGAAGCATGGTGGTGGCAGCATTATGTTATGGGGATGTTTGTCATCGGCAGGGACTGGGGCACTTGTCAGGATAGAAGGGAAAATGAATGGAGTAAAGTACAGAGAAGTCCTTGAGGAAAACCTGCTGCCCTCTGCAAGAAAGCTGAAACTGGGACGGAAGTTCACCTTTCAGCATGACAACGACCCAAAGCACACAGCCAAAGCTACAGTGGAGTGGCTATGGAACAAAAAGGTAAATGTCCTTGAGTGGTCCAGTCAGAGCCCCGACCTAAATCCAATCGAAGATTGCTGTCCATCAATCAACGCTCCCCAAGGAACTTGACAGAGCTTGAACAGTTTTGTAAAGAAGAATGGTCAAATATTACCAAATCTAGGTGTGCAAAGTTGGTAGAGACCTATCCCAGCAGACTCACAGCTGTAATTGCTGCCAAAGGTGCTTCCACCATTTATTAACTCAGGGGGGTGGGGACTTATCTAATTATGATCTTTCAGTTTTGTCTTTTTAATATATAATTTTTCTCAGTAAAAACTTTTTCCCCTTAACAGTGTGGAGTATGGTGTGTAGATAAGTGGAAAAAAAATCCTCATTTAAATGTATGAAACTCTGAGACACTGACAAAACAAAATGTGAAAAAAGTTCAAGGGGGTGTAGACTTTCTATAGGTATTGTGAAGCTCAGTTTCCCCAATACATTATTGCTGCGTAACCACTGTTTATTACAGTGAAAGTGATTTTAGTTTAGGGTGATATCTGTACCAAATTTTTGTTTTTGCATTTATGGATTAGCAAAATATAGCTGAAATTAAAACAACTCGTTTACAATGTACATATAGAGGTTAGAAAACTGTATTGGTACTGAGAAGATGTTCTGTCAACATAAGAGACATGATTCCCTTTACAGAAGAGTCATATAATCAGACTAGATCATTTCCTCATCCTTTGTCCTTTTTATGTCATTCCTGAAATTGGGCAGAATGCTTTGACAGTTCTGTCAGGTTTTACATCTCTGGAGTCACTCCATTGCGGCAGACCAGCAAACAGGAAGTGGTAAACACGGAGGCAGGCCACTAGGGCATGGGGGCTGACAGCCGCCTCAGTTTGCCAGCTGAAATGCTGTCCAGGTGGTTTTGATTTAGGTTTAATGACAGAAAAGGAGGGAAGGGGGGTGGCTACAGAAATGTTCCCAGTATGGCATTAGTCTGTCAGGAAATCTGTGTTTTATGGATATAAATCTGCAAAGGGACAAGGGAGCTTTTAGCCAAACTTCTGTGCAATCCCTTGTCACCTAGGAGTTAAATGTACTTAGCAGAGGACGCACCTAGAATCTGATACCTTCATTTCCTACTGTACAATAAATGGGAATATTTCCAATTCAGTTAAAAAAAATGTAATTGTATTCAGTGATAGTAGGCTTACATACAACTAAAATATCAGAGACACTAGTCATTCCTTCAGGATGCAGGCGGTAACATGCATTTGTCCCATGTTATTAATCGCATACAAAAAAAAGCTTACCACAAACATAAAACAAATATTCTGAATGAATCATGTGTATGCCCCAAATGGATCATGGTTTCACCAGCCACCCCTTAGGTGAGTTCTAGGGAGCTCTTCCTGTATGCAATCTGTTCAATAAATCACACCATACAGACTTCATCTGTTGTTTAATGGTTGGTGGTACAGGATATGTCAACATAAGGTGGCACGAAAGGACCCAACAGCTTCGTCCAATATTTTCTTAAATCCTCCAAAAAGTTTTGAAGAAGAATGCAGGACTTTTACTAATGTCACAATGAGGTGCTGCACACATTTCCTTTAAAAACGTTGCTTTTAATTTGATTAAACATCAGTATAAATATTGTTTTGAAAGGCAGTTGAAAACCAAGCAAATATTTATTTTGTTGTTGCTTTATTTTCCAATCGCTGATTTTCTGTCCTTTAGGCTCTGCAATCGCAGCAGATGGATAATGTGTATGCTATGAGATTAAATAATAGATTCTGTTGTTGTGGAATTGCATTTTAGCTTTCTGCTTCTAATCATTGCAGCCTCAACTGTTAAACTTGGTGATTCATTTCTGTGTCCGCTTCTAGCAAAATAAATTAACTGTGGATGATGTATCACTGTACTTGATTTTACTCTTATAGGTATCTGTATTCATGTTTTTTTTTGTAATTGCTCTTATCTGAAATTGTTCTTATCCATTTATCATACTTACTATGTGCTCTTAATTGAATTTACTCTTGTAAGCAAATATTATTACTATAAGTTTAAATGCTCTTAGTCAAATTCGCTCTTAAATGTAATTGCTTGCTGTATTCTTTATTTAGCTCTTATTTGAATTTGATCTTATTTTCTACTGATTTTACTGTACTTTATAACTGCTCGTATCTGTAATGTGATATTCTGTATTGTGGTGTTTTGTAGTCTGATACTTTGCTGTGATATTTTATAACAACTGTGAGTCGCCCTGGATACGGGTGTCTGCTAATAAATAAATAAATAAATAAATAAATAAATAAATAATAGACTGCTATATTGATAATATATTGATAATTAAGAAATCAATATCAACATACTACACATTTTTCTTAACGATTCAAAATGTGCATTGCCCTTGTCAAGTTCTACTTTGAATAAGTTTGAACTTCCTCTATCTGTCTGTGATATTCCTTTAAGGTCAAATCGGTCAATTCAATTGAAAAGAAAAATGTTTCTGAAGGCTGTTTGCTGGTGATTGATTGCAGGTTGCTGCAAGCTATTTTTGAACAAGAACGAATCTAGGACTTGATGAACAGGCCTATTGTTGTCGACTATCTAAGAAATTAAGAATTGGATTTTGGTTTCAGCTAAATTATATTTTCTTTCCTTTATGGTATTATTTCTGTGCTATAAATTTAATTTGGCAGATGCAGTGTCACAATGGTGTTTTCTGTACTCAGTGAATAACATGGGTATCATTAGAAGAGCTCTGACTGGGCTAACTTGAACAAAAGGACTAAACATGTCAGAGCTGAGGCCTTTTTTCCCTCAATAAACTTACTTAAGAAGAATGTGTGTCAGTATCCGCACGTGTGAACCATGTGAAATATATGTTCTCTCAGAAGGTTCCGCAGTGCATTTGGTTTATTTCAAGTTGAATTGTTGGTGTACAGAGTCAGTTAACTAGGTGCTTACCTGATGTCTTACCTTGGTAAGCGTTGATATAATAAACCTATTAGACAGAGTTTGAAGTTGGATATTTGATCTCAGTGTCAGGAAGTAATGAAAGTCAAAAAGGCCTGTCATGGCTAACACCATCATTTTGTGACTGACAAAGCCTTTGGGTAGGCCTGTAAACGGAGGACGTCTTTTTGATTGAAATTTAGGAGAAAAATAAACAAGGCAGGAGAAAAGAATAAACAAGGCAGGAGAAAAGATAAAAAATCAATATGGCCAGACAATGACCAAGGACAGATTAAACCTTGAAGTAACTGAATAGCAGAGGAGAGACAGCAGAAATGTTGATTGCTTCCCCTCCTACGGTTCCAATTGATTGAAAAAAGCCCTAATTCAAGTTGTGTTTGTTCTGAGCTCTTTTCTATTTAGAGTAGAGGAATGCACTGTAAGGGGAAGAAAAAAAAGTAAGGGTAAAAAGTCATTGCTGGCCGACAATTGTTCCTAATCCTCACAAAATGCTGGAGAAATTAAATTTGTTCTTTATTGGCCAGAGTGTTACCTAGGTCACTGGGCGATGGGAAAATTGGACGGGGAGTTGGGTAGGCCTGATCTTTGTTTTGTGTCTAGATTCTTAACCTTGGTCATGACAAGCCATCTAACAGAGCGTTGTGGGAACCTTGTCGGTTAGTAATAGGATTTTTTTTATCGTCCTGCGTTTACAAACCTTTCTGCAGTCAATTTAGTAACCCTGGATAAGAGTGTTTTGAATTGTATTGCACAATAATCATTTAATTAACAACTGGGGAAAAAAGTTTTTTTTTAAAAAAATATATACATTGGGAGCTTTTATTGTTTGTTTCCTAGAAGCCCTAATATCCCAAGTTTGCCATTCTACATTTCAATGCAGTGCACATAATCAGACTGGATTATAACCCCCTTCCATTCAGAGACTGAAAAGTAAGAGTATAGGGCTCTGCCACACAAACAAGCCTGTTGATGAAAGTAAAAGGGAGAGCTTTAATTCATTTATTGCTTTGCTAATATTTAGCTTGTTTTGAAAGATCTGTTAAATGATTTTTAATTGAATTGCCAGAAGACGTGTGAATGTGATGTGTCAAAGGATTTTCATGGTATTAACAGATGCCATTAATCTTTTAAATGTGAGTAGGAAGTGGACAGAGAAGATTAGATGTAGGACAGGAACGTCTGGGGAAGATAATCAGCTTTTAGGAAGGGTTACCAAGGAATTATCATCATTGTTTTAAAATGTAATGTTGTTCTTGTTTTGTTTTTTTTTAAATTGCCCCCCCCAGATTAGATTATATAGTTTTCAATAATTGTATGTAGTCTACATGTTACAAATTAGTTTAGTAAAATAATTTTTTATCACATTTAAATTTGTTGCAGATTGTTTCAGTTTTTTTATTTTTTTCTAGCTTTCATATTTTACTTCAAAATACAAGGATTACATATTTGGATTGAGGTAATCAAACATTAAAAAAAAAAAAAATAATGGTGTAGCAAAACAAAGCTAAAATATCACATCACTAAAGCCCCTAAGATTCCCTTATTAACACTGCTTGTGGTTTGCTGTCTGAGCTACAGATGCCGGCACATTACAGCAATAAGAATAATGATAAGAATGCCTCCACTGGAGTGCTTCCTCTTCAAGCAAGATGCCTTGCAGATGACAGAGCAGGAATCTGGCAGCTTTAACGTCTGCATCCACCCAGAATGCTTCAGCTGCCATTAAGATAAGAGTTTTCTTGAGTGAAACCACCACAGATTGTTCATAGAAGGGATTTATAGTGTCAAAGCCTTGGTTCAGAAAGTTAGCAGGATATCTCTGAAGATATGAAGTGTGTTTCAGTTGCTCCTCTCTATTTTAAATTCAAATTGATGTTCTTGTAGGCTAAACATGGAAACAAGAAGATGTTATAGTTTACTAAAGAATCCAAAATTGGTGATTAAAAATAATATATAAAAAGAAGTAATAATATATCTATTTGAGGGTGTTTTTCTTATTTATATAGTTTTGGACTCCTACATCATTGCTTTGAGATGAAAGAAAAGGAAATAAACAGTGAGCAATTCAATACAATCTCATAGAAGGTGCTAAAGTTTGTAATTGCAGGGGAACAAGAAATAGGTTCCAAATACAAGGCATGTTTGTAGAGTGCTGTGTGGATTGACAGGTGATTGACAGAGCAAACAGTTCCACAGTGTTCTGATATCCCATGCTGAGTGCTGCAAAGCAGCTGAATATCACGTAAGCCTCAGGAAGGGGCCAGAATCCATTTTTTATTAAAAAAAAAAAAAAAAAAAAAAAACTTGTTTAGGTCACTGCTTGCAAACACAGCTTTTAATTAGTGAATGAAAAGTGCCACTGTGTTGATTTTTAGTGCTTAGACACTTCTTGACTGCTGTTGGGGAAGTAACTATAACAATACAAAGCAAAGTAAATAAAGTCTCACTAAGAGTACCAGGAAGAGCTTGCCATTAGAGATCTAACTAAGAGTGTGATTGTTTTGTCCATCTCCTAAAGGCATCAGTGGAGATTTTACACTCATGAAATTATTCATGCGGTTTTAAGTTAGAGATGGTTTAGTTTCTGCTTTAGGGTGACATCTCAGTTCATATGTAGATTGTTGTCATACAGACGTATTGAATGTGTACTTGTATGAACCCAGTACAGTAGAAATCAATTCATATGACACAAGTAGTTCTGGGACAAAACAGGGTAGCATAGACCAATCTATAAAGATAGATGCATGCTAATAAAACTACCTTACAGCTGTCTTTGAATAATTCCAACAAAATAGCTTCCTGCTGCTAAAAAAGAAGAAAGAAAAAAAAAAACATTAGCCACCTGCACCTTGGAATTTAAAGGCTTTTTTTATATGTTTAAATTTACCAAATAAAGTGAGACCCCAAAGAGATTATTGAACTAAAATGTGTATATTGAAGTGCCTGTATTAAAAGCCAGTAACATTAAGTGAACAATTAAATAGATTTCTCAAAAAAATGGTTACAATTTTTTTTTTTTTTACTTCTTGATAGCTACAAGTTAAACCCCCACAGTGATCTCTGATTGATAGATTTGAGGTTTGTTTTCAGATAGCTTCGTAGGCAGTTTGCTTCTCAGTAGGAGAGAGTTACGTATGTCTTCCCCGGTATGAGGCCTAGCAACTACCAACCGAGCAACAGAGTGTCGTATGTCTAAGAGTGTCGTATGTTGTTTAACGATAAAACAGCATTTTAAAGCCATTTTTTATATATCCCATTGGCAGCAGTGTGTCTTTGTTGGAATGACATGACGTCAAAGTGTGTCTCATGTGTTGCCCTACTTCATTTTATGGAGCATATAAATAAGAAAAACATAGTAGCTAAGCGTTTTTTATTGTTTTATGTTTGATTCGATGCCCTTTCTTTGTAGATATTTTTGTTTTAGAGGAGAAATTAAAATGACCTCCTGTCTGTAGTTATTACTGGAGGATCATAGAAAGATCCAGGTTGGTGGTACATTTTTTGTTGTTCTGCTTGAATGTAGCCTCTCGGGGTGAGGGCCAGAGGTCATGGAAGAAGTGTCATGGCATCTAAAAGGCTGAATAATGAAAATGTCTGGAGTAAGTGGGAAGATGATGGTAAATAGAATTGAATAAAGCCTGCCCTTTTCTCGATGACAACTACAACACATTACCATTACCAGAAAACAAAGATACAAAGGCAAATGGGAGTGTTATACAGAATGATAGTTACAAGCTGCTGCTCTTTGGGGTTGCTGACCCAAGCTTTAGTCGCACTTTCTATTTTCACACTTTCTGTGAAGTTCCTAGGCATTTTATGGAACCTTAATGAATTATGTGGCCTGCTTCCTTTATTATTTGATCTGGTCAAATGGCCCCCCAACACTCTAGCTACCATTTAGATATGCATTGTGTTAGCAGATGGAAAATGTCATACTTTTTGTGGATTGTGTTGCCTGGGCTTAGTTTGCTTTGAATGGATTTGTTCATGATATATTTGCAAACAACAAATGGAGAGAACCACCAATTTTAACATGTTATGGTTTTTTTCCATTTTAATGATTAAACCCTACAGTAGACCTTTCACCTTTTTCTATAACTGTAATAACAAATAGAAAATATTAGCACGGCACTTTACAATATACAGTACAAGAATTTTAGGATTTTTGGGTAAGCGAAGAAAGCATTGCCTGGAGAGAAATAGGGTTGGGTTGTGCTCTTGGATTATTTGCATGTCCAGAGATAGCAGGGAGAACAGCTAGATTTGCCTAAACAATGTACAACTTTAATAAAACACATTACAAACAGACCGGTCCACTCAGTGGTAGCTCCTGGTAGGTGATAGAGAAAATAAAACATAGATTTTTTTTGCATTGGATTAAGTGATTGAGAAGTAACCATTCCTTTGTAGATTAAAAAACAAAGCCCCATAGCCATATACAGTAAGCCGTATGTGGCACACCACAATTTCACATTTTATTTAGCCCAAAGTGGGTTGTAATTTGTGAAATAAATAACACATTGCATTTGTGGTTACACTGTAATTCACCAAGAAATATTTATGCACGAGTGTTTGTATTGTATCCTGCATAAATTAGTTCCAGCAGAGGAGTGCTTTTAAAAGTGTTGCTTAGCAGATATGTATTACACAGAAACATAATGAGACCTCAAGACTAAACTCATCTAGTGAGGCAGATCATCCCATTGAAAAAAAAGTAAGGCTTCCCCCCATAGGCCAACAACAGATTGCATAATGCCTCTGCTTGGAGACAGCCTGTCTGTAAGAGTAGGACTACAACAGATACCTCAGGTGATTTGGTAGAAGCAAGTATGATTATGAAGAAATGAAATACGACCCAAAAAGGTCTGCTGTGTTTAATTTAGTAATGGGGCTCACCAGTGCCAGGAGGAGTAAGATGTCTACCTTACTAATGCAAAACTGGAGGGAGACTAAATATGTGTTTTCAGATATAATGATATGGTAGAGCAGACTCAATGTTCATATATATCTCTAAATGCATGCAAGCCTTTACAAAGGCATTGTGGTGATGTTGTGACGTAAGGATAGGCGCAGTGCAAACAATTGTGTCTGCAAAATACAAATTGCCTAGCGGCCAGGAAATTATTTTGCACTGCGGCCTATGTAAGCTTAAGAGCAATGCAAATTACTCAACACACACAAATAATGAGCTGCAATCAAGACAATGAAGGTCGCAATGAGCGCTACCTGTGCGTCGGGTGTTTAGTCCAAAGGTGAGATGAGTTAGGAGTACAGAGAGTAGTAGGCACTGTATGAGATTTGTGGAGCACGAAAATCAAACCAAACAAAAACTTATGTCAAAGGAAGGGCAGTAAAGTCCTCTTAGTGCACGGAAAAGAAAAGTCTTCTGAGGAGGAGCTGAGAGTCCTTACGGCTGAGGTCACTCAGCATGAAATTGAGTTATTTGGAAAAGCGTCAGCCAACATCAGTTATGCTGCCAAAGAGGCCATATGGTCCTCTATAGTGGAGCAAGTCAATGCTGTCAGTGTTACCAGGAGGACAGTCAACCAGGTGTTGCAAAGGTGAAATTCAGCAATTAGGTCTAGGATGCCTTGTGGAGAGAGACGATAATGCCTTACCCCCGCATCCTCCGGCATCCCAAACAAAGGGTCTTCTCCGACTTGCCCTTCTTCTCTGAAGGTTTTCCTGCCTGTCCTCAACAAGAGCAAAGCGTCGCTGCATCAGGAAGTGTACCACAGTAGCCATCCTGAGGCCAATGACAGGTCTCTGAAGGTGTGTGGTTTTATACAGTGCTTAATTAATCGGTTATACAATGGTTTGCACCTTGTAAAAATTATGATTTCCATTACATGAGAGTAGATGTTAAAACTTCATGCTGATTTGAACTCGGCTCTCGCCAAGATAAGCACCAGCTAAGACGTAGCTTTACAATAAAATAATGTGATCCATCTGCATCTCCTGCTATTTGCGTTTCTTTCCATCTGATTATGCAGATATCCTTCTGCCTGGTGTGGATGGCTGAAGTGTAATGCTGGCTCCAGGGATCAGCTTATTTTGCCTCCCCAGCACATCATCACACACAAAGGCTGTGATGCTGGCTCCGGGGATCAACCACAGTGAGGTCTCCCCAGCGCATCAGCATGACAACCGTCTGGATTGAGTTAAGTAGGGTACATCTCTGGGGTCTTCAAGTGGGCACCTTCCGTCCTTGATGTTTCATCGACTAGCCCATGACACCTCAAGGCTCGACAGTGATTCTGGCGTCCCAGCATCACCCCCCTCCGTCTCCCACTCAACTTATCCCAGCTCACTTACCCATACATCAGCGTTGCTTTCTTTCTATTGTGCTTCAGATCCCCAGCCAGAATCTTTCCATCTCAATCACAGCCAGTTGCTGCTCCTTTCTGCTGCTTCAGATAAGTTCTTCTTGACCACTTGTGCCACAAATCCTTGACAACCCACTTCCGCTGGGTAAACACAGACTCTCCATCTTCGCTGTTCCGCCTCAGCAGCTAGTTGAGCATACCGAAGTTTCTTCCTCTCATAAGCCTCAGCCACAGCATCCTCCCATGGCACTGTTAACTCTACCAGATGAACAAGGTGTGCTGATCCAGACCACAAGACAATGTCTGGTCAAAGGTTAGTGGTGACAATCTCAGGTGGAAAAATAAGCCGTTAACCAACATCTGCCAGCATTTTCTAGTCTCTAGCAGCTTCCAGTTGTCCTGGGCGAGGCTTTGTTTTAACACCTTTTCTTGGTGGTTGCTCTCCTGGATGGAGGAATATTGTCTTTTGTGTGTAATGCTTTGATGGAACTGGTGGCAACTTATTGGTCATGTTACGCTTGTCTTCCAATGCTAAGGCCAGACATCACAGCACCTGGTCATGGTGCCAAGTAAACTGTCCTTGGCTAAGACCCACCTTACATCCTGTCAAAATGTGCCTTAATGTTGGAGGTGATGAGCACAAAGCACATGAGGGATCCTCACCCACCCAGAGGTTTAGGTTCTGTGGTGATGGGAGAACATCATATATTGATCTGATGAGGAAACTGATCATGCTCTGTTCCATTGTCCATGGGTCTTGCCAGCTGATCTTGGCGTTGTTCCAAACTCTCCCATCTCATCCATTTTCCCTGCTTGGCCTGGGAAACGGCCTTTACACACCTCATCCTCTCCTCCTGCTTTTGCACCTCGTTGACTACTACTGAGGCAGCGTGGAACTCCTAACCATTTCCTGACTTATGAACTGATTAACCCTTTGCAGACCATTTATTAATTGCACGTCAGGTCTAATTAATTTTCACACGCGCAGTTAATTTTAGACGCGCTTTTTAAAAGCATTTTTTTCCACAGTCAAACGGGTTTAAATGACCCTGCATATCAACAAAGCACTCACTAGGCATCTCCAGCCCCGCCCCCCCCTTTCGTTTGCTATAGCGTTCACCTATGTAAGAAATAAGTAATAATAATAATAATAACAGTCGTACATACCGATCGATCATCTCCGGATCACTCGTTTTACCACCAAACTCCTCAATAATGCGATCCAAGTCATTATTTTATTACTATAACGTCTCAAAAAAGCTCTGCAAATGTCTGTGTTTTCTGTGCGCTGATTCAGTCAGCCAACTTGTTTACTTCAGACCGCCCCCGTTATCTGATACCTGATACCATGTATGACTATTCGACTTGTCTCGGCTCCTGTCGCTCCCACTCGGCAATTGAATGGTTTTCTCGGCTTTTTCCGGAGAAAAAACAACTAGACACCCATTTATTGCGTTGCTATAATGATGTCGGACCCAGTCCGACAAAGGACCTGTGAGGAATAATTGCAATGTCGGACCCAGTCCGACAATGGACCGCAAAGGGTTAAAGCTTCCAGCTTCTCATTGTTGTCAAAGAAACCTCGTACACAGTCAGTGGCCACAGCAGCCTTGGCAGTAGACCAAACTGAAAGCACCAGAGTTTCAGTTTGCCCGGTAAAGCGCTGCTGTCTATGCTCTTCATATATCTTTACATCAGCCCCAATGTATGGCTTTAACTTCACATTGTTTTAGTATTTTGGAAAGTGCAGTACATGCCATATGTGGTTTTAGGCAATCTAAACAATGAAGAGTTCCATTAACATAATCTTGTAAAATGTCAAATGGTTTATATAAATTGTCAACAAATAAACGTCTTATATGTTGCAAAACACTTTCTAGAATGCAAGTTATCCCTGCTTTGAGTTGTGGATGAATTCTTAACATTAAGTAACATTAATTTTTGTATTTAGGAGGCAGTGTGGTCCAGTGGTTAAAGTCCAGGGCTTGTAACCAGAAGGTCACCAGTTCATATCCCACCACTACCACTGACAGTCACTGGTTCAGATCCCACCTCTGCCACTGACTGACTCACTGTGTGACCCTGAGCAAGTCACTTAACCTCCTTGTGCTCCGTCCTGCAGATGAGATGTTAAATCAATGTCCTATTGTAAGTAACTCTGCATATAATGCACAGTTCACAGACTACCTCTGTAAAGTGCTTTGTGATGGTGGTAAACTATGAAAGGTGCTATATAAAGATATTCTTCTTCTTCTTCTTCTTCTTCTTCTTCTTCTTCTTCTTCTTCTTCTTCTTCTTCTTCTTCTTCTTCTTATTATTATTATTATTATTATTAGTTTTTCAGGAATCCTATACATGAAACCAGAACCACCAGTACCTTGCCAGTGGAAAAATGTTTTAACTTCCTGACCTGGCTATAAATATACCTTTCCACTCTTTCCACAGTTAGACTTCAACTGAATTTGTAGTCGAAGGCTGAGCAGCTAGTGAAAACAATAAACAAATCTGTTAGACCCTGGAGCAAAGGATCAACCTGTCCGTTTACAGCTTTCTAATGAACAAAAAAATAATAATGAACTAGTTTAAGTTTGTATGTGAGCTGAGGATTAAATGGCTGTACCTGCTGGTACCAGTCTCTTTGGGGCCTTTCACTTTTCTTTAAACCCATTTATCGAGCTCTGAAACTCCTTGTCTAGTTTCTTTTAATTTACCACCCACCTGCTGTAACAATGGGTCAGCCTACTGGTTTATTGTGCTTTGCATAGTGAGCAGGTTATTAGCATTTATAATCCTTTATAATTGTATTTGCGTGCCCGATTTCCAATTTAATTAGAGTACAGGTAGTAGCTTTCCTATGTAGGATACGTTCTGATCTTCTATTTGATTGTTTCCTTTTTGCAGTTCACTTAGATCATGAATAAGATGGGTAATGTACAACTGTAAACTGTACACATTAGAACCTTTGCTTCACCAGTAGGCAAATGCATGTTCTAGCTGTATTATCATTAAGTTGTGGATGAGACAGAAAAATAGTGCTTTATCTGAATTTGTGTTTAATTTATAGATCTGAGGATGACAAAAGGAACAGTGCATTGTCTACATATGAGTTCCTTTTCTGTTAAAAAAAAATACAGTGTTTGTCAGAGTTATTAGTTGGTTATTCTCAAATATCAGTGTTTACAGCCAGTGCTAACACGGTCTTGAAGATGCAGTGTGTGATTACTCTTGGGTCTTAGGCCGTTTAGTGAATAACAACCAGTTCTAAAGTTGGCATGACACATTATGTAAGTGTTACAAATAGGTTCAGTTTTCACATCATATTTTTTGCTGTTAGTGGCCATAACATTATTTTCTCATCTTATAGTATTGAAGTAAGCAATGGATATTACAAAAACAGATAAAGTTTTGTCCTGACCTTCTGTCGTCTTATTTAAAATATCAAGAAAGTGGCACATTGTATAAACATGCAAGGTGTAGAGAAATGACCACACAGCAGTCGCTTAGTTGCTTAGTGGTAAGACGCTGAACTTTGACTTTGGTAAAATGACAGATTCAGGGCAAAGGACTAAGCATAAACTTGCAAAACAAATATTTGGTTTATAGGTTTAGACATTATCTCTGAGTGTGTTTTAATATTTTAATATTCTGGCATGTATTTTTGTGAGTTTCATGTGAATTTACATCTTTGGGTTGCAAACTGCAATTGAATGTTTGTGGTGGTTTGAGTGTGATTCTCTTAAAGAGATACCAACGTGATGGATCCTGCCCAGTTTTGTCTGTGGGCGCGATACTGATGAAACGAGTTCAATCGCAGACGCAGTGTTTAAAGTCAAACGCGTCTGCCGCGTAGGGTGTGGCTTCTCCAAAAGTGTGATTCTGATCAAAATAAAAACCCAGCGCAAGCGCATTTAGCCCTTAGCGGTCCATTTATTGAGCGCGTGTCAGGCGCGTCAGGTCCAATTTATTTTCACACGCACAGTTTATTTTAGACGCGCTGTTTAAAAGTATTTTTTTTCACAGTAAAACAGGTTTAAAAAACACTGCATATCAACAGGACACTCAGTACTGCTTCTCCAACCCCGTCCTACCCCTTGTTCGCTATATTTTTCAAATGCTTCTTAATAATAGTACATACCAATAAATCATCTCTTGATCACTCGTTTTATCACCAAACTCCTCAATAATGCGATCCAAGTCGTTATTTTATTACTATAACATCTAAAAAAAGCTCTGCAAATGTCTGTGATGTTCTTTGAGCGCTGGATGCCGAAGCAGCTATCTTGTTTGTTTATGTCCGTGTTATCTATCTGGCGTCGGGTCTATTAGTATTCATGAGATACGCCCTTTTGTTTTTTTTTTTCGGCTTCTCTCGGCTCCTATCGGTCTCACTCAGCCATTGAATGGTTTTCTCAGCTTTTTCCGGAGAAAAAACATCTGGAGACCTGTTTTTTGCGTCTTTTTGATGATGACGGACAGGGTCCAACATTGGACCGGAAAGGGAAAATTGCGATGTTGGACCAGGTCCGACATAGGACCGCAAAGGGTTAGTGACGCAGTGACAACGCCCAGACAATCAATGCTGAGTAGGTTGGGGAATCTGCTATCCAACCAGGGCCAGGCAACAATCCCTTTAAGAGACAGAATGTGCTTGCGTCACCGCAAGGCTCTGTTTTGAATGCAGAGCGGCAGTAGCACAGAGCAAGAAAAAACAGCGCAAGTCAGAACAGCTAGTAGTAGGTCACTCGCCGAGAGAATACGTAAACCATGCTTCACGACACAGGAGATTGCTATATTAAAAGAAGAGGTAGAGGCACGTAGGTCAATCATTTATCATTTATAATAATTATACAAGGTACATTATTTCATGGCATTAACATTACTACATGTGTAAAATACTTACTAACCTCCCTGATCTGTCTACCAGTAGCAGCAGCTACTGATAGCTAGAAGAAGTAAGCTCACGCAGTTGCTTCTTAGGACTACTTTGCTTTTTATAGTGTGTTCAATTGTTAAAGTTCCTGATGGCACCACTAAATAAACCTGGTTTCAGCAGGTCTTAACGCAGTGCTCTATTTGTCTATTTGGGACCCCATTGCACTGTCGTCAGAATTGCTTCGGCGAATAAATGATACCACACCCTGAAATTTATGCCGACATGTGGCGATGGGGCATGTCTTCAGAATAACATTTCAGAGCAGTGGGGTTTTTTTACATCTCTGCTCCATTTTTGCTCCACAGAATTGGGGGCAAGTGCCTTTAGCGCTTGTATTCTGTGATCAGAATACAGCCCTGTATGTCACCAAGCAACATCTCATGTGTCAGACCAAGGCCTGTTGGATTCAGACTGTAGTCTTGGGCAAATTAATTAAAATTATTTTAGGATTTATAAAGACAATTTTATTTTGAATCAAATGTTCTGAAATAATTAACTATTATTCTGTTGAATTAATCCATTTAAACTGTTGGGCTATGGGGAATTACCTACAGACTTAGAAAATTCTTGGAAAAAGTTAAAAGCCATAATATACTAAATCAGGAGTACATGATACAATTGGATTGCATTGCTTGCTTGGCCCTAACTTTCATATTTATTTATTTTGTTTGAAATCAAAACACAGCAGGCATGTTATGATGTATCTCAAGAATGTCGCAGACAAAGCCATTGTTTCAGTGGTCAAGCTGACATGCATTTATTAACATTTCACTGATAACAAATGTTAGGAGCCTTGTCTGTTTAACTGGACTGTCATTTATGCGGTTGATGATAAATATACTTGTCAACTGGTGGCAGACAACTAATTTAGTGTAGATTAAGGCATCTCTGAGACTGATGGCTATTGTCACATATTTTAGTATGTCATGTGATTGTATTCTTTAACTACAACAGCTACTGGCTGAGACTGAGGTGACATATATGGACTGTGCTGTTATTTGTATATGGGGGCAGGCGGGAGGCATGGGGGGGAGGGGGGAGGGGGAGGGGGGATGGGGGGGTAGCACCACTGCAGGTAATGCACATGGCTGATTTCTAGCACCATTAACTTGAAGCATTTGACAGGTATCCTAGCAACGGATAAACTGCCAGGTTTGTATAAGATGATCCTAAACTAGCAAGGCTTTTGCAGAAAATAAAATTTAAAAAAATAGCATGCAAGAATGCTAATTAGGAAAGACATTATTATATCACTTATGTTTTTGCTATGTGAATTGTTTAAATGTTAAGGGTTTTTGGAAGTAACTTTTTACATTTTATTTGTTGATTTATGTTTAAATATTGCCGCCATGTTATTTTTGGGTTTGTGACAGGAATGACCGGTGGTCTGACGTCAGGCAGAAGCAGGAACAAAAATACTGACACCAGGGCAGTACTGCAGTTCAAAAAGGCTTGCGCCGTTTTTATTAAGCAAACAAAAATAAATAAAATATTCAAACACAAAACACTGTGCTCACCGAGCAAAATAAAAGAGTAAACAAACACAAATCTCGAACACAAAATCATCAATAAATAATAAATAAACCATACAGGTCAGGCTGGGCAGTCGCTGTCACTGTTCCTGTATGTTATAATTTAGTTTCGTTTTCACACGATCGCTCTCGCTCTCTCCGCTCCTACAACACCCACCCCGAGCTAGAGAGCTGCAGGCTTTTTATAACAGGTGACCATCTCCCGATTAGCAACAAATTAAATCACCCAGTTAATTCGGGAGATGGCCACCTTCTGCACGAGTTTTAATTATGTTGTGGATGGGGCTACCCATCCACGCTAAACAAAACAAATCGGCTACGCCGTCAAAATACAAACAATAAAACATACGGCGCTCGCCAACATAAATACAATAAATCATAATAAACAAAAACAATGATCTGCACAGGGGCGGAGGGGACTCCGTTCTAAAAATAAACAAAACAATGTACAGGGCTGCTCGCCCTGTTACAGGGTTATACAAATTATACTTTCTCTCATTCTTCTTATTTTCGTAGCTAACCTCTTACTGGTCACAGTGCCAATGTGGTTGCACATCTAATGCATATTCAAGCCCTGTCACATTGTTCGTTTAATCAGCATTCTCTTGTCAGTTCCCTTTCAACTCACTTAACTGTATCACTGCTCAGTAGAAAGTGTGCACTTACATGCAAAATCTTGTCCCTGTCTGACACCTTGTCTAATATGCCTCCTAGGACTTATGTGGCAGACATACCAAAGTGACATCTTGCTATGCAGGGCAACCCGCTAGCAAATCTGCTTCGATAGCTCACAGAATAGTGCACTGGTATCAACACCTGCATATCTTTTTGTGTGCTGATTTTGAGACTGAAAAACATGCCCACAGATCTTCAAATTTCCATCTAATGTGCTAGATCATGCTAAATAATTTATCAGCATTACCCCATTACAGATATGTTTTAATGGTCTAACCCATGATCTATATATTAACCCAACTGGTATTTCCCAAGGAGGCTAATTTTATTGATCCCCTATTAGCACCAGCAAAAAGGTCAGCAATAGAGTGAGTCAGGGCAACAGTATTTAGATCTGCTACAGTTTAGATTTATTCAAATAGACCCTATCTCATATTATATGGTAGTTGCCTTTGAGGATGGTTAGATTTTACACCATGGTCTTTACAAATCACCTTGCTCCCCACACCATGAGAATCATTATTTCCTGTATCACACTGTTCTTTCACTGCAAGACTGCCAGACATGACAGTTTTTCTTTCTCGTAAATGAACGGCTTTAACCATCAGAACAACAAATTTAGAGAACTTAACAGATATGCCCCATTATGATTCCTTCAAAACAACTATTTTACACTGGATGAAGAAAAACAAATGTGTGTTTTGTGCTCTGTCCCCTTCTTGTTCTGGCAGTAAGTTCAGGTGGCTTGTATCCAGGAGTATCAAAGAGCTGAGCTATATTAGTAACGTTTATTGTTCCCTTTTGTTTTTTCTCAATGCGATAATCTTCATAAAGTGGGGGCCCTGGCTATGAGAACATGTAGCATACTGAATGTAACCATGTGACAGAAGCTAAGAGCCTGCGGCGCCTAATGTTTGAAGACAGGCCTGTATAATATCGTTATTGCTGTTTTGTAGTCGACTCTTTCACTGAATTCCACATTTAGGAAGTCTTTGCAATGACTGGTCTTTTTACAAGGGATTTTTATTGATAATCAATTTGATACTGTTTAATTTTAATACTAATTTTAATACTGCTACAAGTGAAACCTATTTTAATGCACATGCTAATTAAACTACTGCTATTATGATTGGTTGTATCAGCATTTAAAGCTCTAAATGGTTTAGATAGAGCCTGATACCATATTCAAAACTCACACCTCTGGCTGTCGACAAGTCGAGAGAGATTCTTCTAGTCTTATCCCACTATAAATGAGCACATGTACTATGAATCACCCTGACATGCTTTGTGAAGTCTTTATAAGATACTCTTCTCTTTATACCACAGCTACTTCAGTTTGCTGAAGTGAAAGGGGAAAATATCATAATGAACATAACACAGAAATAGCTGATAATGTTTATGGTAGCGAGATGTATATTTATTTAATTATCATTTCCTGACATCGCTATTGCAGACTTGATGTATGTTATTGGTTGGTGGTTTCAGCCAAATCACGTTTCCTGAATGTGAATCAGGATTGTGGAATGCAAGTGGAATGCCTGCACGCTGCACAGTAATGCCCAGTGAAACAGCACAAGACATTTCCATCATCACAATATAAAAAATAAGCCAGACAAGAATGGGCAAATGTAGCCCTGTGGCAAACCTCTTCTCTTACATTGTGGTTTGGCTCATCCACCTACATAATCAGTACACATAGGTTATATTTTTGTGGATTACTTAGTGGACGAGGCAGTCTTTAAGGCAGGTTTGCATATCCCCTGAAATGACTAACAGGTCTGTGAGAGGAAAAGATGCACGGCATTTTTACCTTTTAAATTGTATGAGCTAGATTTCTAGGAATGACCTATTATACATAATATGAAGTTAATGATTTACAATAGCGCTGTGTCGAGTTGTTTCTGTCATTTTTGCTTAGCTTTTATTTTATCGTTGAAAATAATGTATTTTATATTTTATATCTCCATTTGTTTACAATTACCATTCATTAACTTTTAGACTAAAAAAATATGCAATGCACAATAATTGAGAAAAAAATATATATATACAAAAGCTATTAATGAAGATATGAAAAAAAAGCTGTAACACAGTAGCTGTTACATAGACCTGATCTGCAGTTAATCTGTACCATGAGATAAACACTGGATTTGATTATTTTTAGGATTGTCAAGATCAAAGGCATCTGGGGAATTATTTCTACTTGAAGGAATAAAGGACTGGTTGAGGTGATATGGAATTGTAACAGTGTACCTACAAACATTCAGTATAACACACATCTGTACATATCATTACTAATCTCAAAAATACCAGGACAAAGTTGTTTACGTATATGCATACAGGTTTTTTAAACTGAAAAATGAATCAAAGATTTTGATTTGGAATTTCAGTATTTACTTTATGATATTTCATATAATCAATCAACTAATAAGTTTAACTACTAAGACGGCCACTCAGAAAAGGATTGTGAAAAGCATAAAAAGTTAAGGGAAAAAAATTGTGGAGCTACTTGTCCTTTAGTCTTTTAATTGCTTCAAACCCCTGTTGTAAAAATGTATCAATGGATACCTTTACTGTATGTTTCTGTGTAGCGTGTAAAACAGCCAAAAATATTGAGCACAAGACAATGGAGCAAAGGTCTTAGCTTCTGATTCATTCAGTTCCAGCCTTAGGCTTTTTGGAGTCCAAGGAGAGCAGAAAAGATTCTCAATTCATGAGACGTGAAGTTATAAGCTCAATAAATAAATGAAAACGAATGGGAATAAAAACGTCCCCTCGAACTGCAGTAACCCAGTGTGATCTTCCAGTGTTGTCTATTTGTCTTGCATGCCGACTTTTCAGAAATTCAGTGATGAGCTCTTTGGGAAGAATGTTTGTCCATTTTTTGTGTATGCTGTTCGGCTGCACAAATTAGTCTGTATGAAAAGCATGCAGTGTTTGCCTTGTTCTCACATCAGAAGAATTTTTTTTCTTTTGTGCATTTTATTCTTTTTTTTCTGAAGGCTTAAAATGAAATCTTTGTTTCTGCAATAAAGCCTCAGTGTAGGCTTACATTGTTGATCCTCTCAGTAGATGCAATGTAATCGGCTTTGGTAATGCGAATTTTTAAACAATCATCAGCTTTTGCCTCTAACCCTTCTATACTAATGTGAACTGGCTGGGCACATTCTTTATAATACTGCAAAATGAATGATCGAGGATAAGCCCTTGTATTTTAACCAATTAATGTTACTGTAAACAAGGGGGGTTATTAAGTAAAAAAGCAGGAGAGTGCCTTTAAGTCATTTCTTTTCTTTCCCCGTTAGATTCTGTTTCTTTTGCAAAGAAATAATGCAATATAAATCAACTTGAATTCAAGGTTTAGCAGTTGCCATCCAGGTGATTTTCCCGATAGAATCTTAGGATTGAGATAATTAAAATAAAAAATAAAAACTGTATGAACATAATTTAGATATTTTATTTAACACCATGTAATCAAAGAAATTATAAAATGATTTCGCAGAAGTGTACTGGAAGCCGTAATAGTAGTACAGTATTTCATGTTAAATTTTGCAATTGTTGTCATGTTTTCGTTAAGTATATGGAAAACTACAAAGCAGTATGTAATTCAAGTTAATGTACCATTATTCAGCAGGTTTCATTTAATTCTATAGGGTGATGCAAAACTTTTGACCATAGCTGTACATCCAACATAATTTAATAGAATGTCTTAATATAAAAGGCTGTGCATTTGTAAAAGTAACAGTAAAAAAAATAAAAAAATAAAAAAATAAAAACCTTTGGTTGCCATGCAAGACCTCTACTAGGTAAAGTATAGTTTGGTTTTTGATGCAAATTAATGGGACATGTTACAGTTAAGAAGAAAAAATAACAACAAAATAGAATAAAGTAAGAAACACTTTAATTGTTTGTTTTTGAATTACTGATTTTAAATATTATTAATACATACCCACACAAGTAAGAAAAATAAGTTAAATGACTGGCATAAAAAAAGTACTTTGAAGAGAAATTAAGCACCAGGCTTGGGGGTTGTATGATAAGTGACTTTAGGGGGGTTGTGTTTAGTAAACATGAGATCAGTCACTGCTGCTTGGGGGTTAGAGATAATAAGATTTGCACAAGGACTAAGAAGAAAAGTTGGAAAACTTTTTCGCTGGAAGCTTAGAAAGTGCAGGACAATGTCAGAATGTTAATGTTGAAATGAATCTACAGTGGTTCATTACTTTCACAAGTCTTTGAAACGTGAAGGCTGTGTTTTTGTAAAAGATCACAAGCTGAGTAGCTGTCTTTGGCTGCTTACAGCAGAGTAAGGGTTAAACCAGAGCCACAGGAGCCGGGACTGATTGTTTGGGAATAGCTGGAAGCCCTTTTAAAGTTATGTTAATAACATGTTTTACCACCAGAAAGAGGTAATGGGGAGGAGATAATACAAAGTTAATCTGCGAGAGCTAGTGCTTTTTAAATTTTTACTTTCTTTCTTTAGGTGGAAAAAAAAGTGTTTTAATTGTTTAATTGAACAAAATTGACAGGGAAAAAATGCAGCTCTTTCCTCACAAATCACAGGAAGCAGGAATTTGGGATATTTGTACAGTTAGCACCTGGCAAGCATGCAAATATTTTAACCACAAAGCATTGCCCTTTTGACATTTTGCTTGTTGAAACAAAACAGACAGATATTTTATATTTTTTCCGTTACGTTCAAAAGGTTAACAGGCAGTTCAGTGGCTGTCAATTAGGTGCTAAAATAGTATGGCGATATACCGGTTGTACATTTGTAGTTTATCTTTTATAAAGAGTTTTCTTTTCGGAAAAGATACTTTTTTAACCCACATTTTTTATGCTGTGCCAGTGCTCACAAATTGCCTTAAATAACGGTGATAAATACTGTGTGAAAAAGCCCAAAATGCAGTCATAAATTACTACGTTACTCATTCTCTCTTCAATACATCATCGTATTTGCTCCACTAAATTTAAGAAATGAGAAACTGCAAAGAAAGTAAATGGGTTGGCATTTTATATGAGAAAATAACAAGTTGTGCTGAACCAGCAATGTTAGTCCCGACTGGTGAAATGAGCCATGCAAGTGTAGCTTCTTCGATCTGGTGCAGTTGATAAATTCAAAACCACTTAACCAGAAAAAGAGAGGAGTTATATTTGTTTCACATTCTAATAGCAATTACTTAAGCAAGGTCTGCCCCTAAATGAACAGGGTTAATAAAGTTCTGTGAATGGAACTAGTAGTTATAGCAGCAATTAAGATGTAAGGTTTAAGGTCTGGGTTAATTAGCTTAGGAAGATAAAAGGAAAAGGGAGGATGGCCGTCATAATTTAAAATGAGTGGTATGGCCTGCACCCGTTGAGATGGTGTTAACCCTAATTATGTGTCAATAGTAGAATTGCTGATTAACTTAGGTCTTTTTTTATGAAGAAGAAAATATGTCATTTTGCATTTTACACTGTCAAGAAGGGCTCATTCAAACATAATGGAATTCCTTTGCTGCTTTTAAATGGAAATAAAATACGTTTGGAAGAAAATCTTGTCACATGGTTTGAACAACTGAGGGGGTTGCATTTTTTGAACTACAAGTATCCTCTGCATGTCATATTAGATACTCTAAGGAAAGACGGATTACTGCCAGTGCTTAAATCAACAAAGGGGAAGGAGAAGTAAAAGTGAGTTTCGGTCATTTGTTTGAATTCATGTAATCAGATTTAAATGGGTCTAACCACAGAGCTCTTGATTGCTTTGATTATGAGTCGTGCAGTCGCTCAGTTACTGTCTACATGTAGACCAGGTGTTTAAATCAACACCTTGTTACATGGGACAAATAAAGCTTTTTCTTTTTTTTTGTTGATCACTTGCCTGTTCACATCCCAAACCATGCATTCCAAACTTTTTGTTTTTTCTAAGCACATCTCATACAGAACAATCAGTGGAACAAGCTGTTAAAACCCATAATTGGGGACCACCTTAATGACATGTTTGAGCACAGTTCAGTAAGTGGGCTGTTGCAAAAGCGGTTATTTCTGAATGATCATACATTTAAAATTGGCAGTATGAAACCTTTACAAAAATTGAAGTAGGTGTTATTGTTAAACTTAGAAGAGATTTTACAGATGTATCTATCTGTTTGTCTGTACTGTATGCCTTATTGTATATCACTTCAATGTGTAATATAAAAGCGAGAATACATGTGGGCTTCAGTGCCTGTTAATTATCTTCATTATTATTATTATTATTATTTATTTCTTAGCAGACGCCCTTATCCAGGGCGACTTACAATTGTTACAAGATATCACATTATACATTATTTCACATTATACAGATATCACATTATTTCTACATACAATTACCCATTTATACAGTTGGGTTTTTATTGGAGCAATCTAGGTAAAGTACCTTGCTCAAGGGTACAACAGCAGTGTCCCCCACTGGGGATTGAACCCATAACCCTCCGGTCAAGAGTCCAGAGCCCTAACCACTACTCCACACTGCTGCCCATTATATCTAATTGACTGAATGCTTGCAAATTTTGTATTATAATAAAGGTGGTTATTTAACGCAAGAGTGTCCTGACTGAATGGCTGTTCCAATGTCAACGTCTGG
This sequence comes from Acipenser ruthenus, assembly GCF_902713425.1. NCBI lineage: Eukaryota > Metazoa > Chordata > Actinopteri > Acipenseriformes > Acipenseridae > Acipenser > Acipenser ruthenus. The sequence continues at coordinate 101,325,929 of NC_081189.1, read as the reverse complement.
ATATTAAACACCAGCACCCACATACTGTGCCTGTGACCATAACTGATGTGTATGAACAGCTGCTGTGATGAGTTTAGTCTCTTTCGTGTGCTTTCTGCACCGTCTTGAGTCTGTTTTGTGCTACCATCTGCATGACATTTGACATTTTTCGTGCAGCAGACAAACTGGGTTCCAGTAAATGGCTGACCAGATTTATGTTGCAACATGAACCCCCATTAAAATCATGCACTGTTAATCTTCTGGACTGCTGCCAAACAGAAGTAGGTCCTGTAAAGTGAAAAAAGAACTGTCTTAATGAGCGTTCACAGTCGTTTGACGGGTGGACAAAATGTAGGAAAAAAGAACAACAAAAATACACATGAAAATATTCAATTTGGTTTAATTTCATTTAAAACTAGGCATGGGTTGTTCTAGATGGCACTTTTGAATACAAACTATTTACTATTTTTGTGACTGGTTGACCAGTTGTTCCAAACAATGCTGTTTATGCAACTTAACTATATTGAAAATGTGTTTTTACTTTGGGGGACAGCAGGCACCTGGAAACTGGTAAATTAGTTATTAGATCAATATTTGTATACACACACTATTTATGTTACATCTGCAGTTTGTATGTAACAGTTAATCTAATAAACAGCATCAGCTCTTCAGATCAGTTATATTAATTTATCGATTAGCACCACATTAGCCAGTTTTTACAATACGAATCAACAGAACTGCTGGAACTGACTCCCATTACCTCTGTTTCCAAGAACAGTGAGTCCATCTGCAACAGGAACTGTTTCTCATGCTGGTTGTTTTGTAGCTGTCTGTTACTAATGCAGACTATCAGTCAATCAATCAGTCTTTATTTTATATAGCGCCTTTCATAGTGGACCACCATCACAAAGCGCGTTACAAGATAGTGAGGAACAATGCATACTACATTAAATACAGTGAAATACAGGGCATAGTACATTAAATACAAACAAAAAAAATTCAAATATAGTAAATACAAGACTAGGATGTGAATTCTAAACATTGTGGATGCGTGTGTCATACAGAATCATACGAATAAGATGGAGTGAAAAACCTGAAATAGCAATTTAGAAAACAGCTAATAACAGATATCAGGCTTGAAGAGCATTGAAAGCAATACGAACGATTTAGCTGTTAAAAACAAACAAAAACACAACTTGCACTTCTTTTAAAACTTAACGCAACAGGAGCGGACCTGGGTGAAGATGATACTATTGCCACTCAGATCGGATGCTAAAGAGTACAGTGACCACTTCAAAAGGTGAATGCACTGCTGCACGCTGCTAACATGTGCCCCAGTGCTTTGACTTTTCACTTTTGGTGGTCTGTGATTTAACACCTGTGTTGTTAAAGAGCATTCCCTCCATAGATTATCACCTCATTCTTTCCACAGTATTTTGTTGACCTTAACTGAACAGCCATTCTGATTTGTGCCCCTTCTTTTATCTCTAGGTGTCTAAATCTTTTAAATTCCGTTGTTTATTCACAGGTGTGATAGTTTTCAGAATTCCAGTGTTCCTGAAATCAGTTCTAAAATCTTGTTGCAGAGAATGGTAATTTCTTCAAAGAATGCACTGTTTTGTAAGGACAAGCAGCCTTGGAATTTAAATAGCAGACATCATTTATCTAGTCAAAGGGTCAGAAAAAATATGATCATACATTTTGACCTGATAAAGCCCAAAGCCTAAAGCTTATTCTCTGCATGATTATCTAAACCAAGTACCATATATGTTACAGTGAATCTGTAGCTAATGAAATAGAAAAAAAAAAACATTCTTTAATTTACTGTACTTGTTTTTATTTTGTTTGTGTTTTCAACATTGCTTGTCTTTTAGCTGAACTTTTAAGCTGTGGCCATAAATAACACCTGGCCATTAATAAGAACATACGGCGAAAAAAGAGATAAGAAAAACAACAAATGAGCATATCTAATGTCAACTCGTGTTCCAAATACCTCCTTTTATCACTGGGATTAAAGAAAAAAGTAAGGGCAACTTTTCCCACTGGTGTTTTCTAACTAAGTGCAAGCGAAAGCACTAATGAGAGAATCGTTCCATGCTAATTGCTTGCTACAAATGGAATTATATGGCAAAATGTGAATATTTTGCTTTCATTTGGTAATAATTCTATAAAACGAGTCTGCTATTGTATTCTGTTCTCACAAAACTTGAGGGGTTTGGGGACTGCCAGTAGCAGGTGTTAAGTTTATTTCTTTCCCTTTGGCCTTCTAGCTTGTGGCAACAGGGTGCCAATCCTGTACTCAGCTGTTCAGTGTTTTATTAGTTTTCTTTGAACAGTGCTTGTGCACAGGGCTGATTCATGAGGTCATTTAAAATAAGGTTCTTAAAACTTGGCCATACTAATCTGTTTTCGGCCCCCAGAATATCAGTTTAATTACACTTTTTCACAATTCTGTGATTATTATGGAGCCTAGACATAAAAGGTTATAACTTATGAGTTCATAGACACCAGAAAACTACATTACTTCCATGAAAGACATATCTCCTCAAAATCAGTTCCTTGCTGCCAGTGCTGTTAGTTAATGTGTCTCTAATTTGTAGTTGTAGTCTCCACCCTAATGCATATTGATACAGCCCTTTTTTATATACTCTGATGTTTAGTTACTCTCCTCTTAGGTGCAGTAATACAGGGGAGAAGTTAGAAGTTTGAACAATCGCAGTGCTGTACTTGATGCTTATATTTAAATACAGACAACCAAACAAACATGCATAAAAACAATTCTCACGGCAGCAAGTATACGTATATTTAAAATACATTATATCAAACACATTTTTTCAGAAACATGACTTCCAAGAACAGCACAACAAATAAATAGGATTTTTTTTCTTTGTGTTCCATGGCAGGGCCTTTAAAGTGGTGTGATTTTTCATTGTCATGTGATCTGACCTGGATATAAACGTGTTACAAGACCACTCCAGTCATCTCCCTGTCCACAGATTATACAAATCCATTCAGAACAAAAAGTGTGCTAAATCAACTGAATTAAAGAACACGTTTTAGAGATGATATCTTCTTCTTTAATAGACCTGTCTATTAAATGAAACTGCATTGCAAGCGAGCTGCCGACTCCGTAATCACAAAGTGCACTCTCCGTCTCTGGTTAAGGCAAGCTGTTGGAAACATAACACTGCATGTTCACTATTTTCTAAAATGACTGTCAGTAAACTACTGAAAGACACAGGCTGTCATCAAGCCTTATTTTATAGAAGAGATCAGGGACTTTTAAACCATTGCACTCTAAAAATAAAACAAAAAGTTGTTGGAATCTAGCACTCACTTGGCAGCCACTACATTTTACAACAGCCAATGCCATGCTGGTCATTGAGACTGTACCGTGTAGGTTTCTTAATGGGACTCTCCGGCTGTACCCTACCTTTTTCTCTTCACTGCTGTCTTTCTGTTCTGTGATTGATTAGTATCTGTTGCCTGTACTACGGTTGATAATGTTTACCCATCTGGACTGTTTAATTTTAGATCACAGTAATGTATCTTTTGGCTAGCCTGGTTTTTTTTGGCTTCTTTCTTTATTTCCTGAAATCCAAAACCATAAAGAATCCAGCACCTGTGCAGCGACACTGCCTAAAGCTCTTCAAGGACCTACTTCTGCATGGTTACCTTCCAGCGGAGTTATTGGGAGGGTGTTCGTTTGTTTTCATTTCTTAGCTCCACAGAGATCCCCACTGACTCTTTTTTAGTAACTTTGTCATTGTACATGTCAAATTTGTGTTTTTGTACATTTTTGCCCCAGCATGTGAAGAATGTTAGTACATGTTAAACATAGCTCACAGCTAGAATGCAGTTATAGTGTTATTGCTATAGTTAAACTCTTTATTTATTTGTTAATTTATTCAGATGTTTAGGTACTTCATGCCGTGGATAGATTTGCCACAAAATGTTGAAGAATTGCTTAAAAAGTTGCAGAACGAGAGCGAATAGGTTTTAGTCTTGGTCAACAATCAATTTAGTCATTAAGTTGATTGTAGGAATGTCATGTAGCCACCTTCTGCCATTTAGCAGAAATTGCTGCACTGTCACAAAAGAGAAACAGGTCACTAAATACACCTGCTACAGCTGTGCTGATGACAGTGAAACCTCACAGCTGTAGGAGCACATTCTATTAAACCTTTTGTCAAACAGACTACAGGTGCTTTACATTGCAACAGTTCTAACAATGGCAGACTGTATATTAACCCTTTATGCAGCCTAATTCTCTTGGTTGTTGGATAATTCCGCCAGTTTTATCTTTTAATGCAGGTTTTATTTTGTTACTCTTAACCATTATAATTTCCCTTGTGTTCAAGCCCACCACACAACTAGAACTGTGAACACCTGCTGTCCATCACCTGGTAGAAATGTTGGGGATTTTTGTACGGGAGTCAGGGAATTAAATACTACAGTATTTTTATAGCACATTTTATATTTTTAATGCAGACTTTGTCAGAGATATGTTTAGTCTTGCCTTTGGTACTTGATTACTTTGCATGACAGGTGTACATTTTATATATATATATATAAACTTGGGCTGTCACTTGTTAAAATGTTTTGATTGGTTAATTTATGGGCATTAGTTGATTAATCGGTAGATTCATCCGTGCAGATTTGTAATAAAGGTAACGATCTTATAGCGGCTGTCCTGCATAATACTAAAAAAACAATAGAATCTAAAAAAAATGTATCTATTCTTACCGCTTACCCTAGCACATTTATGTTCTGCCTCTGCTCACTAATGATTGGACAGCTGCAAAACCAGGGCAGATCTTTGACTCTCCCATTGGTTAAACATACTCAAGATCTTCAACTGTTTGTGTTCCGCCTCCGCTCACTTATGATTGGACTGCTGCTGAGAAAATGCAGATCTTCTGTTGGTTGATTTTATTTTATATATATATATATATATATATATATATATATATATATATATATATATATATATATATATAAATTCAGCACGATTAAATTGTAATAAAAAAATTAATCTGTTATTAACTCTTTAGTTGATTAATCAGTCTGATTAATCTGTTAATCGGAGCAGCCCTAATTATAACGCACCACTATAATATATATATATATATATATATATATATATATATATATATAGCTGTAGTCATTAATTTACATACCCCAATGGAAATTTATAATTTCTAGAAATTTCTCGAAAACAAATAATTATAGGAAAAATCTTTTGTAGCAAAGGTTGCGCGTGTGGATGAGGAAATAGTTACAAGAAATAGATGTCAACAGTTATTTATTTCAGCATTTTTTTTTTTTTTAAACTCCAAAAATGATAATTCAAAAGTATTCGTACCCTAACAAAAAGTATTCATACCCCAACAAAAATTAAATTAATAGCTAGTTGAGGCGCCTTTAGCAATAATAACCTCTTTTAAACGATTAGGATATTTGTCAATGCGCTTTTGGCATGATTCTTTAGTGATTTTTGATGATTCTTCAATGCAAAATTGTTCCAGTTCATTCAACTTCCAAGGACTTCTCTTGTGTACAGCCTTCTTCAACTCATACCAAAGATTCTCAATCAGATTTGACTAGGCCATTCCAGAACCTTGATTTTATTCTTCTTTAACCATTCTGATGTAGATTTTGATGTGTGCTTTGGATCGTTGTCGTGTTGGAACACCCAGTTGTGCTTTAAACCAAGTTTTGTAGCGGAGGGTTTCAGATGATTGGCCAATATCTTTTGGTATGCTATGGAATCCATTTTACCATGTATTGGAACTAAATTTCCTGTGCCCTTTAGAGGAAAAACAGCCCCATAGAAGGATATTACCCCCTCCATGCTTGACAGTAGGTATGGTGTTCTTTTCTTTGTACGCCTCACCAGACTTTCACCAAACGTAACGACTATCAGCGTGACCAAATAGCTCGATTTTTGTTTCATCACTTTACAAAACCTTTGACCAGAACTCGTATCCATCATTCAAATGCCATTTTGCAAACTTTAAGCGATTGTCCTTGTGATGTTTTCCTAAGAGTGGCTTTTTCCTTGGCCTGCGACCATTGAGACCTTCACCATGCAATAATTGACCTGTGGTTGAAATGGAAACCCCAGTCCCACTTGCAGCCAATTCACTTTGAATATCTTTGCCAGTCAATCTCGGATTGTTATTAACCTTCCTCACAATTCTTCTACTTGTTCTTGATGAAAGAACCTTCTTTCTTCCAGACCGAGGAAGCTTTGTGACAGTACCATGAGTCTTGTACTTCTTGATAATACAAACAATAGTTGAAATTGGGATACTCAGATGCTTATAAATATTCTTGTATCCTTCTCCAGCTTTATGACAATAAATAGTTTTCTGACTAATGTCTTCAGATAGCTCTTTACTATTTCCCATAATGACATATTGGCAATGACAGCAGTCATCCTATACCTAACCCTTTTATACTTTCTGAGAATGTTCACCTACAATCCAGCATTTTCTAGACTTTTCTAGAATTAGGTTCTGCATTATCATATTGAAGTTTCTAGCACCTTTTAGACAATACTATCATAGCATCAAAGGGTATGAATACTTTTAAATTAGCATTTTCTGAGTTTTGCAAAAAAAAAAAGTGATGAAATAAATAATTGTAAACATCTATTTCGTGTAACTTTTTTCCTCATCCACAAAAGCAAAACTGTTGCAACAGAGGATGTTTCTTAAAATTATTTGTTTTCTAGACATTTCTAGAAATTTACATTTCCATTGGGGTATGTATATATTACTAATTTTCAGCTTTTTCCGTTAATTTTGTGTAAAGAATAAAAGCAAATTGTTGCAGCGAGATCCCAAATCCATCCGATCTTCACAGATATGCATGCTGTTTTAAAGTTGATGATGAAAGTTTGTGGTGGAGATGTTTATCAGTCTTGGTATCTGGGTTCCATTGTGTGTTCATCCAAGAAATGGAATGACAATTTAAATAAAAGCAGTGACCTTATTTTAAGTTTTCCAAAACATTTGTATTTGTTTTTGGAGTGAAAATAGAAGCATGTGGGAATGGTAAATGGACAGTCAAAATATTAAAGTATATATAGTGAAGAAACTTAAAAACAAAGATTAATAAGGGACAATAAAAAATAACCCCAAAACAAATCCACAAAAATAATGATCATGCATTGTGACAGAATAATCAAAACACACTTATCAAGCAATTGCCTGGAAATTACGCCTTTCCACTGGTTAAAGAAAAGCTAATTATGTACTATTCTATATCTTATTACATATTTATACTTGAGGCCGTAGAAGCTTCTTAAAATGGTCTGTTACATTCAGTCAAGGAGCTGAAATCTTTATCCCTGGAGTTCCTGCTGCAGGAGATTGGGGAAAGAGTGGAGGAATTTAGTGAAAGCAAACAAAAAAAAACCCTCCTTTGTCTTAAGCGTGCACTCTGTCCACCTTCAGTCCCTGAAGACAACGCGGCTGTCACTAAGAGGAGATCTTATTTCTGAAAAAAACATAATAGAGAATCTTGGAAAATATCGAATTCACTTAAATGACAAATGTTGCTTAACATTGATGAGACCTGCTGGTGTCATCTGTCTGCCTGTAAAGGAAGAAACCCCTGCATTTTTTTAGGGGGGCAGTTTAGTTTCTTTTTAACAAATTGGATTTTAGTATTTTTTTCTGTAGCTCAGATAACTTCTGAGAAAGTAAATAATAAAGGTGTGTGTGTGTGTGTATATATATATATATATATATATATATATATATATATATATATACAGTACTGTGCAAAAGTTTTAGGCAGGTGTGAAAAAATGCTGTAAAGTAAGAATGCTATCAAAAATAGACATGTTAATAGATTATATTTATCAATTAACTAAATGCAAAGTGAGTTAACAGAAGAAAAATCTAAATCAAATCCATATTTGGTGTGACCACCCTTTGCCTTCAAAACAGCATCAATTCTTCTAGGTACACTTGCACAAAGTCAGGGATTTTGTAGGCATATAGTCAGGTGTATGATTAAACAATTATACCAAACAGGTGCTAATGATCATCAATTCAATATGTAGGTTGAAACACAATCATTAACTGAAACAGAAACAGCTGTGTAGGAGGAATAAAACTGGGTGAGGAACAGCCAAACTCAGTTAACAAGGTGAGGTTGCTGAAGACAGTTTACTGTCAAAAGTCATACACCATGGCAAGACTGAGCACAGCAACAAGACACAAGGTAGTTATACTGCATCAGCAAGGTCTCTCCCAGGCAGAAATTTCAAGGCAGACAGGGGTTTCCAGATGTGCTGTCAAAGCTCTTTTGAAGAAGCACAAAGAAACGGGCAACGTTGAGGACCGTAGACGCAGTGATCGGCCAAGGAAACTTACTGCAGCAGATGAAAGACACATCATGCTTACTTCCCTTCGCAATCGGAAGATGTCCAGCAGTGCCATCAGCTCAGAACTGGTAGAAAACAGTGGGACCCTGGTACACCCATCTACTGTCCGGAGAAGTCTGGTCAGAAGTGGCCTTCATGGAAGACTTGCGGCCAAAAAGCCATACCTCCGACGTGGAAACAAGGCCAAGCGACTCAACTATGCACGAAAACACAGGAACTGGGGTGCAGAAAAATGGCAGCAGGTTATCTGGACTGATGAGTCAAAATTTGAAATATTTGGCTGTAGCAGAAGGCAGTTTGTTCGCCGAAGGGCTGGAGAGCGGTACACAAATGAGTGTCTGCAGGCAACAGTGAAGCATGGTGGAGGTTCCTTGCAAGTTTGGGGCTGCATTTCTGCAAATGGAGTTGGGGATTTGGTCAGAATTAATGGTCTTCTCAATGCTGAGAAGTACAGGCAGATACTTATCCATCATGCAATACCATCAGGGAGGCAACTGATTGGCCCCAAATTTATTCTGCAGCATGACAACGACCCCAAACATACAGCAAAAGTCATTAAGAACTATCTTCAGCGTAAAGAAGAACAAGGAGTCCTGGAAGTGATGGTATGGCCCCCACAGAGCCCTGATCTCAACATCATCAAGTCTGTCTGGGATTACATGAAGAGAGAGAAGCAACTGAGGCTGCCTAAATCCACAGAAGAACTGTGGTTAGTTCTCCAAGGTGTTTGGGCCAACCTACCTGCCGAGTTCCTTCAAAAACTGTCTGCAAGTGTACCTAGAAGAATTGATGCTGTTTTGAAGGCACAGGGTGGTCACACCAAATATTGATTTGATGTAGATTTTTCTTCTGTTCACTCACTTTGCATTTTGTTAATTGATAAATATAAACTATTAACATGTCTATTTTTGAAAGCATTCTTACTTTACAGCATTTTTTCACACTTGCCTAAAACTTTTGCACAGTACTGTATATATCATCATCATCATCATCATCATCATCATCATCATCATCATCTTCAGCCTTTTTTCAATCCACTGCTGGATGAAGGCCTCCCCAAGATTCTTCCACAAAAGCCTGTCTGCTGTGTCCCTCATCCACGTTGCTCTGGCGTGTTTCCTAATTTCATTTGCCATCTTCCTGGAGGTCTTCTTCTTGGTCACTTTATATCTTTTGGGATCCAGTCTAGTATCTCCTTGGCTATTTCAGTTTTTTCGCACTTATAATAACATTGCATACTTTTGTTTGCGCTCTTATCTCTGAGGCCAGCAGTGTGGAGTAGTGGTTAGGGCTCTGGACTAGACTGGAGGGTCGTGGGTTCAATCCCAGGTGGGGGACACTGCTGCTGTACCCTTGAGCAAGGTACTTTACCTAGATTGCTCCAGTAAAAACCCAACTGTATAAATGGGTAATTGTATGTAAAAATAATGTGTAAAAAATAATGGAATTGTATGTAAAAATAATGTGATATCTTGTAACAATTGTAAGTTGCCCTGGATAAGGGTGTCTGCTAAGAAATAAATAATCCATTCCTTCCTTTTCCTGTCTCTTCTTATTATTCCCAGCATGCATCTTTCCATATTCCGTTTTTGAGTCATTTTTGCATTGAGGTTACAGGTTTTGCATCCGTAAGTTTGCACTGCCAGCAGGCATTGGTCGAAGACTTTCCTCTTAAGGCATAAGGGTATGTTCCCTTTCAGAACCATGCTTAATCTTCCAAAGGCACTCCAGCCCATTTTTGCTGTTCTGTTGATTTTGCACATTTGGTTCTCCGTTGCCGAAACTAATTGTCCTAAGTGTACGTAGTTATTGACTTCTTCAAGCTTGATCCCATTGACTTCAATGGCACAGATAACCTGGAGTCCTATGTAAGTCATAGCACCTTCCACTATAAACTTACATTTTATAAGTTGTATATATAAATTGTAGCACGTAGTCTGTATCTGATATCTTGCATTGACTTCACACATTGCATTCATTGATAGTAGGGATTTTCTATTACTAGGAAGTTATGGTTTTTGCCTTTTCAAAAAATATTTAATTCCATCACTTTGTTGCTGAGTGTAGTGGTGGGAGGAGATCAGAGTGAATTTGCTGGCTGTCTACATAAATACTTTGCACTACCTGATCAGTGTTTTTCTTGAAATATCTTTAACATTTCTTTAACAAGCAAAAACATATGTTTACCGTTATTAATAATGTATATACAATTAATAAAATGAATCAACTTTAAACAGATTTTAGCTCTGGTAAATTCTGTGGCACAAAGAAAAACATTTAACCCCCAGATCAGGAGGTTTCTAGAAATCACCTTTCAAGTGCTTACATAAGCCTCAGTTGTATATTATTTTACATGCATGCCTTCTGGCTAAAGGAAAAAAAAAAGATTCCATAGAAATGTTTGTCTTCTGTATTCTCCATTTTCCTTCCTTTCCTTCCAAGTAATTTTTAGTCAGAGGTGCCCAGCAGGAAATCTTCTTTCCCTCGAGACAGTTGTGACATTTGAACAAACCTTGTAAAGGCCCTCTGGTGAACACTCACTATAAACTCTCAGCACAACCTGACAGTTCTAATCGGGGATTGGGCCCTGATTGAATGCCCAGGGCACAGAAAGCATGTATGTGAGGCACAGTCATGCATGTGACTAAAAGAAAAGGGTAACTTGAATATTAGTTGTTTTTTTAAAACTTTTTGTATTTGTGACTTAAAATGTCTCCTTTGAATGTATCCACATCAACACCATCTGTATTGTTGACAACAAAATATGTGTATTTTTATCAGCTTCATATTGTTTGCAGTCATAAATGTATTCATATACATGACAAGCATATCTAGTGAACTCGTGAGTTCCATTAAGAAGTTACAAGTGACCTTGCTGGAAAGGCACAGCGTGATGTTAATAGTCTGGCTATATTTAGTAAATATGGTTTGCAAACAATGAATGGTTAAATTAGGAAGTAGCTGGTAAGTAATGCTTATAGAAAACAATTAAGCATTTCATGTTTCAAAGCAGCAAATTGTGGTTCACAGAAGACATTAAAAAATCTTAAAGGCATTATTTGTGTACATTGGAGGGGGGATAGGGGTAGGGATGGGGTGGGGGTGGGGGTGGGGGTGGGGGTGGGGGTGGGAGTCCTTTTTTTAATACCTATATGTACCTCCAGTAATTGTTCCTAAGTTACTATAAAGTTTAACAAAGACCAACTGAAGACTACATGGTAAACTGCCATTAAAATGTTGCATTGTTCTCAATATTGCACACAGGCCTGATGTAATCCATTTCTTTTGGGTGAATGCACATTTAATCTTTATACTTAACACCTTTCCAAGCTACTGCGCTGAAATGACAAAGCTGCGACCAGGCAATGAAAATTGATCTGGGCACAACAGATTGCTTTCACTGTGAAGCCGACTGATTTAGGCATTTGTGCCTTTTAGAGCTTTCTCAATTTACAGAGGCCCCAATTCAACTACATTTTAGCAGTGCTTTCTGACACACGTAATTCCCTCTGTCATTATTTTTGTCAGTCAAGGAATTAAATCTCACAATTCATGGTGGGTGTAAACTTAGCCCTGCTGTCTTTGACAAAAGAAGTTATTAGGCTAATTATATTGGGTGGTTTAGTAGGACAGGTGTTTTTAATTCTCGGTCAGAACGACAGATGTGTGCATTGTCTGTTGTATTTTTCAAACACAGTAGTTGTGAATTTAATACGCTTCACAATTTAAAAGTTTATTTAAAAATAGACTATTCATGCCTTTGCACTGACATCTAGACAGATACTTAAAACCTGATAATGAAATATAATTGGATCCTGGCTTGGGACCCTATAGGGAGCGCTGCATTGGCACTGGTGGGTTGGGGAAGGAAAATAGACAAGGGCTGCTTAACCTTATTGTGCTATGTGCCCTGGGCATTCTAGTCAGGTGGTCAATGAGCTTGAGAAGCCACCAACTTCAGCTGTCATCTGGAATACCCTTCAAGAAGGATGCCCACTGACCTGCAATTTTTTTTTAATTAAAAACAAAATTAAAAATATGTAATCTAGGAATAAAAACGGCTGCGTTTTATATAGCAAAGTTCCTTTTTTTCTCGTAGAATCCCTGCATATTTTAATAACAAGTTCTGAGAGTAAACTAGTGGGAACTGAGCATGACGTTGTAATTATACACTGCAGTAAGACACATTACAGCAGTGATCATAACAGCAGGAGTCTGCTTGATCTGTGTCAGAAAGGAAGAGAGAACAAAAAAGTCTATTACCTGCAGCACTGCAAATCCATGTGCATGTAAACATTTAAATGGTATGTTACAGTAGCAGAAAGACTGGACTTCAACCTATAACCCTAAAAAAAGAAAAAAAGAAAAAAGAAAACATTTTGATACTGTATTTATTGAATTGGCCTTGGGCTTTTTTTAGATTACAGAAAGTGTTTCAGTAATGCCATGAGTTATAAATCTTTCACAATGATAGCCTTCTCTTTCATCAGCCCTGAGTCTTGCTTACAGTATCTTTGCAACCCTTAGCAGTGCACAGCACCTCCCACACAACTCCCAGTGTATACATTCACATGCCCCCGATACCTTTACTTGTCAGCAGGATTCAGTAACTTTCAGCATATCTTTAGTTCTGTCTTTGACACTGGTGAAGGGGTCACATGAATTTGCTGATAACAGTGTTGTTGGAAACTGCCTAAAATATAGGTTTTGTTTGTGTTCACCCATTACAGGCTATATTAATGACTTTATTGTTCTAAATGAATACACTCATTCACAACACATTACAGCAGATGGTCAGGTAGGAATCACAGGCACTATCCAGGTGATTTATCTGAACCAGTCTTTCTTAAATTGAAAGTGTTATTAAATGTAATTGTTTAGGGCCCAGAAAGGCATGAAAACAAATGAAT